>NC_142045.1:1162894-1518288 GCF_982192425.1 Myodes glareolus
TTCCTCTTTTTGTGTAAGTTGTGTTTCTGTACAGGTTTGTAGAAGTGGGAGGCTGATATCAGGTGTCTTTCTCAATCATATTTGGAAACAAGATCTATTGATTGAGTCTGGAACTGATTGTTTTGGAAAGACTGGCAGACGACTGAGCTCCCAGCACCTGCCTATCTTTTTCTTTCCCAGGATTGTGGAAATGAGTCTGTGTTGCCACAGACAACTTTTATATGGGTTCTAATAATCTAACCTCATGCTTGCATAGCAGATGCTTTACCCACTGAGAGACGCTCCTGCCTTTCTCTGTCATTGTTTAGCATGGAGTCTGACACAAGTTCCTCACTGTTATATACCTGCTCTCTCCCCTTAATATTCCCATTTTCTACCGCATTCTCTCCTGTTTCCTGTCTTAGGGTACACTTACCTTCGATTACTAAGATATATACCAGTGAACTCCAATGTGGCTGAGTCTTTGTATAATTTTGTTATCAGGGTAACTGTAGCCTCATAAAAAGAGATTTGAAATGGTCCTTCTCTTTCTATACGTAGAACACTTTGAAGAGTATAGGCATTAGCTCTTCTTTGAAGTTCTGGTGAATTCTACACTGAAACCATCTGACTTGGGCTATTGGTTGGGAGGCTTTTGATGACAGCTTCTATTTCCTTGCATGTTATAGATCTATTTAAATTGTCCACCTGGTTTTGACTTCAACTTCATATGGAAAAATAGAACACCAAGGATAACCCAAAATATCCTTACAATATTTTAGTTTTTATAGAATTTGTCACTAATTTCAACTTTTTTTTTTTCGAAAACTTCATGGCACATGGTATAAAAAGGATCCTCAGTAAAACTGTACTTGTAATTCGAATTTGAATCTTGTCCCAGACTGGTGATATTTGATCCTCTCCTGTCTATGGTGGTTGGTGATAACAGCAACCATAGATCCTTGTCAGCCCTGTGATTCTGACAGAAACAACTGACTTTCCCCTGTACAGTGTTGCTGAGCCAGGACGCTCACGACATAAGCATACTCCCGACCTTCTGACTTGGGTTGTGTCAACCTTGTGATGGGCAACACTTGCACGAATCCCCCATGCAGTCATATCTGAAGCGCCCCTGTCCCAGGACAGGGTCAGAATGATTTCTAGGTCAGGGGTCACCTACCAACATCCATCTCTTTTTGTTGCCTGACTGATGCTATGTGACCGGCTTCATTCTTCCACCACACTTTTCCCTGTCATGATGGATGCTAGTCTTGAACTGCAAGCCAGAGTAAGCCCTTTCATCCTTAAGTTGGCTTTTCAGGAATTTTAACACAGCATTAAGAAACTCACAGAATAGACACTTTAGAAGTCGGAGAAGCAGGAGACCAAATCCATTCAGAATGTGTACAAATACATCTTGGCAAGCAAAGAGAAGAGTGTGTGCCAGTGTGGATCAGTGGTTCACCATGTAGCTGTATGCTGCCACAGAACTCACATCTGCCATCTTTATGTGGCAGTTATTCTGTAGGTTATCTCATTTAATATTCTCAACCATTCTGACTGAAAACCTCACTGATCTCCTCAGTTTTTCAGTTTTGGGTGAAAAAAAAATGTCTGTGGTAAGTTGCAAGCTTGTGAGTTTTAAGATCTTACAATAGGACATCATCTTTCCTCACTCCCAATTTCAGGTTCTGTCTGTCAAGGGAGATGCATGATGAAGTTCTCTGTGCCCTTGGACTTCTCTGCTGGGAAAGTCAGGATCCCTCATCTGAGTGGGTAGAGACAGATCTGGTGACCTTCTCCTAGTCAGTATGAAACCTCAATGCAGTGGGTCCACATCTTGGTAAATATAAAGTCAAAATAAACACAGTTGAAGATGGAAAAAGTCAATATGTAAAGAGATTCCCCCTCAATAATACATGTCAAAGGAAATGTTTACAAATAACTAAGGAAACATGGGCAGAGGGGCTATCCATTAGGAATGGGTCCATCTTTAAGCATGTTCATTTCAGGAGTACATTTCTGAAAATATGTAAACATAGAGTTTCAAGTACAAGTTTAGAAAAAGACACTTTGAGGATACATTAACATGGAAACTGTCTCTGAAGGGGCCTAGGTTGCTTAGTCATTAATACAGTGTTCTGCTTAGTTGTTAGCTTTACATAATCCAGAGCTACCTGAGAAGAGGGATCATTACTTGAAAAATTTCCTTGATCTGTTTGGCCTATAGATAATTCTGTGGGGGATTTTCTTTATTTCTAATTCATGTAGGATGGCTCAGGTCACTATAAAAAGCATCATACTTAGGCTGTTGTCCTGGGCTCTATAAAACAACTAGCTAATAAAACAGATGGACCATTATTATTCAAAAATACTCTACGGTTACCCTTCAACTTTGCCCAGTTCACCTCTTTTGTAGGCCCCACTGTTTTCCTCATCCTATCTGCCCATTTTTTGGTTAGCATTGATTGGCAATTTCAGAAGAGACAGAATTCTGGGCGTATCTGTGATCAAGTGTGTAGAGTGGATTGGCGGAGCCACCCTCTGTGTGAAAGACACCGTCGCATGACTGGAGTTCAGAAGCCTAGCTCGTATGTGCTCTCTCCAGTAGACAGCTGAGGTGGCCTGTTCCAATTCTCTAATTTCTTCACCAACAGTGCCCTCTAAAAGGTAGCTCTTGCCCTGTATTTTGGTTTGTATTTAATTTCATCATGGACAGAAACTGATAGAAAGTGTTTTTGGTGACTGGTGCTGGATGGTTGTCCTCATGAGATGGAAATGAAGGCGCAGGAGTGACGGCCACCCTGCCTAGATGCACACACAGCTTGTCATACTCTATTCTGTTTACTCACATACTCTGTCCTTGCAGCACTAGGACATGGGCTCTTTAACGATTCTTTTCTTTACCCCTGAATGTATGGTATTGTGAGCCTGCTGGATGTTGTAGGGAGCTATAACTAAGTCCCAAGGTGAAAATAGAAGAAACAAACAAAAGAATAAAGTACGGCCACGGCCAATGCCTTCACATAGCTCACAGTATAATGGAATGCCTAAAGAAATAAGCACATGTCATATGGCTAGGAGTCCCTGGAAAGGGTCCACTTTGCTAGGACAAGAAAAAAAAAATCTGGCTGGGAACAGATAACTTTCAACAGAGCTCAGGAAGCTTAGCAGTTACTATGAAGAGCAGGCTGACAATCATGGTGAGCTTGGGGGTAGGAATCAAAATTCACCACACCTTGAAGAAGGAAGTAGAGACTGCCGTATACAGTCTTAGCAGGAAAAGTACAAGGAGATTCAAATCAGGAACTTCCCAGAATTCATTGGGATTAGAAAAGAGGGTATTCATTGTGCTGTATGGGGGAGGAAGCTGAGGACTACAGACTTTCTAGGCCTAGTTATTCATCTATGTATCTCCTCTATGAGTTCATACAGTGTATGCACTTGCTCAGTCTCTCTCTCTCTCTCTACCTATGCTACTTTTGTTTAAAAAATATATTTCATTTTACTTATTTATTTTTCTTTCATGCAATACTTCCCAACCTCAGCCTCTCTTCCTTCCCTCCTCCCAATCCTTCCAATACCTCCATTTTCCTCCAGATCCACTGCTCCTCTGCTTCCTTTTAGGAAAGAGCAGGCCTCCTGGGAACATCAACCTAACGCTGCATAACAAGATACAAGACTAGGCCTGTACCCTCATATCAAGGCTGGACAAGGCAACCTAGTAGGAGACAGTCCTGATAAAGCAGGCAAGATTCAAAGATATCCCCATTCTTATCATTAGGAGTCCCACAAAAACCCTAAAGTAAAGAACCATAACATGTATGCAGATTACCTGGTACAGACCCATGCAGACTCTGTGGTTGATACTTCAGTCTCTGTGAGCCCCTACAAGCCCTGCCTGGGGATTCTGTGGGCCACGCTATCCTGGTATCATTGACCCCTTTGACTCCTAAAATCTTTCCTACCTCTCTTTTACAGAGTTCCCTGAGTTTTGCCTAATGTTTGGCTGTGGTTCTCTGCACCCGATCCCATCAGTGGCAATAGGAAACCTCTCTGATGGCAAATGGGCAAGGCAATAATCTACGAGTATAGCAGAATATCATTAGGAATCATTTTACTGACTTTTTCGTTTTTCTTTGTCAGTCCTATTTGGTTCTACCCTAGGTGTCTGAGCCATCTGTTTTCTGGATCCTGGCCATCCAGGCAGTGTCTGTCAGGGGCTGCCTTTCCTAGTGTGGACCTCAGGTTTGACCAGCCATTTGTCTTAAGTTCTCAGCCACCATTGCCCCAGTGCATCTTGCAGGAAGAGCAGGTTGTGGGTCATAGATTTTGTGGTTAGTTGGTGTCCCAGTCCCACCACTGAGAGTTTAGTCTAGTTACAGAAGGTAGCTGGTTCAGGCTCCATATTCTCCATTACTGGGAGTCTTCACTAGGGTCAACCTCTTAGGTTTTGGGAAGTTTCCACTGTTATAGGTGTCCATACTGTCCCCTGAAATGCCTGTCTGTTTCAGTCATCTCTCCCTGTACTAGAAAAATAATCATCCTGAGTGAGGCATTGCAGACCCAGAAAGACAAACAAGATATGTACTCACTTATAAGTGGATTTTAGCTGTAAAGTAAAGGATAATCCTACTGCAATCCACAAATCCAGAGACAGATAAAGGGAAGAGGTCAAGGAGGGATGACAATTATAGATCTCCCTGGGATGGGGAAATAGATTAGATTTTGTGGGTTGACTGGGAGCAAGTGGGGATGGGAACAGAAGAGATCAGGTGGGAGAGGGACTTGTGAGGTGTGCTTCCTCTCAGATACTCATGAACCTCTTTCTTCCTTTTCGGATTGAATGTTTCAATTGGGAAGTAATCTCTAAAATTATACTTTAATGACCTGAGAAGTGGAGATTCGGTCACTACTGTTATATTTATGTTCAAGTAACTCCTCAGAAAATAGTGATATTTTGCTTACAGTTGTCATGAAGATTTCTGAGATAATAAATATAAAGTAGTAACTATTAATGAGTAATAATCATTGCCTCAACTTCTGTAGTTATTACTATTATTAAACAAATAATTCATCTCAGTGATCAGAGAGGAAATAGTGGATATGGAAAACCACAGAGGAGCCAGGAAAAAGAATTGGAGCCACATTCTTGTTCCTCTTTCCAGTTTTTACCTATGAGGTAACACAACATAGTCAGTTATTCTTGATGAGATGAGACCTGCTGTGTGTTTGTTTAACTTCCCTAATTTCCTCTCTACTAAGTAGAGAGCATTATGACTAAAAACCTCTCGCTCAATCCACCAAAACAATTTAGATATTTACAGAAGATGTGGCCTCACTAAAACATATCATGAGGGTAACAGCTACCAAACCAATGATTACTGCATGGTTAGTTCTCAGCATGAACTATTTCCTCTCTCTTCAGTGTTATCTCAACACAGGAACCTATCCCTCTTTCAACTCTCTAAACATAGTCTTTTCAGGTGACTGAGCACTTGCAGAACCTTCCACTTGGGAAATACTTTGATGTTTTCAAAACTCATATTAAAGTTATCAAATGAACCAGGCATTTGCTATGTATTTTAGGTTCTAGTAAGAAAATAAAAGCATTCTTTTATCAAAAGGACAAAAAGGATGTGACTTCCCAAACTTTCATGCTCTTTATATGTTTAGATTTCATACAGTTTAAATAACTGGGACATGGATCACCTTGGTTCTTTCTTCAAGGATAGGCATGATATGAACTCTTAATGATTTCTCTGGAACAACAATAAAAATTAGATGCTGTCACATGGTAGTAACTATTGATAATAAAAAAAAACTATTGATAATTAAAAAAACCTAGACCAAAACTCCACACAGTTAATGAATCAATCCTTGGACTGAGAATATAGGCTTGGTAAATCAGTGCTTGCTCTAAGTATCTTCCTATATTTGGGTGATAAATTTGAACTCAAGGCTGACTCCCTATGCAGTGTATACTATAAAACATACTCCAAACTAGCATAAGTTTCACTTCATGTAACATATAGTAGTAGTGGCAGATAGAGTGGCCACTGTTCATGGTCTTTGAGCTTTAGCAAACCACAAGCTGCCAACTGATCAGATTATGCTCATGTAAGAAAAATAAATGCTGACTAAAGTTAGCAAGATTCTTTCTGTATACCACTTCCTTTTCCTTTCCTTAACTTAACATAATTAGCATATGTGCTAACAGTTTAAACTGGAATGCTACCTATTTTATTTTGCTCATATAAACTCTGTTAAACATAATTTAGCTTAGATTTTTCCTCAAAAGTTACAAATACTTCATATTCCAAATTTTATTTTATTTTCTTATATTGGGGATCAAAGATAAAGACTTCATACATACTAGATTAGTACTCCACTAATGAATTCTATCACTAGCTCTTGATTTTTTGAGAGAACATGTACAGTTGTTTAACGTCATGCTAATTCAATTGAATGAGAATAAAAATCATTACCCAAATTCTTTGTTGAAGTTATGTAAGCTTTATTTTCTGTCAGACAGGGATATATTTCTGTTTGAACAATACCAGAAATCACAGGAGAAGATAGAGTTTATATAGCCCCAAAACTACAAGACTAGGGGGTTTTCAAGGTTTGGGGGATTTACATTCAAGGTGTGAGTCAAACTTTATAGGGTCAGGTTAATGTCAAATTCCAGAAGCACTTTAAAGCATGATCAACTTGAATTTTGCAGCAAACAGAAATGAGCTTGTTATCCATTATAACAATATGGTTTCCATAGAAAACATCAAATTGAGTGACCCAGACCCAGAAAGACAACTATCACATGTACTCACTCACAAGTGGCTTTTAGTCATAAACCAAAGAAAATCAGCCTACAATTCACAATCCTAGAAAACCTAGACAACAATAAGGACACAAAGAGAGATATACATGGTTCTAATCTACATGGGAAGTAGAAAAAGACAAGATCTCCTGAGTAAGTTGGGAGCATGGGGAGCATGGGAGAGGGTTGAAGGGGAGGGCAGAGGAAGGGAGGGGAGCAGAGAAACATATATAGCTCAATAAAATCAATAAAAAAATGGACTCAGGTTGATCCATAACTAGACCAATCTCAAATTTGGTACTGTCTTTTCCCCAGTGCTTAATTATATAACTTTTTCTAACACAGCTAGTTTCTTTGGTCAAAATTTAATATAGCACACTTGTGTAATATTGGAAATGCTATAGTGAATAATGTAAAAATATATTTGTTGTTGTCTCTGGCAATAGGCAGAGAATTTCTAAACCCATGATAATTTTTAGATTGATCAGAATGTCCTGTTCCTGAGCCAGGTGTGGTGGTACAGAATTATAAATCTAGCACTTATGAGATAGAGGAGGCAAATCAGGAGTTCAAGGCTCTCCATAGATACACAGTAAGCTTGAAGTCAGACTAAAATACATGAAATTCTCAAGAATACAAAATTAAAAAAAAAAACAGAGTACATCTTGTGTTCTTGCTCATAATTGTTTGTATGTGTGTCAAAGTTTAACCTGGAACTTCTTGATGTTTTTATTTCTTGGAATCAACTTTAGTCAAGAGAACTAATTCGGGGCTGGAGAGATGGCTCAGAGGTTAGGAGCACTGGCTGATCTTCCGGAGGTCCTGAGTTCAATTCCCAGCAACCACATGGTGGCTCACAACCATCTGTAATGAGATATGGTGCCCTCTTCTGGCCTGCAGGCATACAAGGAGGCTGAACACTGTGTACACAATAAATAAATAAATCTTTAAAAAAAAAAGAGAGAGAACTAATTCATACTTGCTTTCATTTGCTGGTGTGTGTGAGTGATTTCTCCAAAGTAAGCATAGCAGTCAAGGGTGAATGCCGCATTCATAACTATGCAGAGAACGGCCAGGATGATTTGAGGAGAAGGAAAATGAGCAGCTCAAGGGTGTGGGTGAGACGCCATGCTTCACTGCTCTCTGCACATGAACATAGGACCGTGTTTCATTTACTTAAGAACCATGGAATTTTGGTTTAAAGCATAGTAGGGACTAGGGGGAGAGATGGCTCAGTCAGTAAAGTTCTTGCTGTGCACACATGAGTACCTGAGTTCAGCCTCCCGAATCCACGTGAAAAAGACAGTGGCCACATCTGAGGGCTAGTGTGGTAGGGACAGGAGTATCCCTGGGTCTCCTTGACCATCTACCTAAATCAGTGAGCTCCTCGGTCAGTGAAAACTTTGGTGATTGATTGTGGAAGACAGCCAATGTTAACTCATGGTTTCTACACATAGAAGTACATGTGTACACTCACATGCAAAATAAAGAACATGATTTCTGACAGTAACAATTCTGTCTTTTTAATTTATTAGCTAGATATGCATCTTATTGAAACTTGAATTGATTAGTACCCTATTTAATATTTTTTTAAATTATTGGTTTATACACAAAAACTTAATCCAAAAAATGCAATGGAAAAACTAGAAAGTGATATCAATTCAGCAATAGAGGCAGTATCTTTTAACATTTGATGGATGCCAAGATGGGCAGGGAGATTACTTGGTGAAATGATTGGTATATAGTCACAGACAAGTGAGTCAGAAATCTAGAGACTGTCTTCTTTAAGCCATTAACTTGACTTATTTCATTAGAACTGGAGCCAGGGTCAGCAAAATGGTTCAGTGGATAAAGGCATTCACCACTAAGTTAAGTTCAATCCCCAGGACCATAATCATGAAAGGAAGGAGTCATATCCCATAAGTTGCCAATTCACCTCCACAAACGCACTGTGTAACACTTGTGCCCCCACACATAAATCAGGCCTATATACAAACATAACTAAGATTTAATTTAAAGCCCTTGTGCTCCATAGTCCTTTATTTAATATTCTAGTATTAAAATGATTTATGCATTAAAAACCTCAAAAATGTCAGGAGAAAAGTTAAAAAACAAAAAAGTACCTCAACTCAAGGAAGGGAGCTAATGCCTGTTAACATTTGATAGACATGGGTGAGCAGGTGTGTGTAAATTGGTAGCATGCGAGCTACCCACAGAGAACTGGGCTGAAGACTGGCAAGGAGGCTCTCTTCTGTTCTAAACCCACCTTAGATGCTCTACCCATGTGGACATGTGTATCTTACAGTAACAGTCTCTAGAGACACATGTTTTCTGTGTTATGATCCTGTGAGTTACGCTTCTTATACTTCTCTTTCCATTTTACTGGGAGAAGTTTCTTAGCCAGAAGAAAGGCAAGGGGTACAGAACGGGGTTTTACTCCTTTATCTACACTTGTTTTAAAATAGGATTTTGCACTGAATACATTGGGTGGTTCCACAATCTTCATTTGAACCACTTACCTCTCCCCATATTGTTGCAACACTATTTGAACATTGGGATTTGCTCTTTTAAAGAAGGACATTTCTAAGAGACCAGAAAATGCAGCTGTGTACTTGCTTGGCTCAGGAATTACAAACTGTTAGCAGAAAATTGTAATCTGATCCATGTTGAGGGAAGGCTACTTGTTGGTTTCCAGCTGCTTAGTCCTGAAATAATCACACAGAAACTGTATCATTTAAATCACTGCTTGGACCATTAGGTCTAGTTTTTTATTGGATAACTCTTACATATTAATTTAACACATTTCTTTTAGTCTGTGTATCGCCAAGTGGCAGTGGCTTACCAGGTAAAGTTCTGTCTGGCCCTGGTGGGACTCCATGGTTTCTCTCTGACTCTGCCTCCTTTCTTCCAGCATTAAGTTTAGTTTTCAACACCTACCTAAGTTTCTACCATATTAATGAGTCCAAGGAAGCTTCTTTATTAACCAGTGGTTTTCACATCATACAGAGGGAAATCCCATATCACCTCCCCCTTTATCTTTAAATAAAAAGGAAGATTTTAACTTTAACATAGTAAAATTACATATAACAAAACAATTATCAAGAAAGAATAATAGTTACAATATTTATAGCTACTTTATCTTTATCATGACTAAGGAAAACTATAGCTATATATTCTTCAACTCCATCAAGGACTCAAGAATGATATAATATTACCTAAATAAACAGGAAGTGCATTGTAAGCAACTTCCAAAACTCTAGGGGTAATGGAGACATTTTGCTGCCTGGACATTCATCCAAAGTTCTGTAACCTTGGAGCATCCATCTTTAGCCTACAGACCTGTAGTATTCAGCAGACTTTTCATGAAGCAGGAAATTTCAAAGGCAATTCCGTCTATATTGGCTGTTTGTCAGTTACTTTCTTCTTGTCCTGCAGAATGTCTGGCAGATTCTTTCAATGAAGTGATCTTACTCACACTAATATCCAGCTGCACCCTGGAACCAAGTACACAGTAGCCTGGACTGCCCTTATTTGCATAGGCGTGATTTACATGACCCTTATTTACATAATACTTATTTTCATGGCCTCTATTTGCACATTTGGAAATTATTTGTACAACAACTCATGCTAACATCCCTGGACCATGTTCCCTCACGCAGTGTAAATTACACATAGAAAACTGACAGCAGAGATGCCCTAACACACTTTCCCAACTGGAGACCTCCTCTCCCACAGCCCCTTGGATGCTGTAGATAGTGCTCTAGTTACTGCCCAGTCTCCTACCTCTTGCAGTGTACTCAATAAATTGTTCTTACTTTCTGGGCTAAAGATGCTCTTACCATCACTAGTCACACCCCCAGTTAACTATACTTCAGAGTCCATGTTTGCTCCCAGCAACATGAGGTAGGTAAGAATTCTCCCAAGTGTGAAATATGAGCTTGGGGGCACATTCTAGCTTGGGTCAACTATGAGTGATATTGTTAGCATCTTGTTGCTACTGTAGATTTTGTGAAGTTTCGTAGACGGAGAGGTGAGGCAGGAAGAGCTTCATTGAGCATTTTCAACTCAACGTTATCTACTAATGAAAGTTACAGTGCCCAGTTTCAGTACAAACAACTGTCTATTTAGATTTTATTTCCAAAGCCGTGCTAATGTACATGATCCTGTATAAATTTATGAGTCTCAAAAATGCATGAAAGGAAAGTATAGAAAGAAAAAATAGGGCTAGTAGGGGTGGGAGGGATGCTAGAGAGGGACTGGGGTTGCAGTGATCAAAATGCACTGTATACATGAGTGGAATTATCAAATGAATCCAATGAAAGCATAAATATTTATTTCCTCAGGTAAAACTTCTGAAAGGCTACATATGTAGATATATAGTCATCTACTGACAATGATTTTCATAGCAAG
The DNA here is from genome assembly GCF_982192425.1 of Myodes glareolus. NCBI lineage: Eukaryota > Metazoa > Chordata > Mammalia > Rodentia > Cricetidae > Myodes > Myodes glareolus. Next base: position 1,174,104 of record NC_142045.1, read on the forward strand.
GAGAGAAAGGTGGAAAGGGGAACTTGGTTATCCTATATGTGTGCTACCTTTTGGCAACACATTTCTTCGAAGCCATGTACATGGGTAAAAAATCTACAACCTCCTAAAAGATAAACAAAGGTACTGTGAAATATAACTGCTGAAATACGACTTCTTACCATATCTTTAATTTGCAGTTTTTAGTGAGATATATCTTATCTCTGCACTAGTTATGGGGGAAAAATCTTATTACATAGGTAATAATATTCAGGAAAAATAGCTCAAGGGCCTGATGAAAATGAATTCTACCTTGTGGTTTATCATTAAGTAGTGAAACATATGCAGAATCCTGCATTTGCAAGGGAAAGAAATAAAGAAATAAAGCTAAAGATGAGGAGACTGCTCATAGCACTTCCAAGCTTGTTCCTTGTTCTGCATCACTTAGGGGATGTCTGAGTATTGTTCAGTCACCATGCAGCCTCATTTACTATGAATTACTCTTCATACCTCACAGTGAGAGACTGCAGTTGGTTCTCTCAACCGTCCCTTCAGCTCTCCATTCTTCTACCTTGGCTATATAATTGATTTAGCCCTACATGGTGAACCTGAGGCACCAGAACTGAGATTTAAACCCTTTTAGTTAAATAGTATTAGATTATTCTCAGAGGAGCCCTTAAAAATAGATGGATCCAATTACTGTAATTCTCATTTTTCCACTGTTAGGACCTTTGACAAACTTCAGCTGTATAGGGTTATTTATAGCCCTTGTAGGAGCCTCTTGGTTACTCTTTGAAGAGCAGCATGGAGCTGGAATTTTCAGTTTTTTGAAGCAAATTGTGTGTATTTTCTAAAGGCAAATTGTAGAGCAATGACATTTGCTCATGAATAGAAAACTGTGTGAACTAGAACACACTGCAGTGTTTACCCACTCATAGATTTAACACAAATTACCTTTGAAACAGTATTTGGAAGCTGGAAGGATTTCTGTTAATGAATGGGTTGAAAATAGAACCCAGCTTTCTCATGTCCAAACAGCGAACTTCACCTCTCAGCAACCCAACTTGAATTAATATTGAAGTTCCCCAATTTCCAAATGATATTCATGAGGCTCCTAGACCTAAACTTACAGAAGTCAGTATCATGCTCGCTCATCCACAAGGGACCCACCATCTATGTCAAGGGCTATCAGGAAATCCTATATTTATGCTGCATCTTGAGCAGAAGACTATGACTGTCACATTTATTTAATCTATGCTAAAATGTGCAGTACTGTAGAGATATCTCAGTTGGCTAAAGGCTTACTATATAGACATGAAGACACAAGTCTGATTTCCAGAACAAATACACTGCAGAGGGATACTATTAAAGAAGTAAAAAGTCCCAAGAATCACTCTACAAAAGAAGCTGAACAATTCTCTTTAGTGAGATTTATTCATAATTGGGCATTGAAGAGATGGGGACTGTATTAGACAGAAGCAATGCAATTAATGAAGACCCAAGTATGTTGAGGTCTTACAGGGATGGAGAGGATTTCCTTAAAAGCCTTGAGAGAAGCGTTGTAAGAGTGGAGATGAGACGGGGAAGGAACGGGGTTGGTGGAATGAGAGTGATGGTAGGTGGAAGATCAGAGGCACCTCTTCAGTGAGCCACCTTAGAAGCTCCAGTACTCTCTGAGGAGTCAGATGAGACCCCAGAACAAAGGGAAGTTTCAACAGTTTATTCCATTTTGGGGTTTAAGGAAGGTCTTATATCACATGATTTAGTTCAGCATTGTGTACCTGGCAGAGTATGGAGGAGACAGGTATCATAAATTAAGAGAGCTATTAAGTCACAGCATAGATTGCTTCTTAACTCTCTGTCCCAGAGGGATCTTCAGTGAAGTGTGGAATGATTCTTGGTGTGAGATATGCAAAGGTACAGACTGTTTACTAATTTGGGGTTTTGGATAGGCTTCACATTTACTAGTTGACATGCACATGTATGCTGCATTCCATGAAGTCAAAACTTGTCTGAATGAGAATTGTCACTGTTTGTTTTATAGTGTGATGCTCTAGAAACCCAGAATTCTTTCCCAGACTGTATTCAACATTTTTACAGCTGAGACATCTATAAGAGAAAACCAGAAAACTGTCAAACCACCAGAACCATGATACTCTAATGCAGAGATTACTTAAACGTGACTATGTGAGTGTTTCAGAACCTACCCATCCCAAGTGTTAATGGCGAATCAATCCCACACCAGTTAGGTTTTCAAGGGGATATTTATTTTGGGGGGTAAAACTTGCATATACACAAACCGTCAGGAAAGGAGCCTAGTCGCTGGAGCAGGAGCCAGGACCAAGCGCCGGAACCAAGAGGCTGAGCCGAGGCTTGCGCTCTTCTTTTAAAGAGAAATATACCACGCCCCAGTGGGCTGGTATTTCAGTGGCTATTGGCTCCGCAGCACAGTGGGCTCGTACTTCAGCAACTATTGACTGAAGGGGTGGAAGGTACTCCCGCAGCACCTCCCCCTTCTGTTTAAGTAAGAGAGTTCTAAGCCTACTACAAAATTATATACAGTAAGTACAAACATACAAAATTATATACAATAAGTACAAATATCCTATTCTAACTAGCTAAAGTCTTGTATAATAAATAACTTGGCCAAGCCATGAGAGGAAAGTAGCTACATTTATCTAGTCTTCAACCCCATAGAAGATCCGAGAAGGGAAATAATGTTACTTGAGTAATTAGGAAGTGCAATCAAAGAACTTCCAAAACATGCAACAAATCACAGAGACAACTGACTACCTGGGTGATCACCAAAGACCTGTTTGCAGCGTTGAAGCAACCAACTTTGACTAAGGCCTAGAATAACTGACAGATTAAATTTAACAGGCAAGAGATTTTTCAAAACCATCTTACCCTGTCTTGGCAAGATTTAGCAGTTCTGTTTATCCTTTTCTGGATTTTATCCATTTCCAGATTTTAACAGGCAAGAGATTTTTCAAAACCGTCTTACCCTGTCTTGGTAAGATTTGACAGTTCTGCTTATCCATTTCCGGATACCGTGTATTTGTCAGTAGTTGAGGTATGGACAGTTCCTTGCCCAGAGGCCAGTTTTGTTAAGAAGACAAACTCCAAGTGGAGTGTCTTTGGTGCTCAACAATCTCTCAGGAATAGGTCGGTGTTGCCAGGAGCAATTGTGTCTCATTACACAGAACTCTAAGATTAAATTAAATGCCATTTTCTACAGCTCTTCGAAGAGGTTGAAGACTATTTATACAGAATATAATCTCTATGTATGTAAAGAACCTGATTAGTCTAGCCATAAATATGACAGACATAGATGATGATTGATCTACAATTCTTAACATGTATCCAACTTAAAGATTAAGAGAATAAACAACTGTGCAATAAATGAGGACAATGACCTCCAAATTTAAACAATAAATATCAATACATAAACAATATATGAGTATCTTAATCAGAGGTAAAAATGTACACTGCAATATGGTATACATATATCAATACAATAAATATCAATACATAAAAAATGTTTTAAACAGGTAGAAGCATGCATACATACAATATTCAATATAATTTAACTTTGTATTCATATACAAAAATCTATGCCGATGTAATTATCTATAAACAATAACTTACAAATACCATTATTATCTATCCAATTTTTCCTCTTTTTTTTCAAAAAGATCCCTGAGGTTATAAAATTCCTTACCCAACTCTCAACCGTATACTAATTATAATAAATCCCTAAATGTTGTTCCTAAACCTGAGGACAAACTTTGCTGAGAGAGGGAACATCGTCCTCTAGAATTACTTCCAGCTGTCATGGGGGTGAGGTTCTTTCTGGAGGATCCTGTGAAAGTAAAATGATGGTTAAATTTCAAAGATCAATGTCTTTTAAAATTGCAGACAGTCTCTGAGTATTTTGTGGAGGTCTGGCCAGAATGTTGTACAAGATGTACACCATTTCAGCTAACCAAGTTGGAATCATCTGTGCAGTAGATACCCGGAACAGGACTGTAGTAGCACTATCAGTATCATGACGTCATATCAACCAAGTGGAGTTGTTGTTATGTGGGTCCCATCTTCTTCCTGGAAACTTCAAATGTCAATGCAGAAAAAACTCATTGTTCATTGTGGAAAACTTAAACATTAATTATATAGACATATACAAACATATATTCAATGAAAGATATGATAGACATATTCAATAAAAGTATGATAGATATGAAGAAAAGCAAAGATGTTTTCTAAACTCATATTTCTTTCTGTCTCATATCATGGCTCTTGACATAAGACAGAAACTCCAGAAACTCTGGGTTTTTCTCCTAACAACAGGCTTGGAATTAGAGAGGGAATGAGCCAAGAGTCCAACTCCAAAACCAGCTCGATAAATTCAGAAATATGATTTAGTATATTCCAGAGCTTCATACTCACAGAACCTATTCAGTTTTCTTGATAATCCATATTGGGTAGTTATTTTTCCATCTGTCAGTATTCAAACATCCAGGGTCCTTTGAATTTTTCAAAGACGAGTGTTTTCCTGTGGAGATAAGAACAGAACCCTGCCCCCATTCTATGTTTTTCTTACCACCTGTATGGTTATCATCATTGTAGATGCTGTCATTTCTCCTTTCCAAGAGGTTTCTTCTCTTCAAATCTAACCTTTATTAATTTTGATGGTATCCACATTTTTTTCTTCTCCTGTGGAAACAAGAGCAAAACCCCTTCCCCACCTAAGCAATCTCTGGTAGGAACAGATGGCCCAGATGTCTGAGTTCTTCATCCAGAACAGATTCAAGACTGCTGCCCGAGATGATCAAGACTCACAGGATACTTCAATCAGGACTTGATCATAACTCTAAATTTTCTTAAGGTCCCCATAAGATTATCTTTGCCCCACGTTGGGCACCAAATATTGGCAAATCAATCCCACACCAGTTAGTTTTTAAAGGGGATATTGATTTTGGGGGGGTAAAACTTACATATACACAAACTGTCAGTAAAGAAGCCTAGTTGCTGGAGCAGGAGCCAGGACCAAGCGCCGGAACCAAGAGGCCAAGCCGAGGCTTGCTGTTCTTCTTTTAAAGAGAAATATACCACGCCCCAGTGGGCTGGTACTTCAGCGGCTATTGGCTGACTGAGCGGAAGATGCTCCCGCAGCACCGTGGGCTCGTACTCCAGTGACTATTGGCTGAAGGGATGGAAGGTACTCCCACAGCAAAGTGTTTTCCCACTGGATGACAATTCCATCCATGTTTATTTCTAAGACAAGTCACTGTAGGCCAAACGTCTTGACTCAGCCTCTGTAGCCAGCATGTGCCAATTAAATCGGCTAGCTTTACCCGAAATAATTACATGGAAACTGTATTCATTTAAACCCTGCCTGACCCATTAGTTCCAGCTTCTTATTGGCTAACTCTCACATATTGATTCAACCCATTTCTAATAATCTGTATCGTCACTTGACTGTGGCTTACTGGCATGAGTCTCACCAGTGTCCCTCTCAGAGAGGAGAGCCATGGCATCTGCATGACTCTGCTTTCTTTCTCCCAGCCTTCTCTTCAGTCTATTCCACCTATCTAAATTCTGCCCTATCAAAAATCCAAGGCAGTTTCATTATTTGACCAATGAAAGTAACACACAGACAAAAGATCCTCCTATACCAACTGACAAACTACCAATATAGGTGAAACTGTCTTTGATAGTTCCTGTTTCATGGAAAAGTCTGTTGGATACTATGGGCCTGTAGGCTGAAGATGGATGCCCCAAAGTTTCCAAGGAACTTTGAGTGACTGTCCAGGCAGCGAAATGTCTCTGTCAACTCTAGAGTTTTGGAAGTTGCTTGCAATATGCTTTCTGTTTACTTAAGTAATATTATATCCTTCTGGGGGTCTTTGATGGAGTTGAAGAATCGATAGTTATAATTATACTTTTCCATAGTTATGATAAAATATAAGATAGATATAAATAATGTAACTATAATTCTTGCTTGATACCTATTTTGTTGTATATAATTTTAAGATCTTAAAATTAAAACCTTCTCTCTTTAAATAGAAAAAAATGAAATGGTGTGGGAAGTCCTTCTGTATATGTGTTGCTTTTATTTGTTAATGAGTAAAGAAGCTGCTTTGGTCTGTGATAGGGCACTATAAAGCTAGGTGGGGAAGACTGAACTGAATGCTGAGAGGAAGAAGGCAAAGTCAGGGAGAAGTCACGTAGTCACCATAGTGTCAGATACTTCTGTAGGAGCCCACTGAAACTTTGCTGGTAGGCCATGACCTCATGGTAATGCACAGATTAATGGAGATGTGTTAGTTTAGGATATAAGAGCTAGCTAACATTATGCTTAAGCTATTGGCCAAACAGTATTACAATGAATACAGATTTCTGTGTGATTATTTCTTGAGTCTGGGTGACTGACAAATAAATAAGCAGCCTCCAACAACAAGTGTAGGTCAAACATCTTGTCTTAGCCTCTGCAGCACTGGTAGAAACCATCATCACCTCAACCTGCTCCCTCTCCAACTAGAGTGACTTAAAAGGGGTCTTTCAATAGCTGAATATGTACTTGAAATTGTTTTTAATTTGACAGTGTTGAAACACAGAATTAAAACAGTTTAAAGACATTGGTTTCTGTTTTTTGCTTTTCTTTTCAATTCTAGAGTTGTAAGTTAATTCCTGTCATAGTGGAATAAGTCTCAGAAGGGATAAGACTTATTACCTCTGCTCTACAGAGGAGATCCAAAGAAAGAAGAAGCAAGAAAAATGTGGTCGTTATTTTTGTTTTATAATTTTTTTCCTCTTATTGAAGTAGATTCTTTTTTATACAATATACCATGAGTATAGTGGCCACTCCCTCTTCTTCTCTCAGTTCCTCCATACTTTCCCTTCCCTCTGGATCTACTCCTTTTCTTTATCTCATCAGAAAAGAACATATTTCTAAGAGATAACAACCAGACAGGATAAAATGGAATATAATAAGATAAACCAAAACTAGTATGACAAACTTGAACATGGCAACCGAACAGGAGGATAGAGTCCCAAGTGTACAGGGGTAAGAGACCTGTTTATTCTCAGTCAGGAGTTCCATAAAAATACTAAGCTAATAGTTATAACATATACCCATAGGATGTGGTACAGACCCTAGTAAGCTTTGTGCTTGCTGCTTCAGTCTCTGTGAGTTCATATGTGCTGTGCCTTGCTTAGCTGGTTCAAGAGACCTTTTATTCCTAGTGTCTTCTCTCTCCTCTGACTCTCATAATCTCCATGTGAATCACTGACATCTGAGGGGAGAGATTGATGGAGGCCTCCCATTCAGACTCTCTCTCTCTGGACAATCTGAGTGTGGTTCTTTGTAACAGTTCCCATCTGCTGCCAGAGAAAGCCTCCTTGATGATGACTGGATAAGACACTTGTCTATGAGTAGCAAAACCTTATGAGAAGTCATGTTATGTAGTTTGGGTATCAGGGTAACTGTGGCCTCATAAAATGAATGGAGCAACATTTCTTTTGTTTCTTCTTTGTGGAATAATTTGAGTATTGATGTTACCCCTCTTTGAAAGTCTGATAAAATTCTACACCGAAATCACTTGGCCTAAGAATATTTTTTTTCCTGATTTTCTTTTAATGCTGGCTCCTATTTCTTTCGGGGATAAAGGTGTATCTAAATTGTTTATCTGATCCTGATTTTAATTGATAGGTAATATCTATTCAGGAAATTATTCATTTCTTTAAAATTTTCTAATTTGGTGGCATATAGATTCTTAGAGTATGTCCTTAATTTTCTTTGGATTTCCTTATTGTCTGTCCTTATATCTCTCTTTGTTTTAATGTTGCTAATTTGAATATTCTTTCTCTGCCTTTTAGATAGTTTGTTGATTTTCTCATAAAACTATCTCTTAGTTTCAATGAATCTTGGTATTGTTTCTATTTTATTGATGTCAGAACTAAGCTTGATTATTTTTACCATCCACTTTTCTTGGATGTACTTACTTATTTTAGTGCTAGAGTTTTCAGGTGTGCTATTAAGTAGCTGGCGTGAATTTTTTTCTTTTTATTTAATTTTTGAGACAAGGTTTCTTGTGTACTTCTGGCTTTCCCAAAGTTCTATCTGCAGTCCAGAATGGTCTGGAATTCACAGACACATGCCTGCCTCTGCCTCCCAAGTGCTGGGAGTAAAGGCATTTGACACCACTGCCTGAGTCTCTGATTTTTTTAAATGTACATATTTAGTGCTATGAGTTTTCCTCTTAGCACGACTTTCACTGTGTCCCATAAGTTTGGATATGCTATGTAATCATTGGCATTGAATTCTAGAAAGTCTTTAATATCTGTCTTTTTTTTTTCTATCTTGGCACATTTTTCATTCAGTAGGGAGTGGTTCAGTTTCCATGAATCCGTAAGCTTTTTCTTGTATCTGTTGTTGATATCTAGCTTTATTCCCTGGTATTCTGATAGGATACATGGGATTATTTCAAATTTACTGTATTGAGACTTGCTTTGTGTCCACATATGTGGTCGACTTTGGAGAAAGTTCCATGAGGAACTGAGAAGAATGTGTATTCATTTGTGTTTAGGTGGAATGTTCTGTTGGTATCTTATAGATCCATTTGGTTCATGATGTCCATCAGCTACAGTGTTTCTCTACTTAGTTTTTGTTTTGATGACCTGTTCATCGGGGATAGTTGGGTATTGGGGTCTCCCACTATCAGTGTGTGGGGGTCAGCATGCTATTTAAGCTGTAGCAGTGTTTCTTTTATGAACTTGATTGCCCTTATTTTTAACAAAAATGTTAAAAATTGAAATGTCATCTTCATGGAAATTTCCTTCACAGAGTATATAGTGTTGTTCCCTATCTCTTTTTATTAGTTTTAGTTTGAAGATTATTTTCATGGATATTAAAATAACTACACCAGCTTGCTTTTTAGGTCCATTTGCTTGCAATATCTTTTGCCACTCCTTTACACTGAGGTAATGTATTTCCTTGATGTTGAGGTATGTTTCTTGGATGCAGCAGAGGAAAGAATTCTGTTTTTATATGCAATCTGTTAGTTTGTGTCTTTTTATTGGGGCTTTTGAGATGGCTCTTGACATTGAGTGATATCAATGACCAATGATTTTTGATTCCTCTTATTTTCTTGTTGTTGTTGTTGGTGGTGGTAGTGGTGGTGGTAGTGTTGTGTGTGTCCCTTCATTTGATTTGTTGGTGTAAGACTGTTTATTTCCTGTATTTTTATGGATGTGGTTAATCTCCTTACATTGAAGTTTTACATTTAGTGACTACTTTTATCACACAGAAAAAAAAAAAAAAACTCCACGTGTGTAACATGAGGGGGCCAGATTGTTCGGATTTCTGTCCTGCCCAGTTCCCCTACCTTTTTAGTCCCAGAGAAAAATCACACAAGAGATCTCTATAAGTTATAAAGCTGATTGATCCATTAGGTCAGGCTTCTTACTGACTAACTCTCACATCTTGATTAACCCATTTTTCTGATCTATGTTAGCCATGTGGCTCAGTACCCTTTTTCAGTGGGGCAGCTCACATCCTGCTGCTTCGGTGATCTGGGCAGGAGTGGGAGGAATCAACTTCCTCCTCCCCAGAATTCTCCTGCTCTCCTGGCATCATTTCCACTTCCTGTCTGGTTTTCCCACCTACACCTCTTGCCTGGCCAATCAGCGTTTATTCAAAACATGATTGACAGAATACAGACAATTCTCCCACATCACTCATCTTCTCCCTCCTTTTGCTCTTCAACTGGACCTTGGGAGTTTAGTCCGTTGCTCTGATGAGGTTCTCTGTCTCTTATCTCCATCCGTCTGCGGATGAAGATTCTACGGTGGTATTCCATCAGTGTGATAGTAGGCCAAGGCCAGTCTCATTCTTTAGGTTAGGAAAACTTCTCTGATTTTCTTGAAAATATTTTCTGGGCCTTTGAGTTGAGATTCTTCCCCTTTCTCTTAGTCTTAGGTTTGGTCTTTCATCAGTGACCAGATTTTCTGGATATTTTGTGTTAGGATTTTTTAAACTTAACATTTTTTGACAGGTACGTCTATTTCTTTTTTCATACTTAAAATTCTATCTCTTGTATTCTGTTGGTGGATCTTTCCTCTGTAGTTTCTGACCACATTCCTAAAATTTTCATTTCCAAAATTTTCTCTGTTTATCTTTTCTTTGCTGATTCTATTTCTATTTTCCACAACATTCCTAAAATTTTCATTTCCAGAATTTTCTCTGTTTTTCTTTTCTTTACTGATTCTATTTTTATTTTTCTGGACTTAAGCAGTTTTGTTTATTCCCTGCAATTGCTTGCTTGCTTTTTATTTGATTTTTTAAAAAAGGGTTTAAATAATTTCCTCCAGATTTTGCTTGCTTGTATGTTTCTGGCTTTCTTTAAGGGTTTTATTTATTTCCTCCTTAAGGACCTCTATCATCTTTATATAGTTGATACCAAGATCTTTTTCTTATACATCAGCTATGTTGGAATATTCAAGAACTACTGTGGCAGGATAGTTGGACTCAAATGGAGACATATTGCCCTGTTTGCTGTTTATTGTATTTTCATACTGCCATGTAGAAATTTGAGTTTGGAATGCTTATAGGTTTAAGTGCTGATTCCTAGATTTGTCTCTTGGGTGTGTGTTTGGTTCCTTCATTTTTGTTTCCTCCCTGGGTTTTTGGAGGGTGTGATAACTCTGTATTGCCTCATTTCCTGATCTGGTCAGTTAGTGTGTTCATAGGAAGTGTCTACTGGTGTTGGAGGGTGAGATACTGGGAAGAAAGTATAAAAGGATAAAGGATAAAATATTTATGATACCTTGGCTAATTTAAATCTAAGAATTAGCCATTAATAAGCCTGAGTCATCAGCCAAACACTTATAATTAATATTAAGCCGCTGGATGTTTATTTTATAAGGGATGGTGGGACTGGGCAGGCACAATAAAAACTTCTATCTTCAATAGTGTGCATATATCTTTATATATTGTGTGTCCTGATGGTTGAACTCATGTTCTTAGGCTAGATGATAAGTTTTCTTACCTAGTGAGCTTTCTTGGAGGCCCCAAATCTGCTTTTGTGGCCAGCCAAGATCATGCTTTGCTACTTTGGAAAACCAACTATGCAGAACCAATGACAACTCACCAACCCCCTACACATGCCAGCTTCTTTTCTCATTCTAGATTCTTTGGGGTACTTACAAATCCAACAGGGACTCTCAAATCAACCTGAAGAAACTTCTGAAACATCTCTATGTCTATGCTAGTAAATCCAATTAGTTTCCTTGCTGTAATGGTTAGATAACTGAAAGATCCCAGCTGCTTCAGTAATTTCTATGAAGGAAGGAGCTTCTTGTTACTAGTTATATAGGACCAAAGATCATCATTTTTTTCCTTTTTTTCTACTTCAATGTCATGCCTTCTTCCCAATCCCACCATACTCTAGCTAACTACTATAAATCACAATTTTACTCAAAACCCTGTCTAGGATCCTAAAGAATGGTTCATTGAGTAAAGGTGCTTGGTAGGAAAAAATCAAGATTTTGAATTCATATCTCAACATCAATGTAAAAATCTTGGTATAGGCCTTTTGCAAAACCAGAACTATGAGAGGTGTCTCAGTTGGGTTTATTGATCACAAGCCTGGCTTCAGATACAATGAAAGACTTTGTATCAAAATGATAAATCAGAGAGTTATAGAAGAAGATATTGGATAGCTTCCTTTCAGATCTCCAGGCTTGTAAAAGATTACCACTGTACTTCCATACTTGAACACAAATATCGTACATGTGGACATATACAACATATTCATATAACACACACAGAAACACACACTCTTACAAAAATAAATAATAACGTAAACAAATAAGGGGATAGATACCTAACCAGGTAAAGAACTAACTCCACACATCAGTAAGAAAGAATGGGCAGGAGACAAAAAACAAACTTTGCTATTGGTTCTATCATTCTGAAGAATTCTGCAGTATATGATTAGTAGCCTTTAGTTTTCGTTATCTGGAAGAATTCCATCATTTAAATATCTCACTTATTTAAAATAAACACACTAATGCTCACATTCCTGCCTAAGACATTTTTAGCAGTAACTTCTGGTTGTCAGTGACAACTATCACATTTAATTGTTCATCCTGACATGCCCCAGCACTCTATTAAATACAGATTACTTTAGACTGAATAAATGAATAGTAAAAAAGCTGGCCTGGAGCTGTGAACTCGTTGATGGAAAAAGCAAGCATGACATCACACTCGGGAAAATGCAGGAAGGGGCATTGCAGGTCAAGAGCCTGTTAGTGTGTCGGGTCATTTGTTCTTTCATAAACCTTCAAGAAGTAACTCTATTGTGGATTACTGCTACGAGAAGAGAGGATGGAGGACGAATTCCTTGATTTGATGTTATTTGGCTATTTTTCTATATTTTAAAGTTGAAATTTAGAAAAGAAAAGAAATGTGTCTTGTTCTTATGTGAATTTTTAAAAAAATACACCTTCGTTTTACCTTATTCAGGGACTTTTTTTTTTAAGCTCAATTGCCCTTTTACTTTGGTGTTATTAGTGCCAGAGAATGAACGGAGTAACCATTTTCATCAGTTTTCAGAGATGACTTTAATAGAATTGGACCACCTTAAGAAGTACATAACATCATTTCCTTTCATGTACAGCTTAATAAAGATACCTTTCCTAAACATTCTAGACAGAATTAATTATTGTGATTAGAGCCAGTCATTTGCAGGTGATAGTATGACTTGTTTTCTTTTACATGTTAAGACAAAAATTTTGGATCATTTAATTAGAGTTGTCATTTAGTTCAGGGTGTCCTTTGGCACAGTAGAAAGGGATGTCTACTAATGTGGTATAGATACATGTTCTGGCAATGGGCTAAGCAATAATTGCAAAATTATTATAAAAAAATTACTACTAGTATTTTACACCAAGTGTCAACATTGGCAATATATTACTTAAAAAAAATCCACTGCCTTAGGAGTATGTCTTAAATAGGTTTACCTTAAATAATAAATAAACATCTAATGCTGCCTTTATTTATTATAGAATTTCATAATCAATGACACTCTCTTATCAGTTTAATAGTAGTTGTTTCATGTACTATTATATTTTGAAGATGTGGTGGTGAGTTTTAATTGTGAACTTGACTAAATCTAGGTTTTCCTGGAAAGTAAGTCTTTATTAGGGATAATCTAGATGAACTTAGCTTGTATACTTGTCTGTTGGTAACTGTAGTGATTGCCTGATTTCATATGAAATTACCCTATCTGAAAGTTAGTAACATCATGCCCTGCTTTGATGTTCTTGACTGTATAAGAGTAGAAAAAACAAATTGAGCACCAGGCATGCTTTCACTTCTCTACATTCTTGAGTGTGAATGAGATATAACTGATTATTATCAGCTCCTGCATCTGAGAACTGTGACTTGGAATTATAATCTAAAATAAACCCTTTCTCCTTTATATTGCTCTTTTGTCATGAGATGTTGCCACAGAAAGTTAAATACAGCTAGTGCAATGGGCTTATTGTGCTGCAATGGTTTGATAAACATGAGTGCACCTCTAGGCATGGGGGAAACATGGAATTGCTATCTTAAATGCTTGGAAGAGATTTTCAATTCCTTTTAGAAATATTGTCACAATATATATGATCCAGTTACAGGTAAGGATATTTTCATATTGATCCTATTGAATGTTTGTTTTCTTTTAATGTTTGGGGAAAATGATACCTAATCATGTAAATTTAGGAAAAATAGGCTGCATATGTTGTCATATATTTATTGGTCATTCTTCATTCAGTGCATCAAGCTTGCTAGGCAGATAGATGCACTGAGCTGTTTGCTCTGCTCTCTATTTTTTCTCTTTTATTATATTTGATATAAAGTTACTACAAGAAATAAGGCAAGTGTCTCTTATAGGAGCAAAAGTTTCATATGTAGATATGTGAAAATCAAGGGTGATAGAAGGTCAGCATCTTTTCACTGAGTAGACATACAGTGCAAATACACCCATAATCTGTGCTTGTGCTCTTGGAGGCACTGAGTCTTGCTGGAACTAGTTATTATTCTTCTTGATTGTTTATTTCCTAGGCACACAGTCTGGTATAATTCTAGTTGTCCTTAGCCTTGCTGTATACCCAAAGATATCCTTGAACTTCTGATCCTCCTGCTGTCACATCCTGAGTGTTGGTATTATAGGGATATTGGATCCAGGGCTATTCACATGCTAGGCAGTCACTCCTCTCAAATGAACTACCTCCCTAGACCCAACTTTACATTTTTCACAGTTTTGAGGATGTCAGAAGTTCATTCTTCAGATCAATGTCATGTTTGATTAGACTAATTTTTATTTTAATTGTCATATGTTGCAAAAATAAAAATTCTCAAAAATTTAAAGCATAGTTACTTCCCTCCCAATTTCCATCTTCAGCGGCACCTCTCCACCAAATGTATATTATGATCCTTAACTCTGTTCCACACATTCTTACATTCATCCCAAGGATTTGAAACATTTGTCTAGTAGAAAACCAGAGCAGCTTCATCTACTACAGATGGTTGCTGGGATACAATCTTTTTCACATGGTTTATAACTTGCTATTGATGTTTCCTTTCACTGATCTTCCGCATCTAAACTTGTGTCAAAACTCGTGGATTAAGATTGTTCATGGGTGTGTCTACTATCATTGACCTATCACCTTTCCCCCACGTATGTATCTTGTCACCTGTTTTTCTGACAACATATCATCTCTTTCATATCTATTCATTACCTACCATCTAATTATGTATTTATGTGCATACCATCTGTTTATCTACCTACACACCCACCTATCATCTTTTTTCTATCATTTATCACCTACCTATATTCTAGCTATATATACTTTACCTGTCATCTATGTGTCTATATATCTATTATATGTCAACCCAATATTCTATTCTCCTTAGCTATAATGTATTTACCTATCTGAATCTCACATATATCATCTACCTACCTATTTAATCTACCTAACTCTTACCATCTATTTTACTTTGTATTATCTAGTTCTCTATAAATTTCTATTTATCTATATGTCTTTCTATCTGTCTATCTATCTTTACAGATAGTGAATTAATGAGTTGTTTTAAATTCGAATTCACTTTTTATAAGTTAACACATGATGCAGGAAGAGGCAAGTTCAATCTCAGAAAATTTGTAGCAAAATTCAACCAGAATACTCTATTAGTCTCATGTTTCCACTCGCATCAAAAAATTCTGAGCGCAGTAAAAAAAATTCTGGTATTAATAAAGATTCTCTCCATGAAGACGACTGTTAATGTCAACTTAGCATAACTGAGAATCATCTGGGAGATGGGTCTCTGAGCATGCATGTGGGAGATCATCTTGAGTATGTTGATTAAAGTACAAAGATCTTCCCATTGTGATCGGCATGACTCTTTGTCTGGGATTCTGGACCGTGTAGGTGAAAACAGGGAGCTGAGCACCAGCATGCATCCATTCATCTGTCTCAGCTCTTGACTATGGTTGAGCTCTTGCTGCTGTGACTTCTCCACAATGATGAACTGTCCTGGAACTGTGAGCTGAAAATGACAATTGCCCTCTAAAGTTGCTCATGTATGGGAATTTTATTGCCTCACTTCTCAAATATGAAGAACTAGTGATATTTCTCCCATCTTTCTGAGAAGAGCAATTTGAAGCCTCTTTCACACTGCCAACATGTCCTGGCCATTCTCATCCTATCCCTAATAAAGATGTCGTTTTAGTAAACATTAAACATTTAGAGCTAAGTCATCCCTTCTAGTGCTATATGTAGGACATGAGATGTACTTACCTAGTCCGCTATGGTTGGACATTTAAAAGTATTTTTGAAACCCGGCGGTGGTGGCATCCACCTTTCATCCTAGCACTTGGGAAGCAGAGGCAGGTGAATCTCTGTGAGTTCAATGTCAGCCTCGTCTACAAAAGCTAGTTCCAGGACAGGCTCCAAAACTACAGAGAAACTTTCTCTTGAAAAATAAAAATATATATATATTTCTGAATACTTACATTAGATCATGTTTCCATAAATATCAATATCTTTACCTATGTATGTACAAAGTTATCCTGTAGCATTCATATCTAGAAGGGAAACTTGTGAGTTGGTGTGTATGTGAACATTATTAAATCTCATTGTTTTTTCTCTATAAATTTTTTGTTCCTAGCCCTATATTCCCCAAACACTCACTTAAATGTAATCAATCTTGTTGGTGTGCTTTCAGATAACTGTTTGGTTACTTGAAGTGTGTAATCCCATAAACTGCAAGGAATATAAGTGTAGAACTATGAGATGAAGAAATCAATGTTAAAAACAAAACCACATTTCTTTAATCAGAGCAAGCAATTTTTCTATACAATATTGGAAGTCAAAATCCTGGATTACTTTCGAGCATGTTTTTATTATTTTTGATGATGCTAGGGCTCACCTTAGTAATTTATGCATACCAAGTAAGTGTCTCTCTACCGTACTAAACCCCTGGTAGCCTAACTGAACCCACAGTGAAATAAATAGGTGACTTTAGGAAAAGCTGTTGGAGAATATGGCATATGTCTATGTTTATTTGTGCATAGTTATCACCGATTTCAGTCTTGCTCACCTTCACTCCATGGTATCAGTGATGTACTTCAAAGGAATTAAGATTAGACACACCATTTAGTGAACTATTGCATTCATCCTCAATAATGAAAGTAGCCAATAGTAAAAGAAATCATTTTGTGATGAACCCTTTCAAGGGAAGAAAGGAAAATTGCCAAAAAGACTGTTGTCATAAAAGACACACTCACAAAGTAAAAATATACAACAGTGAGGGAGACAACTGTCTAAGAAGAGAACTCAAATAAGGGTGGACAATGACTGAAGGAACCACATACTGATGGGCTCTTTAAGAACATCTAGACGAAACAGTTTTTCTCGAGGCGTGCTGTTATAAGTGATAGACGGGCCCATATGGATAGTCTCCACAGGAATGGGCTATGATAAGTTCTTTCTCTTTACCATAATCCTTTTGCTAGGTACAAATCTGATAAAATTTAGATAGCTATATATTGCTTGTATCTTTTGGGAAATTTTGGATATTATTTAGATCCCTCTTCTTTGAGCAGTGATCAAATAACTCAGTTTGAATTCTTCGTTTTATGAGCTGCTGATTTTGAGCAGAGTGGTTTGTCCTCAGTGACCTCCAAGATCTCAAATTTAATATCTATTTACTAATATTTAATATCTAATATCTATTTGATTAATACTCTTCATTTTAGAGTTAAGACTCTAAAATAATTTAAGGTATGGGCATTTGATCAGTTTGGCTATTTTCCATGGAAGTAAGTTATAGACAGGTACAAAGTGTTTAGTATTACTGACTGACAACCCTCAAAAGGTGATCAGTGGGACTCAAATATATGGAGTTAGATACCTGGAGGACCATCTGAATATGGAGTGCCTATAAATTATTGGAGATAAAATTTATACAAAAGTTCAAGTGTGCAAGATTCAAATGTTTTTTTATAGCAATAGAAAAATGAATAATACACAGAGACAATAACTTAGACTCTGATTCTCAGTCTTTAGGACAATAAACTTTCCAGGGCTCTCGCTTGCCACAGTGAGAACAAAGAATCTAAGGAAAACTCCCAATATTTGGGTAATTTATCTTTCAGTATTCTGTCTGTCGATAGTCATAGCATTTACTTATCAGTTTATTTCCTCTAGGAGACGATTCAGGGGAAGAGTTTTTAAACTGCCCCCTAAGGCTGATTAGTGCTCTATTCCTCCTCCCCCTTTTTTTCTTTTCTTCCTCCTCTTCCTTCTCTTCTTCCTTTTGCTTCTCTTCCTCCTCTTTCTTACCATCCTAGGAGTGTCCCTCCTCTAGATTCCATTTGGGGGAAAATGGAGCTTGTTATATTTAGTATCATCCCAATGACAAATTTTTGAATTCTTTCTAATATCAAGATCAGATTGAATAAGAATTTTATCCAGAGGGGTTTCACATTCAATTTAGTAGGAATCAGTGAGAGTTCACTTTTGCATAGACTCTTTAAACCTCTTTAAAAAGGCAAGAGGGGATCAATGACATATCTCAGTCAATAAGGCACTTGTTCTGAATGTCAATTTGATAACCAAAATCCATATAAAGGTATAAAAAGAGAGAAAGAACTCCACAAAGTTTTCCTCTGGCTTATATAAGTGTGCCATGACATGTGCAAACCCACACAAATACATCACACACACACACATACACACACACACACACACACACACAGAGACACTCTAATGGTAAAATAAAATAATGATAAAATAAAATTTTATTAATTTTGTTTGCAAGAAAACAGAGTTCTTATTAGGTGTCTTGTTTTCAGCTGTTGGTCATATCTTTCAAAAGACTAACTTAAGTTTTCTGAGAACAGTTTTCACATAAATATATGCTTGCACTTTACCTTATTGTAAAAGAGAAAAATAAAGGCAGGCTCTCAGGCAGTTAATCTTTGTCTTTGCAAGAGTTAGGGTAGATCAAGAAGTCATCTCCCTTTTAAAGGATACACCCAAGAATCAATAAGAATTGAAAGCACATTTTGAAAACAGAATACAAAGAGCACACGGGTAAGTCGTCACTTCTACCTGAATATTAACACAAGCAACAGTGAATGATCAGAGTATCCCCTTTTAACTTAGGACTCCAATTATAGAGTACAGCACGCCTTTTCTGACCTCACAGTGACCTTGTGTTTTGTGAACATTTTTTGGGAGAGAAGGATACAAGCAAATGTTTGCTCCACAAGATAGGGCACCAATGATGATCAAAGTATGATTTCACTGAAGTTCAACTGGGCGAGCCGGTGAGTTTTAAATGGATAACACCCCACTGCTGCACAGATGGAGTCCATTAGATAATTTTCCACACCTGATATGCTCTACCACCTCCTAAGACCACAGGACCACATCCACTATGGCCATAAGCACGTACAGCTGGCAGTGAGGGTCCAACAGCTGCTTCAACAAAAGAGTGGTCCTTGCAAGCATAGGTCACGCCCCACAAATACAGCTTGTGGATAGGGCAGTGTGCCTATTCAATTCCAGAGTTCCTGGCAAGTGAGGGCCAAGTTCCTAAGTTTCCTGGAAGTCAGGTTTGGAATGTGTTTGAGTTACTTTTAAATTCTTTGATAAAACCATGACTAAAAGCAACTTGTGGAGGAAAGATTTTTTTTTTCAACTTACACTTCCAGATCATAGTCAATCAGTGAAGAAAATCAGTGCAGGAGCTCAAGCTGGAATGCATGTAGAGACCACAGAGGAAAGCTCATTGCGAACTCTGGATTAGTCAACTAGCTTTCATATAAAATCCAGGCCCAGATGCCTAAGGATGGCTTCTTTCATAGTGAATTAGAAATTCCTGCATCAATCATCAATCAAGACAATTTCCCGGAGACATGTCCTTGGGCGAGTCTGATAGAACAAACTCTCCAACTTCGAGTCCCTCTTCCCAGGTGATGCTAGTTTATTTCAAGTTGACAATACCAAAGCTAACCAACCCAGCAGCCATATTTGATTCCATAGTTGACTGGGTTGACCGGAGCCAGGATGTTTTTATTTTTGTTACACCGGAAAGGAAGATTATCCTTACCAGATGTAGTATGTATTTCCTTCCTGTAAGGATATAGAGAGATCTGGAATGACTGAGCTATTTGTCTTTGTCACAACATCTTAGAAGCTAAAACACACAAGGGAATCTCTTAAGTCACTTCAGGAAACGGTGCACTATGCAAAATAAGTTCCTGCCAAATAGAGATAATCATGATTCGAAGGCTGAAATTTCATCCTTGATCTTACATTGGAAGTTCAGTTACCTTATCACATAGCAATAGGAAACCCAGAATCCATTACATGAGCAAAGGCACTCATTTTAGATAAAGGCTCCTGAGTTAGGATAGCCTGGTAGCAGGAAATGTATGGCAAAATAGGGTAGAAGATTGGATTCCAAAGCCAGGTGTAGAAGTGCATGCATCATGGGAACTGTAAGTATAATGATCTGTGAATTCAGTGGTCACAGTCCAAGAGATAGGATTCCACTTTTTGGCTCATCAAAGATGGAGCAAATCCAATGGCAACCGGTAGGAACACAAAATGATGTTTGCAAAATCTCCTTCAAGAGTCCCATCAGCTTCCAAGTCCTGTGATATTCTTTTAAATAATTTAGATGAGACACAAAGTATGATGTAGAAAATAGGTGGCTTTCAGTACAGAATAAAGTAGAGTACTCTCAAGTGTTAAGGGTGGACAATGGCCAAAAGGACCATTGTGTAGAAAACTCTTAAGGTGTGAAAATGGACAATGACCAAAGGGACCATTCTGTAGGGCACCCAAGGGGTGAGAGTAGACAATGACCAAAGATATGACTGTCATAAGACACCCAATTAAGGGTGGAAAGTGGTTAGTGGCCAAAGAAACTATTGTGTATTGTAGAATTTTGAAAGGTGAAAGCAGACAGTGAACAAAGGTCCATTATCAGAAAACTTTCTCTCAAGGGATGAGTGTGGAGAATGTCCAAAGGCCCCATCATGCAAAGCAACATTTTAAGCAGGCTTTATACTATTTTTAAAGCTTCTAGAAGGCTTTTCTTGGAAGATACTATTTTTCTCTCCAGGTGATTGACAGGCTCATTTGGACTGACTCTCAGAACAGAGGACAATGATAATGTTTTTATTCTTTATTAAAATACTTCAACCAGATAGCAATAAGATAAAGTCTATACAGCTATATAACTATATAGATTATATATAAATAAACTTCTAGGCACTTCTAGGCCATGTCTTCATCCAGAGAAAGGGATAAGAAGTAGTCTCTTTTTTTGTTTTTCCTCATAATCAAAATCCTGTTGTTTTAGTGTTAGTTTTGTAAACTGTTTATTCTGTGGGAAAAGTCCAACTGCAGTGACCTCTAAGTCTGTTAATAATTGAGTAGACACCAAGCATAAATACTGTTTCCCATTACATAAGCAAGTAAGATTCAGATGAATTACACATGTATATATATATATATGTATATATATATTCAAACATACACATAAACAAAACAACACACATAATAAAATTGTTGCAAACTGTCTACCATGTGCATCTATTTTTTACATTTGACATTGAGATACAACATGGTTATACACATGATCAGTATCAAGTTCATTTTCCAGAATCCCATAATCAATTTTTTAACTTAAAAATATTTCATAACATTTTTAGTAAGTTTATGCTCTGTGATTTGCTATTTTTATAGCTGCCCTTGGCCATGAGCTGGATGCACCAGTGAAATTATTGTGAGTATGTTATTTAATAGCATGCTCTTGGAAACTTAGTTTTGAAGGAAGTCTCCAGTCAGAAATAATTTGAAGGATGCAGGTGCAAAGTCTTTTTTCTTTCCAAGTATTTCCTTGGCAGACTTCCATAGTGTCTGATATTGGGACTGGTAGTCATTGACATTCATTTGTTTTCACATGTTGGACTCTCCAAAGAGCCTCCCTTCAAAATGTTATGGAACCAGTGTATAGGATATTTATAAAGCATCTGTAAGCACATCTGAATAGGTGATGATGTGTATAGCATGTCCCGGAGAGAGAATGTTCTGATAGATAGTAAGGCGGTGTGGGAAGTAGGGCATGAGGCAAGCTCCAGAAGTGCACAGCAGGAGAATATGAGGTTAGAGACAGGGACACTGCACCTGGAAATGAAGGCAGAGGAGTGTCATTCGGCACCCAGAATTTCTCTTCTTTTGGCTTCAGTGTGGGGCACCAAGTGTATCTACAGTCTATGTTGTCCACACAGGGATTTCCCTGGGAGGTCACAGCTATGGAAACAAGACAAATGACTGATTACATTTCTAGTAGAGTTACCTTGAAGCTGTGTAGCAAGGAGGCCGCTAGCTAGTTCCAGGCTGCTTAGCCCTGAAATAATCACACAGAAACTGTATTATTTAAATCACTAATTGTCCCATTAGCTCTAGATTCTTATTGGCTAACTCTTACATCTTAATTTAACCCATCTCCATCAATCTGCATATCATCATGAGGTTGTGGCCTACCAGCAAAGTTTCAGCGCATCTGTCTCTGGTGGTGGCTCCATGGCTTCTCTCTAACTCCACCTCCTTTCTCCTAGCATTCAGCTTAGTTTTCCCCACCTAGCTCTGTTCCCCTATAGCTCTGCTATAGACCCAAAGCAGTTCCTTTATTTATCAATGGTAATCACAGCATAAATAGGGAAATTCCACATCAAAGCTGTGGAATACTTTCAACTCATGTGGGAAAGTAAAAAAAAAGAACAGCAACCTCTCTCAAACTGCATTCAAGTGCTTTTTAGATCTCTGCCATACTCAACATGAGAGGACTTCCCAGCAGCTCATTCAGAACCTGTCTCTCAGGACTTCTTTAAATGCCATTCTCCTTCCCTTCCCCAGTGCATGTGATAAACACTCCCAGCTCCTCCCTCAGACTTACCCTTGTCATTGTTCTTTCTGTCCTCAGGTCCTGAGTTCCTCTCTGCATTGGCAGCTTCCATTACACCACAAGTTAACACAGCCAGGTCTTCTAGGATTGCTTTTTGCATTTTCTTGGGATACCTTCCTCATTAGAATGAGTGACAGCCCGCTCTTGGAATGACTGACATTGAAGCTGCTCCATTCTCATGCCATTTTTAGCAGTCACATACATTTACTGGATGGACACGTTGGGTGTTGTCTTAGTTAGGTTTCTGCTGCGTGAAGAAATACCATGGCAACTCTTACAAGAAAAGTATTTAATTGGGAAGGTTTCACTTACAGTTTGAGAGGCTCAGTCCATTATCTTCATGTCAGGGAGCATGGCTGCATGCAGGCAGATGTAGACCTGGAGAAGTGGCTGAGAGTCCTACAACAGGAAATGGTCTCAAACAATGGGTGGTATCTCAAGCATGGGAAACCTCAAAGTCTACCCCACTGTGACACACTTCCTCCAATAAGGTCATACCTACTCCAACAAAGCCTCACCTCTGAATAATATCATTCTCTTTGTGGGACTTTTTTTTTCAAACCACTACAGGTATTGATGCTTCCTCATCTGTGAAAATAACAAGCAAAAGATGTCTGTAAAGATTAGCAAGAGGTCCCTGAAGGATAGAGTGAAGAATCTTGTGCATTCTCTCTCTCTGAAAACCCTAGGAACTGTGTTTGAAAATGTCAGGGAGGGGACGGAAAAAGTGTGTGACTCGGACCCAAGATCTTAGAAGGGTCCCTATAAAAGATATGAGACCTGACAATACATATGCATAGAATACTTAACTTGATTTTATTATTCTATAGCCCACACATATATCCAGATATCCCATTTCCCCTCATATAATACAAACATTGTCAATTAAATTTTTTTATTTCAAAAACATTCCACGAAGAGATGACTTCTAACAATTTAGCAAAAGAAAGAGTTCAAGAAATTGCAAAGAATAGTTAGCTATCCCTTGGCTCTCGATAATAGCTTTAATTTTTTTATGAGAAAATAAAATTATTTTTATTTGGAAAATTTTAAATTTATAAAATTTTATTTTAAGTTTTCATTGCTCATTTCAGTGATATCCAATAATCTAAGATCCAGTTAGCATGTTAATCTTAACATATGAATTCTGCTCCTGTCTTCACATCTTATGGAAGCCTTGGCCAGTCTCCAGGTTGAGTTTATGTCTTGATGTCCCTTGATTAGCACCTTCAGCATGGATTTCTCAGCTTAATTCTAAACTTAACGGCTACTACGCATGTCCTCTTCCACATCTAGCAGGCATCTCTCCACATCTGCTAGCAAACTCTGAGAGCACTAACCCTGGCATGTACTCCACATACGTCTGTATCTAAGCCCAGGTAGACAATGGATGGCTACCCAGAGTTCCAGAGGTCATTATATAAATCCCCCTGAGAACTGGTTGGAAGGTGAGCTCTCATTTTTATAATCAGTTTTGTGTTTCACAGTTAAATATTAGTTACTAGAGGTGCCCTTTTGCTGTTTACTAAGAGAATTGATGTTTTATTTGACATCTTGTGCCTCAAAGATGTTTAATTACTGAACTGTAGCCACAGTGTTGCTTCCAAAACTTATTGATCTTAACTTAATCTTCAAATCCTTTTAGGCAGATGCTGATGGGCATGATATTAACTGTGACTACTTGCTCGTACAGATTTGCAACTGGAATAAAGTTGGTTTTCTTTTGCTTTATGGATTTACTCCATTTTGATTTGCTTTTTATTACCCCTTATTACTGGAATGAATTCTCTCTCAGTCAGTCTGATCTGATCCCACATTGAGGTGTGTATGCATCAAATGTCAAGGAGTTAGTGTGAATAACATCCTTCAAAAACAACTTAAAGCAACTAAGACATATGGAAAGAGGCTCTTAGATCAGTCTTATCCAGCGTGCACCTTATATCTTATGTTTTACTTCTGACTGTCCTATAGAGGTTTCCTAGTGTCTAAAAACTATTCTTGGAGTTCTTTTATTAAGGGGCTGCATTTTTTCTGAATGTTCACAAACAGCAATTAGTTATAAAGCTTCACATAATACAGCCACCAAGAGAAAATACTTCTATTGAATGTTAGCAATGTTTAAGCTTTACAAAAATATGATTAACTGGAACAAACATTTACAGAGAACTAGTTTGGAAATTAAGTCTCTGTTTACAGATGAACATGGAGTACACAGTGTTAAGGCATGGCTGATCCCTTTGCTCAATGCCAATAGTCCTGATACAGTTAGGAATACACTAACCCAATCCTGGGAAAAGGTAGCAGCCACTAACAATTCTGGTTTGGAGGAAACAAGCTTGGAAAATCATCTTCCTAAACCTTGCATTCTTGAAAGCTTATACAAAGCAAAAGACTGAATGCATATAAAAGAGACAGCAATAACTAGCATCATTACACATAAAACTATATAGAAATCCTTTATGTACTAATTTAGCTTCTACTTTTCAATAAAAACTTAAAGTATTTGGCTCAGTAATATAAGATATATAAAGCACAGACAAAATCAAAGTTTTGGACCTCTTGCAAATTTAGGGATTGTCTACTGCCTACAATGCGTCCTTTCACATATTTATTGTCTATTTTCATATCTCACTAGAGAAATGTCTTCGTAAGTCTTTGCCTGTGGTAAAATCTGGTTACTCGCTCTTGCAAAGTGTTAAGTTCGGGCTGGGGAGGTGGCTTAGTCTGATTGCAGTACAAGCATGAGGATGTGAGTCAAGCTCTTCCACACCCACTGAGAAGTCAGATGTGGGGGGATGTGGCTTGCAACTCCAGCATTAGCAGAAGAGGGCAGCAGAAAGGCAGACCCAGGTACTTGCTGGCCCTCAGCTTATCTGGAAAGTGGACTCCAAGGCCAGAGAAAGATTGTGCCTGGAAAAATAAGGTGGAAAGAGCTAGAAGACACCTGGACCCCACGTGCCATAAGAAGAGAACACACTCAAGCAATTCACCCTCTGATTCCACATGTGTACCTTAGCATGCATGTATCATCATACACAACATGCAATAAAAATAATACAAATTCTTTTACAAATCAGTCATTACAGTGTATGTACATGCATGTGCATTTATGTGTGTATGTGTAGATGTGTGTTTACATTAGTGGACCTGTGTACAAGCAAGAGGTCAAAGTTGGGCGTCTTCTTTTATTGTTCTCACCCTGTACTTTTTTGAGACAAAACATCTCAGTGAACCTTAAGTTTGTCAGTTTAACATAGATGGGACCAGAAAGCATTATGGCTCTGTGTATCTTTATCTGCCCCAGTACTGGGATTACAGAAATGCACTACCATGCTGATCTCCTACCTGAATACAGGGGATCTAAACTCAAACCTTCATGTTTGCATAGAAAGTGCTATCCCCACTGAGCCATATCTCTAGCTCACAGACTTTTGAGTTTTAAGCCAATTATATATATTGTACTATGTGCAAATAAATATCAGTGTCACTTCATTTCACCTAGTCAAGGCTTTCATTAAAGCCTCATCACACACTTAAAATTACCTGCAGTTTTTCAAATTAATATGTTCTAATCGAAATAGAATTGTATCACTTCTCCCCCAATTCCTCTCTCCAGTCTCTCCCATGTTTCTGCAATCTCAAGTTGATGATTATTATTGGTAGCATTTCTAATCAAATGAAAAACAATTGAAATTGAAATAATACATCATAAAGAGCAATCTGAAAACCAAAAAATAAGACAAGGAGTCATATTAATATAAGTAAATTACAGACTTCAGTGATATTTTTATTAAATTCATTCTATTAAAAATAATGGATTTAAAAACTAAAGATGAAAATCATTCAGTGCTACTGTTACTGAAAACTCCTTATTGTTGTGCGTGGGGGGTGTCTGTGTGTTTAATGTCTGTGTGTTTAATAACTGTGTACTCATTCAGAGACCATGTGTCCTGCTCTGTCACGCTCTGACCTGTAACAGGATTTTTCATTGAACCTGGAGCTGTCCTTGCAGCCATCAGACCCGAGGATTCTCTTATATTCCTCTTCCACAGTTCTGGGACTATATGATCATGTCTGCTTTTTCAAGTAGGTGTTAAGGATTTGAACTTATGTCCTTGTATTTGCGCAGTGACCTATCTCAACCAACCCATCTTTTACAATTTTAATAGTCCTCTTCAAAGGCAAAGCATTATTTTATACTGAAATGATTATGAACATATGTTGAAGGTACAATCTTGCCAAGTTTTATAAGCTATCATTCTAATAAAAATTAGTCATGTGGATTTGTTTCTGTGTTCTTTACATTAGTTGACTGTTCTAGATTACTGTCAGAACTGGAGAGGTGGAGGTTAAGAGTACTGACTGATCTTTCAGAGGACCTGAATTCAGTTCCCAGTATCAAGTTGGTGGCTCACAGCTATCTGTAGTTCTACTTGCAGGATATCTGACTCTCTTTTGATCTCCATCTTCATCAAGAGAGCACATGGTGCATATACTTATATAGAGGCACTCACACACACTCACACACACACACTCACACACACACACACACACTTTTCAAAAACTTCAGTGACTGTCATTGTGTCAATAATATAGAGTTTGATCACCTGCCTTTGTGATATGCTTAGAATTTAGAAAGTGAGATGCATATAACTTTGATGGTATTTCCTCAGGCTGACTTGGCTATCTGTAGTTTTTGTGGTCGCATTTCATTTTATTTTATTTTATTTTATTTGTTTTTTTTTGTTTTTTTTTAGGGGAAGAAGTACATGTTGTTTTATTGTATGATATTTTTTTTGAAAGTAATTTTATTAAATTATAAAAAGTTTCCATTTACGCCCCTCCTCCCAACGCCCTCCCACTCCCCCCTCCCTCTCCTCCTCCCTCTTTGTCCCCAAGGGCAGTCAGGGTCTCCTGCCCTGTGGGAAGTCCAAGTTCCTCCCCCCTCCCTCCAGGTCCAGGAAGGTGAGCATCCAAACAGACTGGATCCCAAAAATCCAGTATATGCAGAGGAAACCAGTCCCAGTGTCATTGTCAATGGCTTCTCAGAAAGACTGCAGGCCAGCCACATTCAGAAAATCCGGCCACATTCAGAGAATCTGGTTGGATCATATGCTCGTTCAGTCACGGTCCATCTGGCCTTGGTAAACTCTCATTAGATCCGACCCCTTGTATCAGTGGGTGATAGTATCCCTCGCAGTCCTTCGTCATTTTCTTCCTCCTTCTGCTCCTCATTTGGATCTTGGGGGGCTCAGTTCGGTGCTCCAACGCGGGCCTCCATCTGTATCGCCATCCAACGCCAGATGAAGGATCTATGGTGATAAGCAAAATATTCATCAGTATGGTCACGGGCCAAGGCCGGTTCAGGCACCCCCTCCTCTGTCCAGAGAACAATCTGGGGATCTCTCCTTGGACCTGGGATCCCATATATAATCAAGTTTCCTGTAAACTCTAAAATGACTCCCTTAGTTGAAATATATTCTTCCCTGATCCCACATTCATCCTTCCTCCCTTCCCCCCATCTCGGTCAGCCGAGCTTTCTCCATTCCTCCCCTACTCCCTTCTCTCTAACCCTCTCCCCTTCCAACAACCCTCCCACCCCCCCCCCATGCACCCAAGGTTACCTGGGACTCTTGACTATTTCCTACCTCCTGGCGGATAGCTAAATAATCTTCATCAGGTTCGTCTTCTTATTTAGCTTCTCTAGGATCACGAATAATAGGCTCAAAGACCTTAAATTATGGTTAGAATCCACTTATGAGTGAATACATACCGTGTTCCTCTTTTTGGGTCTGACTTACCTCACTCAGTAAAGCGTTTTCTATGTCCATCCATTTGCATGCAAAATTCAAGATGTCATTATTTTTTACCGCTAGAATTCATTTTTATTTATAATTTGCAAAATTTACCAATGGTGTATCAATAGAGGGACATGTAGTAAGGAGAACACCCTGAGAGAGCAAGGCTTAGCACTGGACCCCTGCTAATGAACATGTTCCCGTCTTTTCATTTGTGTGTGCCTTGTTTCATTCTTTCATCAGTATTTTATTATAACTTTATATTCACAACTTTCAACCATTTCCTTTTTGAGGCAGAGTCCTACTCTGTTCCTCAGGCTATCCCAAAACTCAGTGTGTACCCTAGGGTGGCTCTGAATTCATGGTTTTCCTCATGTCTCAGTCACTTAAGAGCTAGGATTATGCACATGCACTGACATTCCTAGCTTCCTACTTGTTTTTCTTCAATAATAACTTGTCTTACTTTGAGAATTTCATATTTGTGTGTATACAATGGAACATGAGCATGGCTACCCTTATTTCTTACATCTCACAAGCCCTCTCAGCGTGTTTCCTTCCAAAAATCACTTCCTCTCTCTCTTTTTTTTTCCTTTTTTGAGATATGGTTTCTCTATGCAACTCTGGCTGCCCTGGAACTTACTGTGTAGATCAACATAGCCTGAAACTCACATTGCTCTGCCTGGCTCTGCATCCTGAGTCCTGAGATTAAAGAAAGTGTGTGCCACCACCACAGCCTAATTTCTTTTATGGATAGATTGTATTTAAACTGCAGATTTGACATTTGTTTTTATTGATTTTATTTCTTGAAAAATCATCAAATTGTTTCATTCATTGGGCAACATCATTGAGCTCTTAGAATTTCCTGTTCATAAGATCCATGACATTTACAGACAAGGGAAGTTCTTCTCTCTCTACTTGGATAGTTTTTCCTTTCTAATTGCTTGGTTGAATAGAAGTAGCAGGAGTGGGTTTGAGAGCATAAACTTTCTGTTTTCACCATTAAGTATGGTGTTACACTGGCCATGTCACTTTATTCTGCTTTCTTCCTTCTAGAAGCAGGTTGATAAAAATAACACCAAGGAACAATATTGTATTCCATCAAAAACTTTTAACTAATTACTTTTTTCTTGCACCTATTGATAATACTGTGTAAACCAAACCTATTCTATTAGTATAGGTATGTGCGTATTTCACACAACTAGAGTGTTTTTCTTGTGTACCAGTGATAAATACCTCAGAAGGAAATATGCTGTTATGGTTGTGCTATTAGATTTCTTGTTAGCATTTTGTTCAGGACTTTTGCATCACCATTCATCAGATTCATTGTTGGTTGGCAGGGACCAACTGCCAGCAACTCCTCAGCTAGAGCTTTTGTCCCATCTCTGCTAGAATGTTAGCTAGTTTGATTTTCAGACTTTTACATAGTTCTCACTTTTATCTTTTTAGTCAGTCATGCTTATGTCGAATCTGATGTTGGTTACATGCGGCAAGCCACCTTTCTCATACTCCTCTCCTAATTGAAGTGCTTTGAATAGGAATGCCCCCATAGGCTCATATATTTGAATGTTTGGTCATCATGGAGTGGTGCTAACTTAAGAGGGATTAGGAAGTGTGGCCTTATTGCAGGAAGTGTGTCAGTGTGGATGAGATTTGGGATTTCAAAGGCTCAAATCAGTCCCAGTACTCTCTCTTCTTGCTGCCTGAGGATCTGGATGTAGAACTCTGAAGCTACTTCTGCAGCACCATGTCTGCCTGAATGCTACCATGCTTCCTGCCAGGATTAACAATGGACTAAGCCTATGAACTGTAAGCCAGCTCCAATTAAATGTTTTGTTTTATAAGAGTTGCTACAGTCATTGTGTCTCTTCACAGCAATAGAACACTAAGACCATGATTCTCTTTGTTTTTGACTTTTGACATTTGCATCATGATGTGGCTTAGAGTAGATTTTGGGTCTTTGCTCTCATCTGTCATCATGTATGGCCTCAATAACTATCTACTTATTTATACCAATTTGGTAAGGTTTTTTTTTTGCCTTCAACAGAATTCTTTTATTTTGTCCAAAACAGTAAAGCATAAACATCCCCAGCAATACATAAGCCTATATATAAAATATAGAATAGACTCTAACCTCAAAAGCTTATGATACGTGCCCCTAAAGGCAGCTAGAGAAGGTCAACTCCATAATTAATTGCACCTTGCAATAGCTATTTTTAATACTATGCCTGGAAAATCATACATCTCTATTCACCAAGCTTTCTTTGTTTACAACATTTTTTTCTTGAATCTTCCATTCACATCATTTGTAATTGTTCATTATTCTGGATAGATACTACTCCCAGTAGCTCCTCACTAGGCTCCTCATCAGAGATCACTCTCCATTATTAGTTTATGGTTTTAAAATTTTCTGCCAGTTCTTTTTTTGGGGGATGTGGGGGAAGAAACAGGCAGGTGTGGCTTTAGTCATCTTTTTGGTTATTTATTAATTTAACAATTTATTTGTTTACTTATTTGTTTTGTGCTACGTATGCCCTACTTGCTCAAACTACAATCTCATTTCCCCCAAAGTAGCCACACTACACTAGACCTGTCAATCTGAAGAGTAAGAAATCATGCGTTAATTATTTTGACATCCATGAAGAACTGTGATGCTAGGCATGAGCATTCATTATTTTCCTCTCTAGATGGGAAATGAGCAAGTATAAGGGTGTTCCACCTACTTTCTCTGCATTTCATGATAAGGAAGAGAATGACGTAAATATCTTCAAGTACTGCCTCAGATTTCTCTAAGTTAAGCTAGTTGGTGTGAGAACCTTCCAAGAACAAAATTTATTTGTGCAGAAACTAGTTTTGGGGAGCCCTTTCAGAAATGAGGCGTCCTGAAAATATGCCTCAGCCCCTTCTTTTCCTTGGTTGAAACTAAGGACTTCTTCCTAATCTTGTAGTGCCATAGTAGAACATAAATCTCTAATGAAAATGGTGTTCTTTGCATCATGGTTGGCTTGGTGAGTATGGTGATATGTTGACCATATGTCTTGGGAATTTCTAGTGAGTTGATGGTGTGTCCAAAGTGAGTTTATCTGTGAACATTTGCTGAAGCAGTGTGCTTGTCAGAGACATGGGGTCCAGAGCTTACAGACAAGATAGCTCACAGAGTCGGACAGCAAGGTGGGGGTAGGAAAGGAGAAACCCAGGGGTTTACAGGTTAGAGAGCTTTAAGTGTGCAACACCATGAAAGGGACAACAGAGAAACACTGCATCACACAAAGTAGAAAAAGAGGACCAGCACACGCACGCGCATGCACACACACACACACACACACACACACGTATGCATGCGCGCGCACACACACACATATGCACACACACACACACACACACACACACACAAACATCCTGATAATTTAACAACTTATTTTAGAATTAATAACAAGTCAGCTTTGAGTATACTACAACGTATATCATTATTAATAACATTTAGCTCATCACATCCCTCACAAATTGCATTTTCTCATGTTTTATTCAGTAATATAGTTATGTAGCTGCTAGTTTTCATGCTTTTAATCTTTTAAATTACATGCTTGATTTTAAAGTGATTGACATGTCACCATTAAAATATTCAGGATTCTGTTTTTTCTGATTTACCATCATCAGCGATCTTTCTATTTTTAATTATTTTAATCTGATATCTACCATGGAGGATGGCCCCAGCCATTTCTCATAAAGCATGTCTAGTGACTATGAATACATTTAGATTTTCTTATCTAAACCTTTTGCTTCTTTGTTTTTGAAAAGTTGATCTTGCCAGTGTATTTGTTTGACATTCTTTCGTCTATCACTTTGAGTGTTCATTTTATTTTATTCTAGCATTTTAACGTATCTACTGATAAATTTCCTGATGATCTTAAGCAAGTTCCCTTGCATCGATCAGTCACTCTTCTCATGTCTTTTGAAAGTTTGATTACCATGTCTTTGGATTTATTCAAATTGGATTCCCTTGAACTTTTTGAATTTAGGTGTCTATTTCCACATCAAATTTGGAAATATATTGGTTATTGCTTCATCCAATAATCTATCCTCTCTTTTCTCTCTGCCCATCTCTTTCTGGAACCTACAGTGATCATATTGTTCTACTTGATTCTGATTTAAGGATCCTTCTGGTTTTCTTCAATTTCCTTTATTCCTTTTTTCTGCTTTTTAAACTAATAGTTTCAAATAACTTGTCTTCACTGATTTTTTATTGACTAAATAAAGACAGCTATTGAAATACCTTATGGAATTATCAATTCAGTTACAGTATTTTTCATCTCCACCTGTCTTATGATCTCTGACTCATTGTTGATATCCTTATTCTACTCCAGTGATTCTCAATCTCCCTAACATTGAGACCCCTTAATGTTGTGGTGACCCAATTATAAAGATATTTTATTGCTACTTCACAACTGTAGGTTTGCTACTGTTATGAATCCTAATGTAAATATCTGATATGCAAGATATATGATATGTGATCCACAGGATGAAAAACACACTGCTCTATATTGTATCTTTTGTTACTTTTTCTTTATTGTGTAGTTTATTAAAGTTTATCCCTCCTTTAGTTGACTATTTTCAATTTTTATTAGGAGTTTTATAAGTATTTGCCTCTTTAAGCATTGAATTATTGATACATGTTTTGTTCTTATTGTTGGACCACATTTCTCTAGTTATTTTTATTATAAAAATAAATTAAAAATACAAATATATAAATAAAAATAAATGTAACTGTTTTTGCTATATTTATTCAAGTGAGAAAAACAAGCCACTTCTCCAAGACAATAAATGTTGCAGGAGAATTATCTGTATTCTGTCAATCATGTATTTTAATAAAATGCTGATTGGCCAGGCAGGAAGTATAGGTGGGTCAACAAGACAGGAAATAGAGGCAGGGCGATGAGAACAGGAATATTCTGGAAAGCAGGAAGCTCCCTCTGCCATTTCTGCACAGACCACTGAAGAAGCAACATGTGAGCTGACAGCTGAAAAAGGTACCAAGTCATATGGCTAACATAGATCAGAATAATGGGTTAATATAAGCTATAAGAGTTAACAAGAAGCCTGAGTTAATGGGCCAATCAGTTTATAATCTTATGGAATCCTGTGTGTGATTTTTATTGGGGCTTGCCGGTTGTGGGGTACTGAGCGGGAACAGATACCCCAACAAGTCGGCACTCATGTTACGGATGGTGTCCACGTGGATACCTGCATCCACAGAAAGCTTGAGAAAGCTTGGGAAATAGACTAAAACATATTTTCTTGGTGGCAGCAATTCCTCAGGTCTGCGTTGCTTGCTAGAGGCAAGCAAGCACTCTCATCTAAGAGAGGCTTCCTGACTCAGCTTTAGCTGCAAAACCCTGCAGCTCTTTTAAGAGGTACTGCCATGAAACACTTAAATGGTGTTGATGAAAAGCTGAATGCATGCTTTTCTGTTTTCAGCCGTAGCAGGAACAAAGCTGCACTGTTTTAAAATGCTGGCTTTCTGGACTGTCCTGCAAGGGCAAACTCTGATTTTTTCAGGCAGGCAGTCCCACTGAGTGTGGTCTGTGAGCAGAATGCTGCAGCTTGCTTGCTGGCAAGGACCTTGAAACGCCATAGAGTTGTAGCAGTGAACACAGTTCTGGCTGGTATCTCAGCAATGAGGTTGGAGAGCTGGGGAATGGGCTGTATACAGCTGTAAAGGCCACGGCTTTGGTCCTACCCATTAGAGACTCATGTGGTCAGAAAAAGAGAGATGTACAGTAAAGAGAGATTCAGGGAAAAAGAAAGCCTCTAGATATTTTGCAGGGTGTTGGAAATATATGCAGGCTAAAAGTTAAAGTTCTTACAGTAAAAAAGGAAGAAAGAAAGTAGTTGGGTGTGGTGGTACACACCTTTAATCCCAACACTTGGGAGGCAGAGGTAGACTGACCTCTGTGACTTCAGGGTGTGGTGGTACACACCTTTAATCCCAATGCCCAGGAGGAAGAGACAGACAGATCTCTGTGAGTTTAAGGTGTTATAGCATACACCTTTAATCCCAGCCATGGGGAGACAGAGACAGAAGGATCTCTGTGAGTTCAATAACAGCCTGGTCTACAGTGTTACCCTAGGACAAAGATATACTGAGAACCTGTCTCAAAAAGTAAAAGTAAAAATAAAAGAAATAGAGATTAAAATAAAGATGGAGAATACACAGAGAATCTTGATACTATATGTTGTTATGCGCTCTTTGAATTGTTTGAATGCTGAGGAAGGAGCAACAGCTGCTGAAAGACTTTTGTTTATAAATGCTGCTGAACTAACCCAAGATAGGTATTTTGAAAATACCTTGGTTTCAAAACTGAAGTTAAAAGGTATGTTACTTTGGAGAAGAGATTTTGCTTTTGTTTCCACAGAAAATGAGAAGCTGTGGATTCATTCTGAGTTAA
Organism: Myodes glareolus; assembly: GCF_982192425.1. NCBI lineage: Eukaryota > Metazoa > Chordata > Mammalia > Rodentia > Cricetidae > Myodes > Myodes glareolus. The sequence goes on from NC_142045.1 coordinate 1,208,855, forward strand.
GAAAAATCAGGTTTGATAAAGGAAGACCACCTGAGAAATCTCCGATAGGAACAGATGACCCAGATGACAGAGCTCTTCATTCAGAATAGGTTCAAGACTGCTGCCTGAAATGATCAAGACTCACAGGATACTCCAGTCAGAACTTGATTATAACTCTAAACTTTCTTTAGGTCCCCATAAGATCATCAGCGCCCCCAACCAGCAGCAAGTAGCCTGGAATACTACGCCCACATTCCCCAAAAATGGACTATGAATATTTTCCTTTTTTTAAAAAAAAAAAAAAGAAGGGGAAGTGTTCGGGAGAATTATCTGTATTCTGTCAATCATGAATTTTAATAAAACGCTGATTGGCCAGGCAGGAAGTATAAGGTGGGTCAACCAGACAGGAAGTAGAGGTGGGATGATGAGAACAGGAATATGCTGAAAAGCAGGACGTGTTAAGAAAGACTTCATTTTGCCGTTCAAGCCAAAGACTCTGTGACTTTCGACGATCTCTATGAATAATCATCTGTTTTAAGATGTGTGTGTGTGTGGCTCTCCAGTGACAAATGTTTATGAATTTCTTTTCCATAGTTGCAATCTGCTGTTCCTTCTTGAAGGATTGTAGCTTCTCTGTTAGCACAACATACCCAAGTATGCAGGTAGGGGATATATCCTGAGTCCAGTGAGACAGAAATGGGTCCCTTGGGCAGCCTCTTGATTTCCAGTCCCCAGAAAAACTGGCTGTACATGTGCTCTTCCCCTGTTCACCTGAGGCATGAACTTCAGATTGGTGCTTTCACCTGATTGCAACAATTCACAGTGGCTTAAGAAGAATGCTGTTCTGAGTAAACTCTACAGCCCTCCTTCCCCTCTTCCTCCTCCTTCTCCTTCTTTGTTTTTCTCTCACCCTTGCTCCCCCTCCTTCTAAATGACATTTGATTTTACATTTTTATGTATATGTGTGGACACCTGCATAGACTAGAAGAATTTAGAAGAATTTCAGTAAATTTCTCATTTGGTCCTCTGGAACTGGAACTATAGGCAGAAGAAAGCTGCCTGTCAAGGGAGCTGGGAACTGAACTCAGCTCTTCTGCAAAAGCAGAAAGTACTGTTATCCACTAAGCTGTCTTTCCAGCTCCTCACAATGCTCTTTAGTCACTTCAATGTGGTCACTAGGGTATTTGATGTTCTCTGACACTTGAACTCATTTTTGAGGTTTTTAAAGGGCTTTTCTGGTCATAGAGAGATGTGAAATTATTATGTATGAAAATGGATTCTATTTTGCTGATGTAATTTCTTTTAAACATTAGACTTTTAACTATTTATTTTTGCAGAGCATTATACATTCTCATTTGTAATGCATAAGAAATGCATAGAGAACAACTTGTAATTACTCTTTGTTAGTATTTTTCCCTTCAATGCTTTTTCTATGAATCTTAAACCTTGCTATCTTCCCATGTAAATAAGCTTTACTTAATATCATATCCAATGCATTCTCCATAAAACAATAAACTATTCATAGAATCACTTGGATTTTTGTGATACTCAGATATATGAATATTTCATAGTTTGTTTGAGCATTTCCTAATTTTGAACAATTTTAACATTTCCCTTTTCTGCTACTGTCACTGAAAACAGTGAGTATCGTTGATTATGTATCTTTAGGTGAACTTGGACATGATCTAGCCAAGTGGCTAAAGGTACAGAGTTTAAGGAAGATTGTTTGGTGTCAGGTGCATGACTTTGGACAGTTTTCTGCATGTCCTCTATCTTGTTTCTTTCTTATCAAATATGGTAACAGATTTTAAAATTCTCAATATATGAGCTTTGTTTTAGGTTAGTAAAAACTGCTTGCTGCTATGTTTCTAGAGGTAGAATTTTGAGATGTTTCAAGCTATGAATTTAGAAGTTAGTTTACTTAATTATGAGTATTGACTCATACTCAGAGTACAATGTATCTCTTACAGAGGTTTACCTTACTGGATGTGTGTCTGTCTGTCTCTCTGTCTGTCTGACTCTCTCTCTCCCTCTGTGTGTATGTGTTTATATGCAAGCATGCTCATGTGTATAGAGGTAGCACTATATGTGCATGTGTGTATAGAGATTAGAGGAAAATCTTAGGTGCTTGTCCCTCAGGAACCTCATATACTGTGTACCTTTTTTTTATTTATTTTTAAAACTATCTTTTCTCATTTCACATACCAATCCCAGTTTCGTCTCCTTCCCTTCTCTGGCTCTCTACAACTTTTACCTACCCACCCCCTATCCATTCCTCAGAGAGGGTAGTAAGGCTTCCCATGGGGAGTCAATAAAGTCTGGCACATCACTTTGAGGCAGGACAAAGCCCCCCCCAGCCCCATTATATTCAGGCTGAACAAGGTATCTCTGCAAAGAGAATGAGCTCCAAAAAGTCCATTCAAGACCTGGGGATAAATCCTGGTCTCACTGCCATTGGACCCACAGACTGCCCCAGCTACACAACTGTCAGCCACATTCAGAAGTCCTAGTTTGGGTCTATGCAGGTTCCCCCGCTGTCAGTCCAGAGTCACTGAGCTCCTACTAGCTCAGCTATTTATACTGTGCATCTTATGTTGAGAAAAGATTCTCACTGTCTTGTGAGATTGCCAATCGGGCCAGATTGACAAGACAGTAAGCCTTGGGGATCTATTTTCCTCCACTGCTTTTTATTTAAATCTAAATATACAAATGCCACAATGTACTTTTTGTGTTGTGATTCTTGGAATTGAACTCATGTCCTCATCCTTGTAAATCAAGTATTCAACTGGTTGAGCCATCTCTCTTTCCCCAGTATTTTGGGCATTATGGTTCTTAAAATGTTAGGCATTAAAAGTAAAAGAGATATTGAAGTATTTCTTAAGTTTTGATTGGCCCAAGTCAGCTGTAGTAAACGGTCAAGATTTGGGTTGGGGAGAATAGTATATGTTCATTCTTATCAATCCCAGCCATTCAAACAGGGGTAGCTCTTGTTAAGCCTCTATTGCGGGCATCAGGAAGGCTGTGCAGCTGAAGTGAGAGGTCCACAAATTATTTTCCACACATAACCTGCAAGCTTTACTTTTGCACTTTTTGCTTGAAAATTGGTTTACTTTTTCTTGTTAGTATTCTTAATACACAGATTAAAAACTAAAATCTATTTGTATGTCTGTGATATTTGAGAAATAGACAGACAGAATGAGGACAAAGTTCATGAAGAAAGATATGCCAGCTTTCATAAAATTAAGGTTAATTTAATGTAGTGTGATTTCATATAATGATTACTACTTCTCTGTAGAATTGAGGCCCAGTTTCTCCATTCCAGTGAAGACTGGTAATGTGTTGTTAAGAGTAATGCACAAGAAACAGGTTTGCGACAAAGTAACCATGTGGATAATAGTAAATAATCCTTTCTCAAATCTGCCTTTACAGAGCTACAAACTACAAGTAAAGTTGAGGAAGTCAGGCTCTGAAGAAGGAATTAGGGTTGGGAAGGTGGATCAGTGGGAAATAATACTTATTGCTCAAGTGTGGGGACATGAGTTCAAATCCAAAGCATCCACAGAAAAGTCCAGCAATGTCTAAGTCCAGTGCTCTGGGGGCTGAGACAAGATGGTCATTGGGCTTGTTGGCCACTATCTAGGTTCCAAATTTACTGAGAGACCTTGCCTCAAAATAACAAGGTTGAGAGTAAGAAGAGAAAACCTGGAGTCTTGCTCTAGCCTCTGCATGACCCGATGTGAACCGATATCTGCACACACACGTACTCATACACCACCTTGAAACACTCACACACTCACATACACAAATACATACATTTTCAAATAGTTTATTAAAAATTAAAAATGAAATAAAGAATTAAAGCCACCAATGAGTTCCACTGAGGCATTAGCAAGGGTATGTAATTTGGAGGCTAACATTGTCTTAGATGCTAGGTATATGCAGGTAAGAGAACAAAATCACACAAAAGCCAGTTTCCTTTGCTTTCTCTCTTTTTTAATGCTCTAGGGAAAGTTCTGCATATTTGTTCTTCTGTAGATCCTTCACCAAGTATCTGGTGACAGGCTTTGTAACGCTGGGCATCAGGCTTACCATTCTAGAGAAAAGTAAAGTATATTTCTGGTGGAGAAGAAAGATAAGATAGAACTAGTTTTTAGCTTAACATATAATGAAAGTGACATTTACATCCTTCTTCTGTATCTTCTGTAATCTTCCATTTTCATTCGGCCATAATACAGAATTCCAAGAAGAAAAAAATTCTACATTTAAAATCAGCATAACAAAGCTGATGTAATGAATTGATCTTCGACTGAGGGATGTTAGGTGTGATACAATCCTGAAAATCAATATAGATTCTGTACAACAGGAAGGTGATCTTGAAACTGGGCTGTGCCATAATCCAGATGAGACAAACAATATTTTGTCATTGTAGTGAATACATCTTTTCATTTACTCTTCAAAACAAGGCCTGATATTTACACATGCTTTCCCAAATATTTAATATCTTACTAATAGATAAAAATAAGGCTAAATTTATCCCACTTAATAATCCAGAATTCATTTATTGTGTATACTCAGGTAGGATAGTCAGTGTCTTATGCACCTGGCATCTCTTTCCTTCCCAGCACTAACTGAGCTCAACCCTGCTGAGTTTCTGAGATGAGAGAGATTGGGCTCATTTAGGGTGGTGTGGTTGCAGACCCTAGCTTCACTCCCAAACTCTTTCTCATCCTATGTCTGACTTGGTTCCACTTCCAACTCTCTTGTTTCACACCATGATGTACAAAAATATCAGAAAGAAATAAGTTAGCTTTAAAAATAATTTAAAAACATTGCTGTTTGTTATGTTTTAATTAGAAGTATTAGAAGACTCCTTAAAATATTATAGTTGATTAAAATTTAATCCAATTAAATTTTCAAAAATGGCTCAGAAAAATCTATAGAAGTAACTATTTACTTTGGAGAGTTTTACTTTCTGCTGGAATGTTCATGTTAACTCTTAATGATCCAATTTGCTGAAAGAGAAAGCAAACGTTACAACAAAGAAGTAAACAGTAAGTCCACTGATGAGAGATGAATATGAGATAAATTATGTATTATCAGCCTTTTAAAGTATAACATCGATGTGGCCTTTTATTTTCATTTCCTGTTAATGAAATGAGAAACCATGTTCAACATGGTTAATGAACTAGTACACACATTAATTACTTATTCTACAACAAGCACCTGAAGATATATAGAAAACCAGACAGGGAAGGAAGGGAGAAAGAAAGGGTGGAAAGTATGGAGGGAAGAGAAGAGGGAAGAAGGGGGAAGGATAAAAGGGAAGGAGGGAGGAAATGAAGAGACAGGATAATGAACATGAGAAGAATCCAAGGGGAATTAAAACCAGATAAGGACTTTGACACCTAGTGTGATATCTGACTGTGTCCCATAATTTGAAACTCTTAAACTTAATTAGTTCTATAGAGTCACAGAGTACTGCCTTGTCTATTAACCTAAGTTCAGGAGGAAGCATTGCCTGGATGTACTTGAGGATCCTGATAATATTTCCAATTCCCAGGAAACATGGCTGGAAAATGTATATCACACAAGAACCTCAAATCCACCCTATACTTATAAAGCTGAAGTTTTCTCCACCAACATGGCACAAGGACATCATGAGAGTCAGTTTTCACAATGAATTGGGCACTGTTCTGAAATCTTACATCATTCTTATAAAGCTAACAGAATAGCATATGAAACTAGAAATGTAAATAGTTTGAGAATCAGACTCAAGCATTCTGTACAGTGGCGTCCTCACAGGGCAAGTGATGCAGAGAAGAGGAATCCCTGAGGATGAAATTAGAAGTCTAAGGAACTCAAGGACCCTAATGGACAACATATGGAAAAATAGAGCCACACCTTACTTCTACAGATAAGAAAGGCATCTTAGGTATATCTGGGACAATGGTGCCAATGACCGACCTTCATAAGCAAAAGGACCTGAGATCAATCCCTATAACCTACATAAAACAGCAAGTGTGGTGACACACTTGTGAACCCAGCTTTGGGGATATGAGACGAGCTGATTCAGAGGGCTTTATGACCAGCCAGCCCAGTTGAATAAGTAAGTTTGTGACAAATAAGCAGGACAGTGACTCTGCTTCAAAACAAGTGAATAATGGCCCTGAGGATGAGGCCTCAGGTTGAATTCTGTTTTCCAGATGAATATATATGCATGTGCATATGCACACACCCCTATACAAACACACACACACACACACACACACACACACACACACACATGGACAGACACATATGCACACACCCATATACAAACACACATACACACGCACACATGGACACGCACACACATGCACACACCCTATACAAACACACATACACACGTACACATGGACAGACACATATGCACACACAGACAGAATACTGTAATGCGAATTCTAATTTGTTTTAATAATAAAAACCTGGAGTCAGATATTAGGGGGTGAAAGCCAAAAGATCAAAGAAGGCAGAGTAGCCAGTCACTTTTCTTTTATGAAATCCTCAGAACTGAGTGGGCAAGATGCTGCTTCTATGAACCCTCAGATTGAATGCCATTTCCACAAAACTTCAGACTGAATACAGTGAGCTCCTCTCTCTTACTGCCTTATATTCCTCTCTCTGCCCAGACATATCCCTTCCTGTCTCCACTCCCCTAGTGTTGGGATTAAAGACCTGTGACTCCTAAGTACTGGGATTAAAGGTGTGAGCCACCACCTCCTGGCTCTGCTTCTTTTTGATACTGGATCAGTCTAGTGTAGCCCAGGGTAGCCGCCATGTTATCAAAGAGATCTGTCTGCCTCTGCCTCCTGTGTGCTAGGATTAAAGGTGTGTACCACCACTGCCTAGCATCTTTGGGTAACCAATGGCTCACTTCATACTCTGATGTCAGGTAAGATTTATTTGTTATAACACAAACAAAATACCACCACATTTCCTTTTGTCTAAATTAAAAAGGTTATAATTAATATAAGAAAAACTATGTACAATAAGTATAGTACCTATATATAATATATATACAGGCAATAAATATATCAAAAACGTCTAGTCCATTTGCATTTGATAAAGTCAGAGAAAATACTCAAATATCTATTCCAAATTAGTGAGTCCAAAGTCTTGTACCTAATCCACTTTCTAGTCTAACTTACAATGCCATAGCTATCTTTTAATGTCTCTCAACCTTATACACTTTATAATGTTTCAGTGAATATCTTTTCTGAACCTGACAACAAGAAAAAGTATAACTATAAAGTCTTCAACTCCATCAGAGACCCAAGGAGGAAATACTATTAACTGAGTAAGCAGGAAGTACAAGCAAGCAATTTCCAAAAAAAAAGTTAGAAATGACAGAAACAGATGGCTGTGTAGACAGTTATCCAAGGTTCCTCTGCAATGTTTTGGCATTAATATTCAGCCTGAAGGCTTAGAATATTCAAACATTTTATGGAGCAGGATTTTTGAAGGACTGCCCCACCTTGTCAGGCCAAAGATTTGGAAATCACTCATTTTTGTGTCCTGATTTGGACGACATACTGTCAGAAGTTGAAGCAAGGGACTTTCTTGCCAAGTGACTAATTTTATCACACAGAAAAAAAAAAAACTCCATATGTGTAACATGGGGGGGGGCTGCTTGTTTGGATTTCTGTTCTGCCCAGTTCTTCCAGCTGTTTAGTCCCAGAGAAAAATCACACAAGAGATCTCTATAAATTATAATACTGATTGGCCTGTTAGGTCAGGCTTCTTAATGGCTAACTCTCACATCTTGATTAACCCATTTTTCTGATCTATGTTAGACATGTGGCTCAGTACTTTTTTCAGTGGGGCAGCTCACATCCTGCTGCTTCGGTGATCTGGGCAGGAGTGGGAGGAATCAACTTCCTCCTCCCCAGAATTCTCCTGCTCTACTTGCATCATTTCCACTTCCTGTCTGGTTTTCCTGCCTACACCTCCTGTCTGACCAATCAGTGTTTATTTAAAACATGATTGACAGAATACAGACAATTATCCTGCACCGCACATGGACTTTCTTTGATGCCCATCCTCTTCTCTGAAGTGGATTCCTGATGCCAGGAGCAGACATGTCTCATTGTCATAAAAAAGAACCTATGTTTTGTTTCCTTTGGTTTTTTGAGACGGGATATTTCTGTAGCTTTGGAGCCTGTCTAGGTCTTGTAGACCAGCTTGGCCTTAAATTCACAGAGATCCATCTGCTTCTGCCTCCCAAGTGCTAAGAAAGGTATGCATCACCACTGCCCAGATGAACCTATGTTACTAAAGCATGGTAAATGCAATATTCCGTATATCTCTGAAGTGCATGAAGATGACCTGTCTACCTAAAATATCTGTCCAACCTTGAAAACATATCTAATTTGACTATAAGTTCAATTGTAATAGGTGACTAATTACTAACCTGCATTTTCTTATTATCATGAATAGTTGATAATAATAACTTTTAAGGGCTAAAAATTTGCATTATGTTGTTAAATGAGCTGTTAGGTACAATACCTAGAGCAAGGTTAGAAATGTATGTACAACATGTTCTAAGAAAAATAACCTTAAATTTGTATCAATGTACAAAAATCCATATCAATGTAAAATATTAAAAATTATTACTTTTTGGATTAAAAAGAAGATTCTATAATCCACCTTTTAATCCTATTTATATTTCTCACCTTTTTGTTTTCAGAGTAGATTCAACAATCTACCTTTTATCCTATCATATCTGTATCTCCGTTGTTTTCCTTTCAAAACAAGAACCCTGAATCTAATATCCATTGTTCAGCTTTTTTGCTGATCATTACCAATAATAACTTGCAACTGATCCTCCTAAACAATGACAAATATCCATAACCTATTAAATGACAAAAAATATTTTAAAAAAAACACCCACTGCACCTCTTGGGAATATGGGCATCATGTTTTTAAATTTACTTTCTGCTGTCTGGGGGTGATGGCATCTTTAGGGGTTCCTGAAAAGAAAAGTTTAGGTTAACTTGAAGTCCTGAAAGAAATAGCTGTATTATTTGTTATCTGTCTCTGTGTAATGGAAAAATATAGAACTTGTCTCAAGTCCTGGTTAGAGTAGTCTGGGAGGTTGGGTCATCTCCGATTTTTTAATTCCTGAAGATAGTTGTTTTTGTTTTTCTGGAAAGATAAAACAAAGCCCTGACCCAACCCTAACTTTGGGGAGGTTGCAAATCTAATCCGCATCAATTTTAATTCATGTTTTTTCCTACAAGTTTGTTCTCTCTTCTATAGCTGTTCTATCATTTGAAGCAGTGTTTGTTTATTTGTTTGTTTGTTTATGTTTAGAAACAATTCCTTCACAAGGACAGGTAAAATCTGAACTGAGTTTTACATGGCACTTCCTGATGGTAAAGGGTTGCCTTGATTTTTCTGTGTTGATCTACATTCTTTAGCCTTCCCTTGCTACACCTTCTGCATAATCCAGATAGGAGGGCCATTCTGTTAGGAATCTGCTTAAAACACATTGTTTCTAGGAATGCTCATTAATAAACCCTTTTAGGAGACCTTGTCTATCACAACGGTAACACTTGACTTTCCAATTTTTCTTCAAACCTCTGGAAAACACCTCTCTTATACAATCATCATCATGGTCATGAGATTCAATATAATTTTATCTCAGATTTGTCCCTCCAAGAGTGCTGATCTTGCCTTAAAAAATAATTTTATTTTGGCATTGAGAATTAGCATTTTCAAAGGTCAGATATTCAGTTATTATTTATCTAGCTTCTGAATTTGGTATCATTCTATTTACTGCTGAAATCAATCTTTGAAAGAAATAGTGAAATTTTCTTCTGGGCCCTGGACGACTTTAGTAAATGACTTCATTTTCTTTTTTACTTCTCCAATTCTGTCCAAGCTATGCAAAGCTGCTGTGTGGTGTAAAGACAGATTATGACCATCAGATAGAGACTGTGTTTCTATGTTAGCTTAATCTCCTTCTCCAGAAAATTGGTCTTGGGAGATTTCCATTTATCTATTCCTACTTCGTTGTTCAGTGATCTTTGCCTCACCTATCCACCAAGTCCTCCGTTGTCATTGAGGACCAGGATCTAAGTCTGCTGTAACCAAGTCTCTCTAGTCTTAAGGAACAATCCTATTACAAGTTGACCACAAGTTTAACATCTACTTCACAAAAGGTGAATGCATGCCATATGAGATTATTGTTTCTTTGAATCTCCTTAAATCTAACTTTTCCATAGGATCCAGTGAGTACTTTAACAGTTTTATGGATATTTGTCATTTAGCAGTTCACGAAAGGTGACTGAATAGATGGTTTTTTGAAAACCTTAGGCTATTCCTCTCTGACCTTATAATGCAATGCTGAAATTGGTTCTTCTTTAAATTTCTCTGTCTGGATATAAATATCTCTCTGATCTTTTTAAATAAGTTTTACTAAAGCCTTTATCATTGACACTCACATTAACCAACTTTGTGAGAGATAAATCAAGAATTATCAAGATAATGATTAACATTATCAATTATCAAACATTTTCAATCTCATATAAGTTGATTATCCTTTCATTTAACTGATTTAATTGTTTCAATTTTCAATCACTGTTAGAGACCTAACTCTCTCCATCATAATTGTGTTTTCCACTCTTTTGTCATGGGAAAATCTCTCTCTCTCAAACTTACTACCCCCTTAAGAATTCCGAGTTGTCTCATCAAATCTTCTGAGGATGGTGATGAAGATGTGAGACGGACTGATGCTGCATAAAATAGTAGAAGCTTGAGTGGTTCCAAAGTAGCTACCCAGGTTGGCAGCAGCCTGAGAAGCAGGGCCAGGAGAGAAGAAAGGAAAACCTAGCTGGCAGGGTGGTAACTCTAGCCGAGTGTAGCTCCAGCCTATGCCAGTGTCTGCAAAGCCACAGGCAAGTGGCTTTTCATGAATTTGTGCCCTAAAAATTGGATTGAGAATACCATAACCATTTTATAATAAAAATATTTGATTTGTTCTTTGATACAGTGAAATGATAAGATATTATAAAGCAATTAAAACACAGTATGATAAAGTACTCGGGCAGAAACACATGCAAGTGATACGGAAATCTAAAATGTAAGCATTCAAACTTAAAAATTCTTTCATAGATGAATTAAATATTAGAGAACAATAATAAATTTATACAAGTTTGAAGAAATTTCTTTGAATCAACCCTAACTTGGATTTTTCCTTCCCAATAAATCTTTTGAGTAAGGTTTGTTGTGCAGTGTGACATTTTCATCAGAGTGGAGCCAGCCACAACAAGTTTCACTAGCGCTGGGGTGGAGCACACCTGGAACACATTCCCTGGGGAAGCTTAGTCTTAGCAGAGCAGAGCTGCTATACTTCAGGGGACCTGAACAGAGCTTCTCCAGAGCAGAGTAGAGCTGTAGTAACCAAGAAAACCTCTCCTGCCAGAGAAGAGTTCTTACACTTGAACTGAGGAAACCTAGCTCTGCAGCAACGCTGTAAGCTGCAACACTCACAGTGATTTTGTGGCATTCCTTGGCTCTGACTGCCAGGATATTTTCCATCTGAGCCACAATGCTTACATGAACAGTTCCTAGTAACCAGTTCTCCACATTTTGTGTCTATGAATTTTACTATTTAAGGAACAGAACCAACTTGCTATTGGTACAGATATATGTGCTGCTGATGTTGACTGGCTGGCATGGCATTGCACTGAGGGAGGATTTTCTCATCAGTTCTCATTGGCATATGGATCTGAATAATTCTTTCTAAGTAATGTATCTGATTCAAAGTGATACGAGTTTCACAAAATGAATTTGAATGTGTTGATGGCTTTATGAATTTTTGGAAGAATTTGAAAAGGACTACTATTAGTTATTTTAGAAGATGGGTGTTTTGTTTGTATGTCTCTGTGTTGGTTTATGAATATGTGTGTAGAGCCTATGGAGTACAGCAGAGGGAGCAAATCCCCAGAGCTGGAGTTTCAGGTGGGTGTGAAACATTTGACCTGGATGCTGAGAAATGAACTCAGGTCATCCACAAGAGCTATGTATGCTCTTAACTGTTGACAGCAAAATAAAACTCAGTGTTAGCACCTCGGCAAGAATGATTCATGGAGTGTATCTGCAGTCATAAACAGAATATTGTGAGAAGGGAGATCCAGTGAAAACAGGAAATTTGCCAAAGACATTTAGGACAACAAATGTAAGAATTAATGTTTATGGAAAGCAAATGAGAGTCCTAAAGTTTATTCTATACATTAAACAAAACTTAAAAACCAATCATGGGGAATGGCAGGAGCTCATATTTACAACTTCTGTATAACTAGCCATCCATAACTGGTATTTCAAGTTGTTGGAAAGTTCTGACTGGCATTCTAATTAAACTTTCAACACATAGAGACAAGTGTACAAAGAGTCAAAATAGAGATAACATTTTAACCTTATAATATAAACTTTATAAACACAAAGGGAAAATAAATAGAGGGAAGTATTTTCACTGAGAAAAAAAAAAACTGCCCTTCACAGTTTTATCCCTGCATGCATGGGCAAGTTAGAGAGGACAGTTCTGTAGGGGATCAGGGATCTAGAGAAAATGGTAAGTTTTCTGTTTGACCCCTCGCTGAGCAGCTCAACATTGATCAGCTTGCAGTATTTGCCTGTAGAAACTCCTGTATAGCTAAGCTTTTCCCGGAGACAGAAAAATAAAGTCTGAGCAGTTCTCAGCTTTGAGGGCACCAGGGTGATCCTAGCAGGTACAAAAAGTTCATCTCTATGCATCGGCTCCTCTCCTCACATGCGGGGTAAGAACAATCAGCAGAGGGGCTCTTAGAAATGGGCAGCCCCTCTGATAGAAACAACCAAATTTGCAGTAGTGTTGCAAACACTGACAACACAATGATCTAATATTAATGATGTAAGCATCTTTGTACACAAGGTAGGATATTTCCCTACCAGGTATGAACATGCAACCAATAGAAGCAATCATTTGGTCATACTGGGCAGACTATCTACTATCAAAGCTAACGATGCTAGTAGTACAACCTCCTAATTATATTTCTCTCGATAACTTTTATGTTGTTGGCTTGTTTATCTGTGTCTTGTCTAGAATCAACTCCTTGCATGTCTTCAGGACTGCTTACAAATTCCCCATTCTCTTCAAAGTCCCAATTTACATGAAAGTTCCAAGAAGCCCATCCTGACATATGTACACTTAGAAAGCTTTGGTTGTATTACTGTCAGTGATATTCTGTGATAACTAAACTTGACTGTTGATTTGTTTGGATCAGAAATCAACTTAAAAGCTCGCCTCTGTGAAAGTCTGTAAGGACATTTCCAGGAAGAAGTAATTGAGCAGAAAATCATCTTTCTCAGAGTTGGCAAAACCGTCTTATAGTGGTCCATATAAGGAGAGGGTCAAGCAAGAAGCCTGCTGCTTGTCTGCCTCTGTTTCCTACTGGTGAGGGAGTCTACACTTTTGTTGCTGCTCCATCCTTTGCTAACATCAGATTGGGACTGCTGAGGCATCCAGTTCTGTATACTGCACAGCTACCAAATGCTGAACCTCTCTAGCACGCAGATAGCCATTGTTGAAGCAGTCACTCCTGATCATTAAAGCCAATTTAATAAATTCCAATTTAATATATATATATATATATATACATGTATATATAATATTGTATGTATTATAAGCACACTTTAAACTTAGAATTTAAAATGTCAAAACCTGTAAAATAGGAATTCCAGGCAGTGAGGAAAATTGTGTAATGGAGGAAGCATTTTAAACATACAACCACTAATAATTTCATTACTGGGTAAAATGAAAGCTCATTTGATGAGGATTATAGAAAATTACTCAGCTAAGCAGGAAATACTATTTACAACTACAATATTTAACTTTTTTGACAAGGTTTCATGTAGCTATGTGTGGCCTAGAATTTACTATGGAGTCAAGGGTGTCCTTGAGCTTCTGATTTGCCTATCTCCACATCCTGATGGCGGGGATGAAGGTCTGGCCCCATTATGCCTGGCTTATTCAAAGCTGAGGCTCAAGCACAGGACTTCATGCACGCAGAGCAAACATTCTGCCAACTGAGCTACAGACTCAGTGTGTATATTTAAATGTCCATAGATCAATTCTAATATGGCCTATGGATGAAATTGACCTGTCTGCATGGAATGCAGTTTTGGCTGAACTTAACATTAGGGCACCAGAAACACTTGAAAGACATTTTCAAAGAGTTGGAAAAAGAAGTTTTGTCTTAAATTTCATATCATAATGAATTCTTGTTTAAAGTGAAATTATTTTATAGTATTTGAAGAAGGTTTGCTAGTTATATTGCTTAATAATTTGTACTTTAGAAGTTCTAGAAAGGAATTGGTCTAAGATAAGAGAAAAATAATGTGAGAGAAAATACAATACATTTGTTTTGAGAAAATAAATACATCCATAAAACTGTAAATGCATTATTTGTAATGAAAATGATTTCAAGGTGTGCGTTTATATGCATATTAAAATATCAGCTTGAAGCATCTAAATGTACACAGTATGGCTCTTTCAGTTTAAGAGATGCTATAGGTCTGGGATCATTTAGAGATTCACCAGCCTGACTCAAGTTTTGATTTTAGTAAAATAGAGGTTTTTTATAAAATAACTGTCCAGGACCAGATCAGAGAGCATTATCTCGGTAAGGCGTTGGATATAGTTAGTACAAGGATTATAAAGGGAAAATTCACAAAGTTATAATTTGGAGAGGTAGGTTAAATTAGTTTATATCCTGTCTCAATAATAGCAAGACTTAATTTTGTAAGAGACATCTCGCAGGTACCTCATCCATCCAAGCAAACAAACATTCCATACAAGAGTGAAATTTAGCCATTAGCCTGTTTAATCTTGTGGCCTTGCAGGAATAGCTGAGGCAGTGAAATATTTCACAACAATCAGCGGTATTTAAGATCAGCGGTATTTAATTTGAGAGGCATAAGCTGGCAGAGCTCTGTGAGTTCAAGACTGTGTAACAGTCCTGGCTGTACTGGAACTTGCTCTGTAGACCAGGATGGCCTCAAACTCACAGAGATCCATCTTAAAGGTGTGTACCATCAAACCAGCCAGTAACACATAATTTATCAGAAAAAAAAAGCAAAATCCAAGGTAGAGAGTGTCTGTAGAACATGTAATAGTGACTTATGGCCTCCACATGCATATGCAGACAAATGCCCACATACCTTTACACATTTGAACATATGAATACTCGAAGTCCTTAGCTGTTTGTTTACATATGGTTACTATGGTGGTTAATACAGATGGCTAGCAACAGTAGCTAAACCTCCTAGGAGACAATCCTCTGGGCATGCCTGCTAGAGAGTTTCTTGATTAGACGTAGAAAGACCCACCCTAAATGCAGGCAGAACCTTTCTATGAGTTGGGTGGAGCACCTAAAATGGGAATGAGAAATCAGACTGAACATCCATCTCTCTCCATGTCTTGCCCGTGGGTACAGTATGACCATGTGACCAGATGCCTCAGGCTCCTGCCATCCTCCTTCCCCACCACGTAGACTGTATGTGAAACTCCAAGACAAAATTAGCTCTTCCTCTTTAAGTGGCTTTTGTCACAAAAGTGCACAAAGTAATAAAAGCAGTTGCTAAATCAGTTCTGGGGCGCATGCAAATCCAATCACATAAGACTGGTGAGATCATTGATTATAACTGAGCTGAAAACGTTTGCTGAGAGACTGGGACAGCTTTCATATGTCTCTCACATGTCTTTACTCTCCCTTTTCTGGACCCTCATGTCAGGAATGTGAAGAACTCCAGTGGGACACTACATAGGGTGCAGCTACTGCAAAGCAGGCCCCTCGACCCACCCCACCCAGTCATCCCAGTTAGGTCCAGCCCCTCTTTTCCTTTGTGCTGGTATCTGCACACAAGCAGGCTGTTCAGGTGTCTGCACTTTCCTAGAGAGATGTCCAGTGTCTTTAGCACACATTTGTCTGAAGTCTCACCTTTAGAGAAACATACATCTCTTCATTGGCTATCTCCAAAATTGTGTATGACCAACAATTTCGTGTAGGGTGATGTTAAGGTACAAAGATCCTGTAGTGGGTTTGGGGTTCTGGGACAGCGGGGCTCACTTTTCACTTTGATGAGTGCTACTCAGAGTGTTACCCTGGTAATGACACATGAGGAGGGAGCACAGTAGCCCATGTCCTTAGCATTGCTGGCCACAGACACCATGACAACTGAGAACTCTAGACTGTCAGTGCCCAGGGGAGGCATGAAGGATAACTGGAGGATTAAAGGCTTCTGGTATCTCTGACCATCAGGGGATGATAACATAAGTCAAATACTCGTTCTTCTCTTGTAGGGGGACTTTACCTATGGAGATTGGAGAGTTCCCCTGCCCACCATTCCTTAGGGTAATATGATGGTGATGGATCCATCACAGGGTAAGGCCTAAGTCATTATTTGGTGCCATTATCAGAGTTGTGAGGACCAGAAATGGAGCATTGGCAGACCTAATAAATCAGGCTTCACAGTCACAGGTCAATTAAACAAATAATAGAAAAAGACAGAGAAAGGAGACTTATTCAATGTGTTCACACTGGAAAAATGAAGAGTTCTGCTAAACTCCTAAGTTCATCGTTAATGCCCTGACATGAGGGTTCAGTTGAAGAAGAAGAAGACAAGCATTATGAATAACTAAGGGTCCAGGTCAGTCCAGAACAGGGTGTGATCCCTCCTGCATCATTGTCCCAGCTCCAGTTACTCTTACAAAGCCACTTACAATTTGTCAGAACCATGTGCAATTTCTTTCTAAGAACCAAATTCCCCCTGACATTGGCAGCAGGCTTCATTCTTTACCCCTCTCCTCATGTGGAAGTATTGGGGAAATTCCAGTTCTTAGAGTTTAATTTCCAGTAGTCTGATAGTCAAATGTCTATTTACAATGGCTTCAATTGGATGGGTGGCTCAGTGGCTAACACGTTTGCCACTGAGTTTGGCTTCTTCAGAATATTCATATCAGCCTGACAAAGTTGCACACACATCTGTGGTCCCAACGTTTCTGGAGAGTGATGGGAGGCAGAGACATGAGGATGCCCAGAAGCTCACAGGCCAAAGAGCCTGGAGTGTGCACTGAAAACCAAAGACTCTATTACAAACAAGGCAAAAGGTGAGCACTGACATCCAAGTTTGTCCTCTGACCTCCATGCTCCTGCTATGGCATACGATTATTTGTACTCACACAGAGGAACATGCATACATATCACACACACACACACACACACACACACACACACACTCACACACACACTCACACACACACATACACACACACATACACACACACACTTAAAAACACATTAAAACATCTTCATTCCTCCCAGGATGGTTTGAGTACCTTGCATACATTCTTCCCAAAAGACCAAAGCCCAAAGACACTGAAAAAAATTATTCTTTGTTTTTCTTTCTGCTCAGCCTTCCTCAGCCATTCATTATCTATACTGGATTGATGCATTATTCAGTGGTAAGAGACCATTCAGAGCACTTCCGTCAGTTTCTGTAAGCCTTTGGGGGCATACATATGACCCCATTTGTTGATGGCTGTCTTTTGAATGCAGGCCTTAATTTTCAACTACAGCACAAATGGAAAAATGTCTTTCCACATCTTATTACAGTAACTGTGATTACTACCAGCAGGAAAGGTAGCTCCTTTGTTCACTTCAGACCAGTAGCCTTCTGTGTTCCTCCTTCACAGCCATCGTATAATGTATACTTTCTGGATGACCACATATTGGGGAATAAATACTGTAACTTCCTCCTACCTAGAGATCCAATAGGGCCTCCTTTGCAATCATTTTATATTTTTAAAAATAGTCCCATCCTTTCTTCAAAATCTTGTTTTCTGTTTCAGAAAGTTATTGGTCTTCTTCATGGTGAGAAAAATAGCATTCCAAGTACAGAATAAAGCTTGTTTCCCAGTGTTGAGGGAGACCAAGGGAGGCATTGTAGTGGGATGTGCAACTTTGCTGTGCCTTCTGAACAGCTCTGGTTAGAATCTGTCTCTCAATATTTTCTATATACTTCTCACTGTAAAAACGAATCTTACAGAGGAATGCAGAAACAATAAAACTCAGGGAATAACTCCATCTTCAAAAAGAGTATTATTTTTGAGTCTCTATGTCTACATGTATGAGTGTGGGCAGCTGTGAAGGCCAGAAGAGAATCTTGTTGAGGAGACGAATTTGGTTCTCAGTACCTTATCAAGCAGCTTACAGCTACCTATAAATCCAACTCCTGGGAATTTGATACTCTCTTCTGGCCTCTGTGGGCACATATGTGTGCTCGTGTGTGTATGTGAGTGTGTGTGCATGCACACTCATGCACACACACACACAACCAATAAAGAATCTGTAAAAGAGAAACTTGTGTTCCTCCCTTCAGCTAGAAGACAGTTGAGAAAATACACTTCAAGGAATTGGGGTTTCTCCAGCAGACTCGTGAGAGGATAAAGACTGAATCCTAGAACCAGCTGGAACAGGAACTTGTCTCTGAAAATCTTTGCAGGGAAAACAGTAGCCCTAACTTTGATGGGTGGGACCACAGCTTGACCAGGACCGCTTAGTTATTCATATCTCTTACCATCCTTTTTAACATGAACAGCATTGCACTGCTCTGAAAATGGGCTTGGATCTGTTTGTATCTCTTCTTGATGTGTAGTATTGAATATGTCCCCTTTCTTATATGGTCCCTTTACTATTCAGTCTCTAGTTGGCCTTTTGAGAACAGGTGGCCAAGTCTAGCCTGTTAAGCCCAACAGAACTGAATCCTGATCCTGAATACCTCCAGTAACACTTGAAATTTTTCAGAATTCCACAAATAAAACTATAGCAAAATAAAATCATAGGAGCACTGTGGGTGATTGCGCCTTGCTGAAGATAAGTTTGTCTGGCATGACTTGGGTCTTTGAACTTTCCACCTGGCAAGTCCTCTCAGCATTCCTGCTATGTTCACACTTTGCCCCTCATTTTAGTTCTTGCGACTCTGGATTATTTAGTTGAACCAGGGTCTTGCACACGATCTGAGAAACCTACCAGGGGATACCCCTACAGAAAAGTGACTCTTCCTCCCTCAGCAGCCATCAGCTTTCTGCAATTTTTCAGCTAGGTTGGTACCTCAGCAGACTTTTCCTAATATGTGCTGGAATTTTTGACTAGCTCAGTCTTGTGTGGGTAACTACAATTGCTATGAGTTGATTGTGCAACAGTGATGACATGTCAGAACACAGCATTTTGTGACTCCTCCCCATCCTCTGCCTCACATCCCTACCAACCTCTCTTCTTCAGGGTTCGCTGAGCCTTGGGGACGCAGGTGTGGGTTGGTGTAGATGTCCCATCTATGAGCACTCAGCATTATGTGTTCTTAGCACTTTGGACAGTTGAGTCTGCACTTTTTGCTAACTTCTCATTCTCTTCTTCCTACAGGTATCTCAGTTTGTCTCCAAGAGCAATTCCACTTTACTCAGCTTGCCTTCTGCATTGAATTCCTTAAAATAATTTTCAGGGGTAGAAGATTTTTTTTTGATTTTTCAAATAAAGCTTTTTTGTTTGTTCTCACTAAAAGAAAGATGATCTGGTTGCCTGGATTCTCATTATGCTGAAGGCAGTGGACTGTAACAAATGTCAAATAATCCATTCTTGTCTCATTCTAATATTTAGAATAAGGATCTACTCAACAGGAAACAGAGCAATTCTAAAATTTGCCACTTGTTTCAGTTGTGTGCAGAGACCCATGTTAACTGGCATGGTTTTTCTAATTTGTTCTACATGTTTAGCATCCATGTGTCCTGATGCCTCAAGCATGTGCCCACATGAGCAGTCCACTACTCTGTGCTTGAACCACTCTGATCTTTTGCTCTAGCAAGCCTGTAGATTACCACATCTTTTCACATATACAGTCTCAGAACAGCCCAAGTGAGATTGAAAAACTGCAAAGATTTTACACCAACTCACAGGCACAATCTTTGCCTTGAGCCTCACTGCAGTACACAAAGGTGTAACTTCTAGTTTTGTTTCCTAGTGTTGATTTTATGTGACATTAGTCTTGAGGTAATTCCTTGGATTTTATCAGAGCTTGGCTGCCTGGTGTGGACGCCAAGAACTTCCTAAGACATCAGTATGGAATAATGCTCAAGTTAATGAGTGCAGAGATCCTTGATTGGAACCACACAGTCTTGGGAATCATATATATATCTTGGAATAAATAGTAACTGAGTATCTTCAAGTCTCAGTCTTCCCTTCAGTGACATAGGTTAGGTCTTTTGTATAAATATTTAGCTAGAGAAAAATTTCAATTGCTTTGCAGAACATAAGATATGGGGCATCCTTCAATATGTTTTGTGTAATTACGTTTTATCACTTTTATTGCTGTGTATATAGTATCTTAATATTGTGTCTCCTAGAACTCCTCAATTTAGCTTATAGATATATCTCGCCAATTTTTATGCTAGTGATTCGTGACATTTCCTGTAAGGGTCCATGTTTAGGTTTTTTTTTTATATAAAGGTGTCAGTCACTTTGAAATAGGGTGATTTTGAATCATAATCTAAATAAATTTTTTTTCTAAATAAAATTTTTACTTCATAAATTGTCTCAGGTATTTTTCATTATAGTGTCATGAAGCCTCTGAATACAAGCAACCAGGGAAAGTAAACTATGTGGGGAGATTAGAGATAATACCTGAGGCTTAAAATATGTAGCTCTTCTGCAAAGAATGAGAATGAGAGGCTTGAGAGATGGTGAGACAAGCACAAACAAACACATGCGTGGCTGTGAAGGAAGAAAAGGGAAGAATAATCTGACGAGGGAGTATATGTTAGCGGTGCTGAGTTATACAACACAGCTGGGATGAGCAGGAGAATGAGTCGAAGGCCCTCATAGTCTTGGGAGGTTGGTATAGAAAATGTGTGTGTTAGGATATTACAATTCCTTTTCCCAGACTTCAAGTTAAGTCATCATTTCTGGACTGCCCCCCAGTTCCACAATCATGGGTGAAACTCTGAGCGCAAATGTCTTTTCCCATCGAGAAGACGCACATTCTAGACCAGTGGTTCTCAACCTTCTTAATGCTATGACCCTTCAATGCCGTTCCTGGTGTTGTGGTGGCTCTCAAGCATAAAATTATTTCATTGTTCCTTCATAATTGTAGATGAACTGCAGTTAAGGACCATAATATATATATATCTGATATGTGACTCCTGTGGGGTCACTACCCACAGGTTGAGAACCACTGTTCTAGATAGGGAAAAGACAGATAATTAATTGGTTGTTGTAACAGAAACATTGTAATAATTGAGCCTGGAAAGATTTAATACCGTCTGTTACTCAAATGAAGAAAATATATCAACACGAAAATAATGTGTCACATGTTTTCATTGATAGACAGGTTTTCTCCAGCCTTTGCATCTGCATAAGCCGAAGGCTTCCTTCTTTGCACACAGTGTGACAGAATGTGCTCTTTGTCCTGGAAGATCAGGATATAGATCTCTCCACACTTTGGCTAGCACATGGGAGCTCACATTTCTGAACTGATCTGCCAGCACCTTCATTTTCCTATGGATTTGATTCTTTCTAGAGCTGCCAAAAATGATCAGCATAAAATTGAGTTACTTTAAGCCAAAAGATTGTGTGAGCTTTATTTTTGGAGGCTGCAAGTCTAAAATAAAGGAGTTAGCAGGTCAACACTTCTGAATGCTCTAGGCAAGAACTCAACCTTCCCTCCTGACCTTCAGTGGCTTGTGGCAGCATGATCATATGCTTGACTCCATTCTCATGAGCTTCATTCCTGTGTTTGCCTCCATTCCTCTTTGTTTAGTACAGCACTTACTAAAACGGACTCTAAAAGAATGCATATACTTTATGTACTTGAGAAGAGGTTTCATGTGTAAGAAGAAAGGCAAACAATCTAATAGAAAGGCCTCTTATCTTTCCCCAAAATTCAGGATGACTTCATCTTAGGATATTTAATTACTTAGTTTGCATTCACTAAAACATATTTTGTTTAAAACAATGCCCCAATGTTGTCTGACACATTTCATACTAATTTAAAAAAATAAAACAAATAATAATAAATGAATAGACCAATATAGCAAAACTAAAAACATTTTTATGAAATTAAGATGACAAAATGGTCTTAAATTTATAGTTTAACTGTAATTTAAAAATTAAAAAGAAAAAATACACTCATGATCCCTAAAACATCTTCATGCTGAAACCATGTAATTCTAGGTAACAGATTCGGGGACACTGATGGCAACAGTCCTCAATAGAGAGGTTCTTAAGAAAAATTTATCTAACACATTAAAAGCAAGAATTTTATAAATTTAAAATCACTAAATCTCGGGGTCTGGAGAGATGTCTCAGAAGTTAAGAGCTCTGAATATTCTTTCAGAGGACCTATGTTCAATTCCTGGCATCCACATAACAACTCCAGTTCAGGGGGTCTGGTGCCATGTTCCTGGCCTCTGTGTGCACTAAACACACACATGGTGTATGTACATGCATCATACATTCAGGTAAAACATTTAAACACATAAAATGATAAAAGACTTTTAAAATTAGTAAAATTTAAAGAAATTATCTACATTTGTAAAGATGTTTTTCTAAATAAAGTTGCATCCTCATGACTTATCTTCACATTATGTGGGATGTCCTTCTGTATATGTGCTGCTTTTATTGGTTCACAAATAAAGCTGTTTCAGTCAGTGGCATAGCAGAGGAAAGTCAGATGGGAAATCTGAACAAAGACATATATATAGAGAGAGTAGGCTAGTCCAAGGTGAGATGTCACATATCCACTGAAGGAGAAAGATGCCAGGTTTACTGGAAAGCCACAGCCTCGTGGTGATACATAGATGAATAGAAATGAGTTAATTTAAGATGTAAGAGCGAGTAAGAAATGTGCCTAAGCCATTAGCCAAGCAGAGCTGTAATTAATATAGTTTCTGTGTGATTATTTGGGTCTGAGCAGCTGGGAATCAAAAGCACAGTCTCTGTCTACATTCACATACATTCACAGTCACTGTATCCATAAAATTAGATGACAATTCTTAGTCAACAAACATCCCAACTGAATAACTACCATGCAAAAGATTTGGGGCTTTGTAGTTGATCAGTAAATGTATTTTTATGATATTAGTATAATTTTTCTACCATATCATTATCATAATAACAGCAATAAATAAATTATTTATGTCAGTAATGTGGTAAACACATACATTTTCTAAAACATATGTAAAACCTTTATTTTGCTGTGAATGTTGTTCTTGCAAATAAGTTGCAGTATGCATGCAAGCATAATTGTTTTCTTTTCTAGAAGACTGTGTGTGATAAAGGACACCCAAAGGCATAAGAAGTGTGCTGTGAATCCGGTTGAGAAAAGCATAGCTAGTTCTGGAAGGATTTGACTGGCAGCTCTTCAGGAGTCTATTAGAAGATTCCTGAGTTAGACTAAACTAATAACAAGGTAAGGGAAGATGCAGCACTGGTATGGAACTAATTGGCTCCACAGTTAGGGCTCTTTACTTCCACAGTGTCTGCCCCTAAAATTAAAACATGCCCTGGGAAATGAGTTTAGCCTTTGTAGAGAACACAGGTTCAATAAAATGACAACTTTGTGAAACTAGTCATATCAGAAATAAGAGAATTCTAACTTCTAGACCAAGTAGCCACTTCCAGGAAGCATAACGGACAATCTGCACTCAGGAGACTCTGTTTGCTGACCCACTCAGTCCTTATTTGAGAACTGAACTGTGGAAATCATATTTGGTTTTTCAAAGGTTTAATTGAAGACATTTCATTCATACTGAAAATATTTTTATCATAGACACTGAAAAACAGTATAATACTCAATATCAAAACAAGCAAGACATGCCTTGTTTTCTCCTCAATTAAATACTATGCAGTCATAATTTAAGCTTTCAAATAATGTTATAAAATGGAAAAGTGGGAAAATTATTTTAATCCCTAATAATGTGGATCTTAGATTGAATTTTGCCAGAAGTAGATTCTGAAGAAGGACTTGTGTGATTGGCTGCATGAGAAGGGATCATGAGGCTGGGGCGATGTCTGGGTGAGTAAGAACACTCAGGAAGTCTACTGTGAAGAAGGATTGTTGCTATGAGCATGGTCAATTATACAACAAGCATTCCCAGGGAACTATGACTCCCCCGTTTGCCCACTGTGCTCCAGAAGCAAAGTCAAGCAACCTGGTTCCAGAAAAGGAGATTTAACCACTAAGTTGAGCTATCTGACACTATTTTAAAGTTGGAAATGAGAAATTTTCAAATTACAGAAATACAGAGAATCCATGAAGGGCTACAAAGCTCAATGAATGGCAGAGATAAAATGAAACAGCAATGGAATGAAGTACGCCACCAAATACAGGTTGGTGTCAGGGAGTTACAGGGATTTCTTTCTTCTTTGTCCATTTTATTGATAAATTTAAATATTCTATGTTTATATAAAACTATAATTTTGAATATTTCTGACTATATATATACTTGAACATGAGTTTACATATGTGTATATGTGGCTATGTGTGTATGTATGTATGTATGTATGTATGTATGTATGTATGTATATGGGGCTGGTGAAATGCCTCAGTGGTGAATAGACATTACTATTCTTTCAGAGAAACAGTGTTGAGTTCCCAACACCCATATCAGGTGAGTGGCAATTTGCTGTAACTCCAACTCCAGGGGATCCTATGCCTTCTTTGGACTCCAGAGGCCCTAAAACATGTGTGCACATCCACATAGTTAGAATATATAATACGAAAATGCATAGAGAATATGATTAGTGTAAATCAAAATGCTTAGCATCTCTGTTACATTAAGTATTATTGAGATGAAGGATAAACACGAGAATAACTCCCCAAACCTAGAAACTGGGATCAAGAAAATGGCTCAGTAAAGAAAGCAAGTCCTCTTTTGTTCCACAGCAATCACATTTTTCAAAAGCTGAGTGTGGACTGGAACAATGGAAACAGGCAGATTTCTGAAGCTCGTTAGCCAGCCTACATGCCCATTTTGCAAGCTGCAGCTCAGCTTACCTGTCTCAAAAACAAGGTAAACAGATAATATCTAAAGAATGACAACTGAGTCTGGCTTCATCTACATGCATGTGTATACAAATCTGCACACATGTGTGTATCCACACAGACATGAACATACACACATGCCTGCCCACAGACAAGTGAACTTGGAACCAGATCCTGTATTTTCAGCTGTCCTGTTGATGACATTTGTCAGTTGCTGGGAGAAGAGGAGAGAGGAGGCCTCAGAACTCTGCGATGCTGTGTTCTCTTCTCTGAGGGCAACTGTGCTTTCAGGAGAGACCGACAGTGGTGTATCAGTGGTCGTTAACACCCTATCTAACATCAGAAAGCACTTCCTTCCACTCTGCCTCTAGCATCCATTGATTCTGGACAACCCTGGGTGGTCCTGGACTGCTCTGGGCCCCTAATCAGTCTCTGAGACCCACCAAGCCTCACTTTGTCTCCATTGCCCACACCACACTGGGCCCAAAGGAAGGAATTCTAGGCTTGACCTTCTCAAAGAGCTGAAGACAAGATCAAAGTTCTGGAGCCAGCAAAGGTGAGAGACCCTCAAGGACATGTTTTCCCCTTCTATTTGCTGAGCTCATGCAGCTTTATTTTTCCAACTTTTTTGTTGTGAAACTCTTTGATTCCACCAATGTTTTCAAAATTAATTTTGACCTTCTGGCAAGTTTTTAATTTCACATGCCCCAGTAGATTCTCTTTGTTCAACAACTTATTCTATACATTCATTATTTCTCTTAGAAAACAGTATTATCTTGCCCAATGTAAGTATCCACTCCATGCCTAATTACAGTGACACTGGTCACTGAGGCTAGAGTTTGGACAGAGGAAGTAGCAGTGGTCTCTGCAGGGACATGGCTTTGGAATGACCCTGTGATTATTACTGGATTATTACTGGATTGCTACAGATGGGAGTTTACACAGAAAGCAGTTTTGCCTTCTTTGTATACTTGGAATGTCATCTATGTGACCTGAGTCTCATTTCCAAGTGTACATATAATGAAGGAACAGCAACTTAGAGTGTATCATGAAAACTGAGGACAATTTTCCTATGGTCAATGCAAGGTGTTGACTAGAATAAATATAGCAGATAGTTACTATTAGTGATCTTGAGGTTATCTCCTTAAATTGTGTAGAAATTTAAATTCATACATGTTCACAAACATGCATGATCTCTATCAATAGGAAAGTTCCAGAAAGGAGCCAGGTGTGATAGCACACTTCTATAATTCGAGCACTGAGGAGGCTGGGACTGGAAGATTCCTGGGAAGTTGAGGACACCTTAGGTTGCATAGCCAAACAGCTGGAGACGTGGCTTTCTCAGAAGATTAACTTTGGTTCCTTAAACCCAATTCGGGTGGCTCACAACAACCTGTAACTCCATCTCCAGATGATCTGATGGCATTTTCTGGCCTCCATAGATACACAAACCCACAAGCACAAACAGTCACAGATGCACAGACACACACTCACAATGCACATATGCACACACACAGAGAGGCACATATACCTGCCTACCTGTGCCTGCATGCACATGTAAAAAAAATAAAATAAAATTTTCAACAAAGGGAGAGAAAAGAAAAGAAAGGAAAGAAAACAAAAGAAAAAATAGATAGTGAGTTCCAGATAATGATCATGCAGTCCTGCATAATGAGACATTATTCTTCCCCCAACAAAAAAAAAAAATAATCAAAGAAAAACTCGTTTATGCTCTTGGATTTTTGTTGTCTTCAGCCTTGGTGATGAAAGCTTCAATCTATAGCAAGGAGTGACTGATGTTTGGGTGGTCAAGGTGATAGAACAAGTGATGTTGAATGATCTTTCTTAAATGTGAGACCCATATCACTCTTTCCGAGGCTCAGACACCACTGTGGAAGAAGACAATGAATATAAAAGTCAGATGATGGAGAGGAAGGCTGTAAAAGCTATCTTCTTGGAATTATGTGATTGTGCCACTCATGAACGCAACAGCAAGGATTGCCTGCATAGCATCCGTACAAGACTGAGCCCCTAAATACTCAGCTGTAGCTGGGGAAAGGGTCATGGGGCCCTGCCCAACTCAGGAGAACAAATGGCAGTGGAGGCTGCTGGAGAAGTCATTGCCTTCAGACACAGCCATTGGCCAGTTCCTTACATTCCACTTGAAAGTGCTGCAACCATAGCCATTCAAGTGGCCCTGGTCACACCTGCTAGGTCACAAATAAACAACAAAAAATCATAAATATGGCATGGGGAGGAAGAGACATGGTGAAGGGGAAAGGAGATAGACCGATGAATGTTACCAGAATGGTTTCTATAGTTGTACAGAATTGTCAATGAATAAATTAATTATATAATTCAAGAAAAGAAGGGAAGAAGAACAAGGGGAAGAGAAGGGAGGGATGGAGAGAAAAGAGGAAAGAAAAAGATTAGTTCTCGAATGGAAGAAAAGATGATGTTTCTCACCTGCAGGGAAAATCACAGACCTTCCTTTGATGGACTTCACTGTGCCATGGAGGAACAAGCCAACTGTCATTACTAACCAGTCCATGCATGTTCTCGGGTGTTAAAGTCAGACTGTTTCTCCTGAGAGCTGCTCTAGTCACATGCCAAACTTTTCCCCACACAGCTAATTGCGTATTTTCCCCCTCAGTTAAGACCTCTGTTAATACCTGGCTTTCCCCCTCTGCACATCTGATGCTTTTCCACTTTTCCTCTTCCCACTCCCACTATCATGGGCTCCTAGAGGTTGCTTTTCACTCCATCACCACATACAGAGGCCCGGGCACTCATTATGTAGGATCTCCATTATATTGTTCTGTCATAATCATTCGCATCTGAAAACGTTCATCATTTATCTCTTGACTTTCTTTTCTTTATTCCTTCTGGTATTAAATTTCTTCCACAGTAGTCATGTTGCTGAATTTTTTCTGCTGTATTGCAGTTTCTAGTAGACACTCACAGACTATTAGTGTTCATTTAGTATTAAATTCATGAGAACTTTGATGACTGAGTAGATGAAACTACTCTCATTTAAATAAAGAAACAATTTTTCTCTTATAGAAGTTACATAAAGGTGGCTTCCATATGGGATAATTTCAGATTGGTCTGGAATTTAGAGAAGAAATGATTAGATTAAAAAGATGGAAGATGAATGCATTTTAATTGGGAAACCGTGTACGAGTCAAGGCAGAAGAGGTGGCACTCAGGGTCAGAGTCATTGCCTGTGGCTGTCTAATGTAAGTACAGCCCAAATGAGTCCTGTCCTCCTTTCAACCTTTCTTTCACCAGCTGTGTGTTTTAATACTTGGGCCAAGAGTGATCCTTGATTTCTGCCTTTCTCTTTAATATGCCTGGGACCTCAAGAAACCCACTACTATGCCTTAATGGAATGTGAAGCTGAACACTCCTCATAAACTCCGAGGAGTCATAGTCTCTCTGAGACAATGACTGACGTTTGGAATCAGGCTTGCTGCTCTTGCTCTAGCTGTAATCTTCTCTCAACTTATAGCAGGACCTAGCTTCCATTTATCACACTCTCCATATTGGTTTCCTGTTTGCCATGGACTCAGAGCACAGATCAGGCCCACAAGCGCGGTCAGAGTTGCTGTGGCTGGCTCCCATTTCCTTCCTATCCTCTCTCTGTCTCACTCCACCCCTCCACACTGATCTCGCCCTACCCACTGCCATGTGGGAGACACACAAGTTGCCTCTTTCCTCAACCTGGGACTTATTTTGTTCTCTCAAAAACCTTTTTAGTGAATCTTCATCTCTGAAGTCTGATTTACTTGCAACTTGTTAAGGACACAAGATTGAATTCTATTCCTTATCTCATTTTGGTCCTAATGTCCCTTCCTCTGTTGACTATCTGTTCTTTGATAATCTTCCAAAAAGTCTTTAAGACACTGTGTATTGAACTTATTTAACTACCTTTATATTGATTGATAGCTTCCTATGCCTAGATTGTCACCTGCACGAGATAGAGGTAGGACATTTGTCTATAATGTTCCCTGATAAAACGGCTCTCAAATGATGTTTGTTTAATAAATAAATAGATGAATGAATGAGAGATGACATTAGCTATCTTTACCCCATAACTTGGAGGGACAAATACAGAAAATAAAAGACTCAGCCAGAAAGGTACCCTGAGTGTAGCTGGAGACTTTTTGCTGTCCCACCTGATCCCACTAGACTGGTTTCTCTTCAACCCACAAGTTACCACAACCATTTCTAAATAATCATTCAGAGGCTTGATATTAATTATAAACTATTTGACCTATTAGCTCAGAATTATTATTAATATCTCTTACAACTAAATGGCTTCCCATTTAGAAGTATTCTGTCCTGCCATAGGTGAAACTGCTTCCTTATTAACCAATGAGAGTAAAACATAGTCACGGCATACAGAAGGGCATCCCACATCGGGTCAGAAACTCAGTTGGTCAAGAGCTTGATGTGCAAGCGTAAGGACTAAAGTTTGATTTCCAGAACTTCTGAGAAAAAGTTGTGTGCAATGGCAAAGTCCCAGTACCAGGGAAGTAGAGGTCTGAAGAAGCCTGAAGTTTTATGGCCAAGCAGTGTAGCTGAATCATCAAGCTCTAGGTACACATGAAAGACCCTATCTCAGTAAAATAAAGTGAACTTCCTGAAGAGAAGGATATCCTAGCTTGACTGAGGCCATCAACCTCATACCATGTATTTGGTATACCATGTATTTGGCTGGTGATGTTCCTTGTTTATCTATCACCTGATTACAAACAGATTCACCTTGTTTCACCTGTTCTCTTGGCTCTTGTCTTCATTAAGAAACGAATTCAACCAAAATACATAGACAATTCAAGCAGATTCTCAAGAGAAGCTAAGCAAAACAAACATTCCAAAAGAGAGATAGCAGTGGGTCACCCCAAGGTAAGCAACCAACTATGATTTTTAAAGAAGTGTTCATAGATTTTAAAGAATATTTATGAGACAGGTATCATACGCACTGGACAAGTGACCCCTTTACCCTCCCCAGTTAATGGTGAACCAGACTTTCTTTTCTTTCCATGATGTTATAAAGAAGCCCACAATCACAAGGGGTTGCCAAACCACAATGTGGGTGACATAATCACTTCAGGTATTTTGAGGATGTGAACCTATGGTCCATGTGCATATGTGGGAGAATATTCTGGTGTTTTCCCTTCATATCTGATAGAGCAGTAAGAACAACGTTGCAACTTTGTAAGAATTTTTATCCACAAAGGGTCATTCTTGCCATCAGGAGACAGAGCTGCCCAAAACTAGCTACAGTTTTCTTGGTCACCTCTTATCTAATTTCTTGTTTACCCACTATCAACTTCATTCCTAGTCTTGCCTCAGTTTATGATTGCCTGTCCTGTTCATATTTGTTAACCAATCTGCAGAAGATGTTTGGTGTCTAGATTTGGATTATAACTAACATCCTCCAACATTCCTACCCTCTGGTCCACCTCCTGTGTTCATCTGCACACAAGTTATCTGAAGTGTCCTGCAGAGAGTGAAGTGGTGTAAGGTAAAGCACCCTGTCTGTTGGCTTTCCCAATTCCTCCACCCATTTGAACTTTTCCTATATCGTTCTGGGCCCTGCCCAATATATTCGTCCATGCCTGAGGGGAAGAGTGTGGTTTAAGAAAAAAATAGACAAGATACAACAGATAGAGTTGAGATGACATCCACTGAATATTGAGATTTACCTCATATTTATTTCTCATAATCTTTACATATCCCAATCCAAAGAGGAGGGTGAAGGCAAAAGGCTTCTTTACTAAGATGAAAAGACCAAACAAGTAATTACCTTCTCAATACCCAAAGCATCAGGTAAGCACACCCTAGGTCAACACATCCTGTCAGTAGCCACACCTAAGGTCAAACTTCCTGTCGTATAACCTTGAAGGAGCAAGAAGAGGTCTGAACTCTCTGACCTTTGTAAAGTGGAATGGACCCACTTCTTGTGGACTCCCACAGTCTCATTTATTTCTTATTAGAGAAGTGTGCTTTTCTGCCTATCTGGTGCATGCAGGTCTCTCATAAAAAACATTCTTTCCACTGCAACAGCTCCTGCCTTACCTGTTACAGTCATTAACTTTTCCAATTAAGTCTTTCCTTGTCTAAATCAGGATTTATTTTAATTTGATAGCCTCAGTTGTTTGAGATTTTTAACTCAACTTGAGATTTCCTAGACTAACATAACATATATATATATATATGTATATATATATATATAGTTACCCAGCTAAGATAGGAGACCCACAGGAAAGCAAAATAATATACATACCAATGTCCAGTTTGATGAAACAGTGAATTATTAGGGTTACTTACAGTGGTTTTGGTCAGGAGTTACTGACAAAAGCGGGATGACTCAAAGGCAGTTACATTACTAGAGCTCTCTGTAAGACTTAGTGGCAGCTTCACAGGTCTGAGACTCTCCTGTCAACTGCTCTGCTGGTCAGTCTCCTCCCCAGCAAGTGTTTATTGCTTCCATAACCTTGGGGTAGAAAAGGGGCACAGAAGGGTGGGGGTGGGAGAGAATAGAAGGCTGGGAATATCTAGCGAATCTGCAAGTTTTGGTTTCCCCAAACAGTGAAAGTTTATTTCCTGAGTTCTGTGAGTGCTACCCCACTTCCTGGAGGCCATGTTTCAACTCAGAGGCATCACTATCATCTCCTTAAGACAAAGCAAATAGAAGTCCCAGTGTCCATCTGAAGTAGATGCTATCTTTCTGTGGGGGAAACCTATAAAGAGCTTGGCCAAAATGACCCACAAAGAAACCCAGGAAATGAACATTCTCTGGAGTTCCTGGTTATGTAAGCCTATGACTTTCTGATTACTCAAGTCAGTTAGTGCTGGTGTTTTGTTGCTAACAGAGAAAGTCTCCAACCTCACTGGTACTTACATCTAATGGGTTGGGACTAGCAAAACTGTGTTCAGACAAGTCCAGATGAGAGTGATGAGAAGTCTGACTTATTTGGCAATTATCCAAAGGATGCTGTGGGAATGAAGACAGATAATGGATTTTAGTGGTTTGTTGAATACCTAAAGCATAAGACACAGAAATTAAGTAAATATCTTTTAGGTCCCATGTCTTCCAGGATGATAGTGAATGGGGCAGTGTGGTCGGTCATGTCACAGAAGACAGTACAATAGTTGCTAAGTGTTTGCCCAAAGTTCAGATCCCTAAACAGTACTATATTAGAAGCAAAAACAAAGAATCTTTATTGTGACTCTGCCATCCATCCAAGCATCAGCAACAGTGACAACAGCAGTAGCAACAGCAAAACCAAGAGAAGCAGCAGCAACAGGAACAGCACAAGGGAGCCCCCTAGCAATAAAAAAGGAGAGGGTTTATATAGGGGAAGAGGCTTGGGTGTTTTAGGATTCCCCTCTGTATGCTGTGAATATCGTTGGTTAATGAAGTTGCTTTAATCTAAGACAGGGCAGAACAATGCTAGGAATTAAAACTAAACTGAATGCTGGGAGAAAGTAGGCAGAGTGGCGGGGTGCTATGTCTTCTTGCCAAAGGAGGAAGACACCCATGGGAGCCTGCAAGTAGGCCATGAACTCATGACGATGCTCAGATTGACGGAGATGGGCTAGTTTAAGATATAAGAGCTAGCTAGCAATATGCCTAAGTAATTGGCCAAGCAATGTTTTAATTAATATAGTTTCTATGTGATTTTCAAGTCTAGATGTCCAGGAACAAATGAGCAGCCTCTGCTTTCACTTGGGGTTGACTGCCCCCTACAAAGGGGTTTCTAGGCCTGAGGGCAATTCTCAACTGCCAGTAACTGTCTGAGGGGAATTCCAAGCCTCTAGAGGCTCAGTGATTGTTCCATTTTCCCTGATCAGGGAATTGCTGGTTTTGTTTCAGGGGCAGAAAGGGCCCTTGTCTGATTCAAGGGCCAAAGTGTATTTCTTTCTTTGGTTCCTTTTACCTTTTTGACTTTTAGACTATAGCAAATTTCTTTGGTGTACTCAGATTCTAGGGGCTTAGTGCATTCTTTTGGTCCTAGATTACAGGTTCCGGGACTTTTCTCTGACTCTATGTTCAGAGACAAACTGTCTGTGCCCCTGGCTCTTATTCCATTTTCAGGTTGGGTTTGTTTCCCTGGCTCTGATCCTGGAGTCAGGTTGCTCAGAGGTAGTGCTAGGATTATGGACTCACTGAATCTGTGGCGACCTAGACCTCTCACTAGGCAACTCATGCAAGAGGCTATGGTAACTCCAAAGAGGTAGCAGGAAGAGGAAGATAAATATGAGAGAATTCTTGGTAGTATTTCAAAAGAACATATAGAGAGACAAAGAGAAGCTTTGCAGTGTTGCCTACGAGTGTTTTGTTTTGAGACAGGCTCTCATTTGTCCATATCTGGCCTTAAACTCATTAGTGACTAAGGATGACCTTGAACTTCTGACTCTCTTGCCTCTGTTTCCCAAGGTTAGCACTGGAGATGTGTATCACCATTCCTGTTTTATGTGATGTTGGGGAAAACCAGGACTTTGCCAACACTAAGCAAGGACTCTATCTACTCTACCAATGATGCTACATCCCCAGCCCTAGTGTTTCCTGTTATAATGCATGTCTTTAATAATTCTTACTCTTAGAAGCCACTTACTGTTCTTCTTAATATCTGGACAACAAAGAGCTATAGGCACAGAAACAGAGCTGAGATCTCATTGCAGGAATAGCTTCATTTTCTTCCTTTAGAGAAGGGTGTTCAGTAATACCCTTGCTTGACATATTCCTAGACCACCACAAAACAGAAGTGGATTTTTTTATTGTAACTTTATAAGACCAATTTGTAAAAGCACGGTGCCACTAAATATCATTTATTTTATATTTAGTCTCAGCCATGATGCAAACTTATATTTGAAATAGTATTGTATAGATATATCATAGGTCACAACAGGCATATTTGAAGAAATACAAGGAAGGTGCACAAAATCCTGAGAGAGAATAGACTACATCAACTTCCTAAGAGGGCAGAGTTTTAGTTTCATTTCCTGTGCTATGGTAAAATACTATAACAAAAGGAACTTAAAGAAGAAAGGTTTATTTTAGCACCCAGTTCCAGGTATCATGACAACATCCTGGGGAGTCAAGACAGCAGAAATGTAAGCTGTCTTTTCATATCACATTGGTAATCAGGAAATGAAGGGGAGTGAATGCATGTTTGATGCTCAGCACACTTACTCAGTTTTACACAGTCCCAAATCCCCTCTCTGAAGAAGGACACCACCCAGAGTAAAAGGGTCTTTTCACCCCAATTAACAAAATCAAAGTTGTTCTCTACATGTAAGCCTACAGCCCTGGCTCCCAGGTGGTTATACATTTTTTTCAGGTTGAAAGCTAATACTAACTATCAAAGGCAAGAGATATAGTGCATCTTTGAAATTTTAAATACAACAACAAGGTGCCAAATAATTATAAGCAGTTGGATGAGGAATGGCAATGCTGGAGTGTGGGATTGAGAAGTCCCCATGATTCACAGTTTCAAGGTGTCCTGAAGCCCCCCTGCCAGCCCCCCCCCCCCGCCTCATTGTAGAGGAAATTATATAATTGCCCTTAGAGTTCTGTGACCAATGGAGTATGAACACATTCTCCATGGTGAAAGCTGAGGAGCTGATGTTCAAGCTCTTCTCCTTTAAATTCTCGTGAAACTTGAGACTAAACTTGTGGGAAAGCCCCACAAGCATGAGCACTCGATGGCCAATACCAATGAATTAGCCAGGCTTGGTGGTATTTGCCTATAATCCCTGCTGGGGAGGCAGAGTCAGGAAAATCTTGGGGCTTGCTGACCAGTGACTAGACAACATAACTTAAATGGATAACTCCAGATTCAGTGAGAGATCCTGTCTCTGAGAAGTGGTTAGTGGTGAAGAACACTTGCTGCTTTTGTACAGGACTTGGGTGTTGTTCTCAGTACCCACATGTAGATTCACTGCATTCTTATGGCTTTCTTAGACACAAGGCATACACTTGATACACATACAAGCATGTAGACAAAACACTCTTACACATAAAAAATACTTCAAAATGTAAAGACTAATAATTAAAAGCACCAATATAAACTTCTGGTCCTCATATATGCATGCTCAGGGGCACACACATACACACACACACACACACACACACACACACACACAAATTCAAGGAACTTAGACAAATGGGAATGGTAGAAGGAAGGACAGGCCCCAATAAGAGGGCTGCTTCACTAAGGCTGGTTAGTTGGTTAAGTTTCCAAGAGTATGCTGTGTGGGTCTTTGGTATGGGAGAATTGTCTGTATTCTGTCAATCATGTTTTAAATAAATGCTGATTGGCCAGGCAGGAAGTATAGGCAGGAAGACCAGACAGGAAGTAGAGGTGATGCAATGAGAACAGGAGAATTCTGCGAAGGAGGAAGTTGATTCCTTCCATTTCCTGTCCAGACTCCGAAGAAGCAGGATGTGACCTGCCAGCTAAAAAAAGGTACCAAGCCATGTGGCTAACATAGATCAGAATAATGGGTTAATATAAGCTACAAGAGCTAATAAATAGCCTGACCTAATGGGCAATCAGCTTTATAATTTATAGAGATTTCTGTGTGATTTTCTTTGGGGCTAAATGGCTGTGGGGAACTGGGCAGGACAGAAACCCCCAACAAGCAGGCCGATCATGTTATAGGTCTTAAATTCATTTAGAGAGCTGTTGGATACCCCCAAGGTAGGCATGCTACTACTGCATCCTTAAGGTTATAGTGCCATATGGGTCATTGTAGTTGATAGACATCATAATTGAGTAGGATTGTTGCTTTCTCCTCTCTTTGGAAGGCTTGCATGAAGCCTTTTGGTGCCATGAAAGCTGGTTTTCAGGGAGGAGGTTTTCAGGTCAGATTTAGCAAAGGGGTTTCTGAGCCTGCATCTGAAATGTATGATGTCTTCAGCAACACGGACTTTCCTTCCACCTCTGGGAGGCAACTAACAACAAAGGCAATTGCCTTTAACATTTTGGGAGTCTCTTGACAATGCTGACTGACATCTCAAAGCAGGGCTTCTGTTGTCTGGTGTCGGGACTTCTGTGAGATGGTCTTGGCCCTTGGAAAGGAGCATCATCAACCCAGATGAAACACTTTCATTTAAACAGTATTTGTATGTTTATATAGGGACTTATGTCTACTGTAGTTTGTCTTTTTGTTGTTTATTTGTTTCAAGTAGATAATTAAAAGTATGCTTCCTCATTATTTTACCCTCTACTCTCCTTCTGCATTTATCTCTCTGTCCCCTTTTAATTAATGATCCCTCCTTGAGTTTTCCTCATATCCCTCAACAGATCACTTGTACCTTAGTACACCCCTCTTTGCTGCTCCTATACCCCACCGATGGTCCTCTGTTGTGGAATAAATTTTGTATACTGTGAAGATGTGTCTTTGCCAAGGCACCTTTGATTGGTTTAATAAAGAGCTGAATGGCCAATAGTTAGGCAGGAAGAGGTTAGGCAGGACTTACAAGCAGAGGGGAAGAACAGGAGATTAGGCACAGGAGAGATGCCAGAGGACAGAAAGAGAAAAAAAAGGAGGTGCAAGACAAAAGAGAGATAAAAAGTCATGAGGCAAAACGTAGATTAATATAAATGTGCTAATTTATTTAAAAAGCTAATGGGACAAATCTAAGCTCTAGGCCAAGCTTTCAGAATTAACAATAAGCCTCCATGTCATCTTTTTTTGTGGGCTGGAGGATCAAAGAAAAATTCATCAGCACTACCCTTTTAGCTTCCCGGGGTTTGCAATTTTTCAAGATTGTTCTCATATCTCAAGATTTGGAGCTAGGAGCCTCAGATGAGAGAAAGTATGTGATCTTTGTCTTTCTGTGTATGGTTTACCTTGTATAATATGGGCTTTTCTAGTTCTATCCATGTCCTGTTAGATTTTCTTTTTCTTTAGTATTCCAAGTATATATAACATTTTCATTATCCATTTGTTAGCATTTAGCTAACAAATTAGCATTTGTTTCCGTTTACTAGTACGGCAGGGCAAAATAGTGAAGAGGTTCTTTTATCTCTTATTCTAGCTGAGGCCATTTAACAGAGGACTAGAATTTTACATCCTTGATGGAGAATTCCATGAAAAATTATCCATGTATATTCAAACAACCAAATGCCAAGTTGTCCCTGTTTACTTATTTTTGCTTCTGTTAAATCTGATTTCTTGCACAAAACCTCATTCTGAAGCTGCTAAACAAGATAGCAGAATCTGGCTTTTGCCTTTGAAATGCCCCTTGCACCAAACACTCAGGGAGTCAAATGCATAAGTATAGTCCCAGCCAGATGGAATGAAGACTTTCAATTGTCTATAGAGTGACAGAATGGTCTTCTCTGGTGAGCTCCACATAACACTAGCTATTGTAAATAGAGCAGCAGTGAACATTTTGGAGCAAGTATCTCTGGAACAGGAGGTCAAGTCCTGTAGCTAAGAAGTAGTGTAACACGGTTATATGGTAGGATTAGTTTTAGCTTTTTGAGAATTCACCATGCTGATTCCTAGAGGGCTATGGCTCCACAAGTTTGCAATCCTACCAACGATAAATGATGAATGAGGATTTTCTTTTCCTCACATCCCCATGTTTTCTTGATCTTTGTCATTCTGACTGGGATGAAATGAAATCTCAAAGATTTTTTTTATTTGTATTTCCCTACTTTCTGGAGACAATCAACATTTTTTGAGATATCTCTTCACCATTATGTTTCTTCTTTGGAGAGTCCTCTGT
This sequence comes from Myodes glareolus, assembly GCF_982192425.1. Lineage (NCBI taxonomy): Eukaryota > Metazoa > Chordata > Mammalia > Rodentia > Cricetidae > Myodes > Myodes glareolus. Next base: position 1,246,701 of record NC_142045.1, read on the forward strand.
TCAGATCCCAGGCCCATGTTTTGAATGGACCATTTATTTTCTACCTTTTTGTCTTTTGTGTTCTGTATTCAGACTGAATATTAATCCTATGTCAGGTGTATTGCTGCCAAAGATTCTTTCCCATTTTGTGAATTTTCTATTAACTTGATTGTTTCCTTAGTCATATTGAAACATTTTAGTTTTATGAAGTCCTACTTGTCCACTTTTAGACTTAATTCTCAGTCACATGGCTTCCTATTCAGGAAGTCTTTTTCTTCACCTAGGCCATTCAGGGTATGCCTAGGCTTTCTTCTAGTAGGTTCAATGTTTCAGATTTCAGATCTAGGTCTTTGATTCATTTGGAATTTAGTTTTTGTACAAGGTAATAGATATCAGTCTAATTTCATGCTTCTGCATGTGGACATCCAGTTTTCCCATCAGCGTTTGCTAGAGATCTTTCTTTTCTCCAGTGTTTGTTTTTGGTATCTTTGCCATTTATTAAATGGTTGGGGTCACATACACTCTTACTAGGTCTCCAGTTTTGTTCCTTGGTCTTCCTGTCTCTTTTGTGCCAGTGTCATATTGCTATTATCACTGTGGTTCTGTAATATAGCTTAAAATCTGGAATGCTAATCCCTCCGATAGTGTTATTTTTGCTCAGGGTTGTTTATGTTAGGTCCTAGGATCTCCATTTATCCTGAAATGATCTCAAGCTGAACTATAGAAGGATTTCTAGATGTTAGATAAAAGGCAACATTCCTCTGGAACTTGTAAAACTTGTTTTGTCCAGCAAAAGGAATTATTTTCTTCGCCTTTGGCAAAAGAGAGGAGGCTCTCCACTGATTTATTCTTTGGCAGCTATCAGCATATCAAAGTCCAAACTGGCCTCCAAGGTTCCTCAGCCCCTACTCATAAGTACTTATTCAACTTTTCAAACTTCACTGTAGCCTTCCAGCCTTTTCCTCCCCCTAGTTACTTTCTGTCCTCACAACCCACATTTTCCCACTCTGTACTCTCCCATCTCTCTCACAGATAGCCCTGGCTGAATGAAAAACAAAATAAGAGGCTATGTGAGCAACAAGGTATGGTAAAAGAGGTTTTCTGTAGGTGTGAGGGAAAGCGTAGACCGAGGCATCTGAAAGATTCCAGACTGAACCCGGGCAGCAGACTGAACAGAACTGTGAGAGGAGAGAAAGAAAGGGAGAGGGAGAGTTAGAGAGAGGGAAGGAGAGAGAGAGAGAGAGAGAGAGAGAGAGAGAGAGAGAGAGAGAGAGAGAGGTGAGGGGGGTCTGAGAGGTCATCAGGTCAGGAGAGCAAAAGACCAAGAGACCCAAGAGCCAAGAGGACATGAAGCTAAAATGGGTTCTGAAGGGGTAGCAGAAGCTGAGGAAGAAAATGAAGCTCAGGGGTGGGAGAGGTTTGAGACAGGGAATGAATATGACAGCCAAGACTACTCTGTAACAGGAACTTATTAGTAGGTACTGAGGGAGCCTTGAGGCCTGGCATAGACCTTGATATGCTAATAGGCACCACAGGCATAGGTTAATGGCAAAGTCACATGTGCCTTTTGTCAGAGATAGGGAGAATGATTTTTGTTTAACAAGTAGGAAGTATTTTCATTAGTCCCTAAGAGACTGCTGGCCTTTGTCTAAATGCCAGACTGGCAAAAGGAATTTCTTGAGACCTAACACTGGCAATGTCTAGTTTACTTCTCTTTCGCATTTCTCTTGGCTTTTCCAAATGTCTCTAAATATTCTCCATTTTGTTTGCAATAAAAATTTTTCTCTTGATGGAGTGGCCATTTCAGTAGTTTCTTTACTGAGTCCCCTGAATACAATTTTGACTATTCAGGGTGTTTTGTGGTTCCTTGTGAATTTTACAATAGACTTTTCTTTTTCTGTGAATGATGAGAAGTCAAGGATCTTGGAGGTGAACATACAACTGACAGTTTACTAAACCAGCACAGTCTCTAACAACATTCTAAATATTTGTCCTTACACCCTCAAATAAGTTTAGCCTTTACCCCTTGTCAAGGAAACTACAACCAATAAAAATGAAGTTGTATAGCACAGCCCCAGAAGATACACCTCTAATCCAATTCCTAAGCCTAAGGCTAGAGATCATTGTGGAATAGGGAATGAAAAGATTGTCAGAGTCAAAGCAAAGGAGAGTGTGCTATGGGATTGTGCATCTTAGGAATGTCAGGAATCAGAAGCGACACCCATAAAGTCTAACCAACATGACTACCAAAACATGAGCTGAACAAAGACAACAATAGATGTGGTAATGTGACAAGAAAGGGTTAACACAGAGCAAAGATCCACAGCAGCCAGGGACTGCTGAGAGCAGGAAAAATGGTCTTCCCCAGGGAAGAGAACACCAACTGGTTATCTAATACCCAATGGTCCACCTGAAAATGTACATACAAGAAACATTATATGAACTCAGCAGGTTATTTTTATGTATTTTGGAATATGTGTGCATATACATCTCACACACACACACACACACACACACATACACAACACACACACACACACACCAATAGTTAATAATAAAAGAGGTCACAATTTTGAAAGCGAGAAAGGAGAAGTGTATGGAAGGGTTTGGACGGAGGAAAGAAAAAAGTTATACTGAAAGACCCGAATAAATCCAGACCCCTCTAGCAGAAAAAATAGAGTCAAAAATCTAGCAGGAAAAATAGAACCAAAAATCTAAGCAGGGAGAAAGAATCAAAAATCTAGATTAGCTGGTTCAGTGACTCTGTTTCAGGAACTAGCTGAAGATAAAGTTAGATTATAATCTTGAGAATAATCTCGAGAAACAGGGAGTTACCCCCTTGTGATTATCACTGATATTTTTGGAATTTTTCAATGATCACTGGTATTTTCGGAATTTAATGGTTTCTTTCCTTAAATACCTCTTCTCCCAGCTACTCGGGGTCAAACTCTCTACCCTGCACTGGTTCCTGTCCTGTCAATAAACCTCATGTGATTGCAGCAAAAACAGTCTCTTGTGAGTACCTGGGGGTCGTGTTATCCCGAGACTTGAGTGAGAGTCTCCCCGCTCTGGAGGTCTTTCAATACAATTATAATCTCAAAAATAAACTTTTAAAAAAGAACTGCTTCTTGTTCCCAGAGAATTCTGTGACTTCAAAAACAGAAGAAAAAGCTCATCCAGGGAGGATGTCATGGCACCACCATTAGGGGTAAGAGGGGGATAGTGAGAAGAGATGTGTGCCTGGGAGCCCTATAGGAGTTTAACCTAGGAGCCCTTAAAAGACTCTGGTGTCCCTCAGATCCTACAGGAATCTGTTTTTGTTTTCGTACAGTCCATCATTTTTACTGTCTGTGAGTCTGTTGTGGTCTTTTTTCCTCATCTTAATCTTCTGCCTTTCCTCGTTACACAATTCTGTGCTTGCTTTATGAACCAACTTAGAAGTTGGTTAGAGAACTCTGTACTCCATAATCCCTGCAACACACACATGTACACAACACAGACACTCACAAGCCTGAGCTCATTGTAAATATTATCTCACTAATCAACAGGCCAGCCCTGGGAATATGTTAGGAAGAATGAAGGGAGGGCTGTAAAAGTTCTCCAGCTGAAGATATTTTGCCCAGAAACAATTGGGAAAGAAATTTGGAGTTACTACTGAATTTTTACCAGACTGCCATACAGTATTTCATATCAACTTAATTAATTACCCTTAAAAGGACTGAAGCTATTTAGGCCTGAATTATTTCCTGTAAAGTTGAATATTTTATACTCAACTTTATTGTTGATTCTTTTGTTGTGACTGTGTCTCATGCAGCCCTGACTGACCTCATGCTTATTGTCTCCCAGACAGTGACCTTGCACTCCTGGTCCTCCACCTCTCCACCTCTCCATTTCTCCACTTCTGGGATTATAGCTAAACACTAAACCCTCGGGGATTGCAGTGTTGGGGATGGGACTCCAGGGAGTTACTCATTCTAGCAAACACTCTCCTCACTTAGCTACACTGCTGGTCCTGTACTTTCTAGGGTAAAGTTAAATTCTATAAATATCCAGTCCCACATCATTTCAGTATGGTACTTATCTGAGGGTTTGAACTATGGTTTTTAACTCATGTAAGTATCAGATCCTGTACCAAGGGCTCCTATGTTTTACTCTACAGCTTCATTTCATCATCGCGACTCCTAGCCTTCAGAATCAATTCCTAGGGTATTGTTATAGCAATCTACATAAACAGCTTAAATATAGTGAAAGACCTCCGGTGTGGGGAGACTCTCACTCAAGTCTCGGGATAACACGACATCCCCAGTAATTCACAAGAGACCATCCTTTCTGAAATCACAAGAATTTTATTGACAGGTACCAGCGCTGGGGCCGAGACTCATAACCCACGCAGGAGAGGAGTTTGACCTCCAGTAGCTGGGAGAAGAGGTTTTTAAGGAAAGAAACCACAACGCAGTAATCCAAAAGGGGTAGGGAGGACATCATTGGAAAATTGCAAAAATACCAGTGATCGTTGAAAATTCCAAAAGTACCAGTGATAATCACAAGGGGGTAACTCTCTGTTTCTCAAGATTATTCTCAAGATTATAATCTAACTTTATCTTCAGCTAGTTCCTGAAGCAGAGTCATTGAACAAGCTAATCCTAGATTTTTGGCTTTTCTCTTCCTGCTAGAAAGATCTGGATTTTTCTGGGTCTTTCAGTAGCTTTGATTATTAGATGGTGCTTTAGTATTGTTCATTTCTGTTTCTGTGATTATAAGAAAATTAGAAGAAAAGAAAAAAAGCTGACAATAAAAGAATTTATAGGAAAAGGGTTTATTTTATTTGGTTCATAGTTTGAGGTCAGTCTACCATTGCAGAGAAACAAACGTAGAACTTGAAGTAGTAGTCACATGCATTCATATTTAGTGTTCAGTGAGCATTAGATACTACTATACCTACAGTCCCAGGCCACAAATTAAGTATCACGCCATTGACTTTAGGCAGGATATGCCCTCATCAACGAAAACAATCAAAATAATCCCCCACAGACCTGCCTACATTCTAAACTGACCTAGCTAATACTTCACTAAGACTTTCTTATCACATTGTGTCAGGTCGTCAATTAAAGCTAACCATCACAAGTGACTAGTTAATTAAAGCTAACCATCACAAGTGACTAGTTAATTAAAGCTAACCATCACAAGTGACTAGTTACAGAGGATCAGAGACCAGCCAGCCTCATGGCTATCTTTTGCACTTTCTATTTTTGTTGCTTCAGAGGTAAAAATGGTTGTGTATTTGCCAATGAATATGAAAAAAGTGTCTTTTTTTCCAAGTCTTACCTTACTCACTAAACCAGTTTTTGGTTTCCCACACAAATGTCCTTCAGGGATGGCCTCAGGCAAAGCTGTGAAGATCCCCTCTGTTCTGTAACTTTTTGCTTGTCCTCCTTCTGTCTGTGGATAAAGTCTCATCCACTTCTGAAAGCTCCATGGGGATATGTGCATCAAAACTCATCACTGGCTTGCAATTCAAAAGGCAGACTTACTGTGCTTATGGCTGCCTTTGTGTTACAAGCGCAGAAGGATTTTATCATAAGGGTCCACACTGAGACCGGGATTTGGCCTGAAATCAACAGGGAATGGTTTGTGGTACATAAAATAAAATATCTCTCCCTTTTCTACTCTTTCTACAATATTATTAACTACATCTTCATTTTCAAGTCACCACACTTTATTTTAGCATTCTATAAAAATACTTTACAGGACTGAACAGAAGGTTCAGTGAGGAGGAGTACTTGCTGCACAAACATGATGACTTGAGTTGAAATCCCCAGCACTCCCCTGGGTAAGACCTTGAACATGCCTATAATGTCATGTCTGCAAGGGGTAGAGACAGGGATTCTCTGGGGTGTACTGTCTCCTTATATAGCTCTAGATTCATTGATAGACTCTTTCTCAAGGAGTAATTTTGAGGAAAAATAGAACCAAACTGATGACCTGCACACACACACACACACACAAACACACATACACACACACGCACACACACACACACACACATGCACACAAACCTGAACATACATACAAAAATCAAAATATAATAAAATATTTGAAAGTCACCCTTAAAAATATTTGATTGAGTGCTATTTTCCAGATGCAATTAAAGCAACATTAAGTGTCAGTCTTGACCCTTCCCCCTGCTTTGAGACAGGGTCTCTTTGAGGTGGTAGCTGTGCATGACAGGCCAGCTGGTCCACAAACTCCTAGGGATTCTCTTGTCTCTGTCTCTGAGCTCACCATAGAAGGACAGAGGACACAGCACACCACAGTCCTGGCCTTAGGAGGGACTGGAGATTTGACTTCAGGTCCTCATGTGGCAAGGCAGTCATATGACCCATTGAGCCGTTTCCCCAGCCCCATGTCTCCCATGTCTTCTCCAGCATACCTTCCCCTAGATCCTACCAAATGACCATTTCCCCTTCTTCTGAAACCATCTATACTTTTTCTCCTCCTCACTTCTGTCTAATGCATCTTTTCGATCTGTGTTATTTTGCTACTGAATTCCTCAGAGCAGAACCCTGTTCTGGATACAGCCCTAGCTTAGCACTGACTTCCCTTCAACCATTTATCTCACTTCCTCTTTCACCAGTGTAGAAATTACACTGCAGTTATCCATGACCTTTATTACATCCAGAAGTTTCTTCTCAAGTTTCCCTCACCTCAAATTGTTTCTAACTCTGTTAACTTCTCCTTGAGGAAGAGACCTGGTCATGTTGTCCTGCAACCTACACATGAATGTCTAAAGACAACAGCACAGCCAAGCTTAACGGTTTCAACTACTCCTCAAACTCATTTCTCTAAAGCAATAAGAAATAGAAGGCAAGCACCACACAGAGAGCTTTCTAGAAGAGGAGAACACAAGGCTGCAGCTGTTCATGTCCTCTGCTCTGTCCACGTGGTAATATTATCAATATTTACCCTGAGCCTGGATCCCAACCCATTTAACTCAGCAGTTCTCAACCTGTGGGTTTCAACCCCTTTGGCAAATGTCTATCTCCAAAAATGTACATTATAACTTATAACAGTAGCAAAATTACAGGCATGAAGTAACAAAGAAGATAATTTTGTGGTTGGGGGGATCACCACAACACAAAGAACTATATTAAAGGGTCCCAGCATTAGGAAGGTAGAGAAGCACTGATTTTACTACTTTTCACATGTGTGGGTGCAGAAAATGAATGCTAGCTTTATTGGAGCTCATTCTCTTGGAAGGATGGATACCTTGCTCAGCCTAGATATAGCAGGTAGGATCTTTGTCCTGCCTCAGAGTGATATGCTAGATTTTGTTGACTCTCCATGGGAAGCCTTACCCTCCCTGAGAAGGGGATGGGGGGAAGGTGGAGGGTGTGGGAGGAGGGGAAGGAGGGGGAACTAGGATTGATATGTGAAATAAGAAAAGATTGTTTTTTTGTAAAAAAAAATAAATTAACAAATTGAAAAAACAAATGCTAAAAATAAAAAAAAGAAAAGAAACATTAAGTAGTTTCTATTCTAGTAAAAATTCCCCAATGAAGGCCAATTAGAACAAAGGAACTTAAGCCCCAGTGTTAAGGTAATTTTGGATAGTTAAACAGTAGAAACTCCATGTCTAAGCAACAGAAATCTGTCAATAAAGAGATATGATAATTAAAAGATAACTAATATGAAGAAAAATATTCTGATTACCCCTGATAAGTGCAACGAAATGATTAGACTCTTGCAGATCCAGTGTTTGATTCCTTAGAATACATGTGAAAAACAGAGATGGTCCACATCTGCATCCCAGCACGTCTACCTTGAGATGAAGGGGCAGATGCTAATCCCACCAATGGAGAATAAGACCACTACTCCAGGTTAAAGTTAAAATTGAAGCAAGCTTTAATTAAATACTGGCAAGTGGATGGGTTCTGGCAAGGTTCATAATCAGGTTCCTGGGAAATGACCCAGAAGACAAAACCCAGAATCAAGTATGGCAAGGATTTAAAAAGGAATACCCATAATCATTTCATTTCCAATCAGGGGCATGCACATGTCATGACATATTTCCTGTCAATGTGCCTCGTGCTCACATGTGATCAGGCACACCCAATGCAAATGGGTCAAACAAATTGTTTAAGGAAATGAAAACCTATGGTTTGTTATCTCCCAGTAAAAGTAGCATTCAACATTTCAGGAACTATCTGTTTGGGGGCTAGGAGCTTGGAATCAGAGGCTTTTTTGTTTCATGAATCTCTAATACAATCTCTAATACAACTTTGGCTCTCACCCAGAGGCAGGAGAATCCCCCGGAAGAGTGGCCTACTGGCCCCATCTCAGCAAGCTGGCAGGAGAGAGCCGACTCCTGAGAGCTGTCCTCTGGCCTGCACATGTGTACTGTGTGGCCCTTGGGAATTCCATCCCTGCAGGCTGTGCGCATTTGCGCTGTGTGGCCCTTGGGAATTCCATCCCCGCAGGCTGTGCACATGTGTGCTGTATGGCCCTTGGGAATTCCATCCCCACACACTGGCAGGAGAGAGCCGACTCCTGAGAACTGTCCTCTAACCTGCGCATGTGTGCTGTGTGGCCCTTGGGAATTCCATCCCCGCAGGCTGTGTGCATGTGTGCTGTGTGGCCCTTAGGAATCCCATCCCCGCAGGCTGTGCACATGTGTGCTGTGTGGCCCTTGGGAATTCCATCCCCGCAGGCTGTGCACATGTGTGCTGTGTGGCCCTTGGGAATTCCATCCCCGCAGGCTGTGCACATGTGTGCTGTGTGGCCCTTGGGAATTCCATCCCCGCAGGCTGTGCACATGTGTGCTGTGTGGCCCTTGGGTATTCCATCCCTGCACACTGGCAGAAGAGAGCCAACTCCTGAGAGCTGTCCTCTGACCTGCGCATGTGTGCTGTGTGGACCTTGGGAATTCCATCCCCGCAGGCTGTGCCTATTCCTCTCCATAGCCACGCACATGTCTACTATTTCTAGAGCCAAGAAATCTGTTCAGAGGAGGTGAAAATGAAGGCAGAGTGTTCAGGTTCTGAGAAGGAAATGCAAACAAGCTACAGGGAAGTCCAGGTTTCCTTCAGGTCTCTACTGCCATAGCCTTCCCCTCCCTCCCCCAATTAAAGAATCTGCTCCATTTACAAAGACAAGATGAACACCTCCGTTCCATTGGCAAAGGAACGAGAATACATCCTTCATAAAAGAAGCAGACCAAGCCCAGAGGGAGTGGCGCTTGCTTTCTCCTCTTATGTGTGCCCTCTGTGCCTCCCTGGGGTCAAACACCTCAGGAAAGGAATATGCTCCTCCCAGAAGTTCATTTGACTTCCATTTCAATCTGTTACAGGCAGGCACATGAGAAAAGAATGTGTGCAGGGGTTGACTACCTATTGAGGTGCAAAGTGTACCAGGTGGGAGGCAATCAGGACCATGTGTATTAATCTCTGTACAGAAGGCACCTGTAACATGAGGTGCTGGCTTGTTGGGGTTTCTGTCCTGCCCAGTACCCCACAGCCAGCAATTCCCAAAGAAAATAGCACAGAGTCTACATTAGGTTATAAACTGATTGACCCATTAGGTCAGGCTACTTATTAGCTCTTATAACTTATGTTACCCCATTATCCTTATCTATGTTAGCACATGGCTCAGTACCTTTTCCAGCGGGGCAGCTTACATCTTTCCTCTCCGGTGGTCTGGGCAGAACTGCAGAGGGAGCTTCCTGCTTCCCAGAATACTCCCAGTCTCTTTGCTCCACCTCTACTTCCTGTCTGGCTTTCCTGCCTATACTGCCTGCCTGGCCAATCAGCATTTTATTAAAATATGATTGACAGTTGATTCTCCCGCATCATCTCCCTCTTTTTTTTTTTAAACAAAGGAAAATACTCATAGGCCATTTGTTGGGAATGTGGGTATAGTTTTCCAGGCTATTTCCTGCTGATTGTGGGCGCTGATAATCTTATGGGGACCTAAAGAAAATTTAGGGTTATAATCAAGTCCTGACTGGAGTATCCCATGAGTCTTGATCATCTCAGGCAGTAGTCTTAATCTGTTCTGGATGTAGAATTCAGACATCCAGGCCATCTGTTCCTACCGGAGATTTCTCAGGTGGTCGTCCTTGATCAAATCTGATTTTTCTTAGCTCAGAATGAATCCACAGCCTCTCATTTCCTGTGGAAACAAAAGCAAAATCTCTTCTCCAAAGTAGCATACCTTTTGACTTCAATTTTGAAGCCAAGGTATTTTCAAAATATCTATCTTGGATTAATTCAGCAGCATTTATAAACAAAAGTCTTTTAGCAGTTGTTGCTCCTTCCTCAGCATTCAAACAATTCAAAGAGAGCATAATAACATACAGTATCAAGATTCTCTGTATATTTTCCATCTTTATGCAGCTTTATTTTAACCTCTACTTCTTTTATTTTTTCTTTTAACTTTTGGCTTTTTGAGACAGGTTCTCTGTATATATCTTTGTCCTGAAATAACTCTGTAGACCAGGCTGTCCTTGAACTCACAGAGATCCCTCTGTCTCTGCCTCCCCAGTGCTGGGCTCAAAGGTGTTTGCTACCACACCTTGAACTCAGAGATCTGTCTGTCTCTGCCTCCCAGGCATTGGGTTTAAAGGTGTGTGCTATCACACCTTAAAGTCACAGAGGTCAATCTACCTCTGCCCCTTGAAGTCACAGAGGTCAACCTACCTCTGCCTCCCAGGCATTGGGATTAAAGTTGTGTACCACCATGCCCAACTACTCTCTTTCTTTCTTTCTTTTTAACTTTAAGAACTTTAACTTTTATCCTACATATATTTTTAACACACTGTAAACTCTTTAGAGGTTTTCTTCATCTTTGAACCTCTCTTTACTATCTCTCTCTCTCTTTTTTAACTGCATGAGTCTTTAAGGAGAAGATTAATCCTCTCCTTTAAAGCCATGGCTTTGACAGCTAGATTGAGTCCATTCCTTAGCTTTCCAGTCTCATGGAAGAGGTATCGCTGGAGCCATTTTAATTGCCACAACTCTGTGGTGTTTCAAGGTCCCTGTCAGCAAGCAAGCTGTAGCATTCTGCTCACAGACCACATTCAAATCCTCCATAGTCAGACTGCCTACCTGAAAGAGGCAGAGTTTTCCCTGGCAGGACTGCCCAGGAAGCCGGCATTTTAAAACAGAGCAGCTTTTTTCCTGCTACGGCTAAAAGCCGAAAAGCATGCGTTCGCTTTCACCAACACCATTTAAGTGTTTTGTGGCAGGACCTCTTAATGAGCTGCAGGGTTTTGGAGCTAAAGCTGAGTCAGGAAGCCTCTCTTAGATGAGAGCGCTTGCTTGCCTCTAGCAAGCAAGGCAGATCTGAGAAATTACTGCGACCAAGAAACCATGCACAATGCTGTCATTTTGTTCTAGAATTACATCCCAAGCTTTCTCAAGCTTTCTGTGGATTCAGTTATCCACGTCTGGGCGCCATATGTAACATGGAGGGCTGGCTTGTTGGGGTTTCTGTCCCACCCAGAACCCCACAACCAGCATACCCCAAAGAAAATTACACACAGGACTCCATAAGATTATAAACTGATTGGCCCATTAGGTCAGGCTACTTATTAGTTCTTATAACTTATGTTACCCCATTATCCTTATCTATGTTAGCCACATGGCTCAGTACCTTTCTCAGCTGGGTAGCTTACATCTTTCCTCTCCGGTGGTCTGGGCAGAACTGCAGAGGGAGCTTTCTGCTTCCCAGAATACTCCCAGTCTCTTTGCTCCACCTCTACTTCCTGTCTGGCTTTCCCACCTATATTGCCTGTCTGGCCAATCAGTGTTTTATTAAAATATGATTGACAGAATACAGACAATTCTCCCGTATCAGGCACCGAAACTGGTTTAAGGTAACGTAGCTAGTGCCACCCACCGCCACCACCATCAATGGTTCTTCATGACATGGCAGGGAAGGCATCTGTACTTTAGGAAGCAGAGACAGAATAGAAAATGGGGCAGAGTTAGAGAATCTCCAGGGACCCCTTTCTTGTCACAAGGCTCTATCTTCGAAAGAAAGATTCCACAACCTTTGCAAATAGTGCCACAAGCTGGGTATCAAGTATTCAAACACACAAATCTAAAGAGACATTTCACATTCAAGCCACAACAGTCCACAAGCTATGGAACTGGGAGTGTTCAGCTGACTGAGGAAAGCAAGGAAGCAGTGTCTGTCCTCGAGCCACCAGAAGGAAGACAACACCACTGTGCAACTCCTCAGATCCGAGGAAATTAGTCTGTTCGACCTCTAGGGTGTCAAAAGAAGGAATTTTGTATGTGCTGGGTGACTATGTCAGAGACCAATGACACTGTCCCAGGAGAAGTTCATCTATGATCCTGTGACTCTGATCTCAGTGACAGCAATTGTCAGGGATTGCTGTGAAAAGTGCTGGAGAATTCAGGCAATGTGCTGAAGATGTGCCTGGTGTGCACCATCTTCCCTGAAGACTTCAAAAAATGGAAACAGGAGCGAGAGAAACTCATTCCTCAGAGTAAATCCCGGTGTCCTGGTGAGGCCCTGGAGGTAACACCGCACATGGCTGCATGACAGTACTGCTTCTCTTTCTCTCTCCTTGAACATTTGTCCATGGGACATAAAATGGAGAAACTTGAGACTAAGTCAGAACTTAACCAGGCTGGCGGCAAGCGGTGATTCCTCTCAATTGTCAGTTCTGGGACGCGGCAAAGCGCACTTTAATCTGGGGCACAGGAATGCCTGGTGGATGAGAACGACCATTTTTCTAAAGAACTTAATGTTCTTTTCCTTTGAACAAAGTTTTGCCAGGCATATGCTGAGTGAAGAATCTAACTTATCTGCTAAAATGTTTGCAGCTCTTATTTACAAGGTAAAATGTTAAGTCTGAGTTTGGCTTCTGCCATCAAGTGTAACATCTTCACTTTAGCTCCCACATCTAGTGGGTAGAGAGACTGCCTCAGACTCCTCTTCCCATAGCAGGTGGAGGACCTATGTCCATAATGGATATGTCTCACTTTTCCTATATTTTTAGCATGCACGTGTATTTTGGTATACACACACACACACACACACACACACACACACACACACTTTGCCAAGCAAGTTTTCTCTGTTTCTCTGTGTACCCTGTCTGCCCTGGAACTCACTCTGTAGACCAGGCTGACCCCAAACTGAGAGATACCCTGTGTCTGCCTCCAGAGTGCTGGGATAAATGTCTTTCTATCCTAATATTCTCACCCTGCCCTCATTTGTGCCCTCTCACTCTCACATACCCTTCTCCTATTCCACATTGGTTCCCTTCTACTTTTTCATCTTCCCTTTTCCTTTTAGAACCCCATGTGTGTTTCACTGGGATCTCTCCCAAGCCTGGATGAAAGGTTATATTTACAGAGACACAAGCATCTTGTCATTGGTACATGGTGGAATAAAATATCTCTCTTCTCACCATAAACCCTCAGGAAGGGACAAGCCTTGCGAGCTGCGAGCTGCTCCAGGATGGATGCTGATGAGCCAGGTGTGTATAGCCTTCTGCAGGTAATCATAGCTACTATGCATTCAAGAGCAAGACTGCTGGCTAGTGTATGCCAACTTGATATGAGCTAGAGTAGTCTAAGAAGAGAGAACTCAATGTTTTGTTTTTTTTAAAGCCTCCATAAGTTTGGTCTACAGGCAAGCCTGTAGGGCATTTTCTTAATTAGTGATCCATGTGGGAGGGATGAGTCCATTATTCTTGAGATTGTTCCTGGGTTTGTGGTCCTAGGTTCTATGTGAAAGCAGGCTGAGCAGTTCAGGAGGAGAAAGTCAGTAAGAAGCACTCCTCCATGGCCTCTGCATCAGCTCCTGCCTCCAGGTTCCAGCCTTGCTTGAGCTCCTGCCCTGAAAGTCCCTCAGTGACAGACTCTGAAGTGGAAGTCAAATAAACCCCTTCCACCACAAGTCGCTTTAGGTGATGATGTTTCCTCACAGTGGTAGTAGCCATGATGAGGACAGCCACATCACGTTTCTTTCTGCCCCTGTATCCCAGATTTAAACTCAGTGAAGACATATGAAGACCTTAGGATGGCCTACCTTTTATAGTGCAGCATTTCACAACAGAGAAATGGTGTTTTGTAATGTCTCTGTTACAAAGACACAGTAGTCAAATGGTTTTAGGAGACAAATACATCATATTTTTTCAGAACAGTTCATGAAGGTGTATAGATTCAGCTCTAGGCAATGTGTCTTACAGTGACCTAGGTTAGCAGGTGAAACCCTTTGAATCAGTCTTGAATTATTCTAAACACATACACACACACACACACACACACACACACACACATACACGCGCGCGCGCGCGCGAGAGAGAGAGAGAGAGAGAGAGAGAGAGAGAGAGAGAGAGAGAGGGAGAAGCAGAAATTCTGCATTATCCCTCCCTTCTTGGGTTGTAGGAAGGGAGGTGTGCAAACTCCCAGGACATATAGTTTTACATGCTGTCCCCCTTACTTGTCCAGCCATTGTCCCAAGTCCAGTTTGATTCCTCTGTGGGTGTACTGCTATTTCTTATTTTAAAAGGTGACAGCAGGAGCTGATAATGGCTCAGCTGGTAGGGTACCTGCTGTTCAAACGTGAGGACTATGTTCAATTCCCAACACCACAGGAAATGTGGGCATTGCCCTGAATACCAATAACCGCAGCACTGAAGATAAAGAAACAAGATGATCTCTAGGGCTTACTGACCACTCAGTCTAGGCAATTCTGCAAACTGCATATTCAAAGTGAGAGAGAGAGAGAGAGAGAGAGAGAGAGAGAGAGAGAGAGAGAGAGACCCTGTCTCAAAAAATAAGGTGGAAATTGATTAAGGAAACATGTGACTTTGGGTTCTGTCCTTCATATGTGCACACATGCAAATGAGTTTGTACCATGTACACATGTACACCTAAATACCAGCGCATACAAACAATAAAAGATACAGGCTGAGCACAATGAACAGTTAGTCTTTACTAGTTGTCACTGGTAGAAATGTGGGATTTCACAGGGTCCCTCATGAGTCCAGAGAGTCCTGATCTTTTATTACACAGTCTACTGATTTGCTTGTGTTCTCAATTCTGCAAGTGCAGTTCCGCTCAGGGGAAGACAAGGATTCATGTTGTCTGACCCATGAGAAGAATGTGGGGTGATCATTATTGCCTGTGGAAAACTTGCCTTGCTTCATTTTTTGTTCTTCCTGTCTTTGGTGCAGCTGGACAAAACTCACAAGAATACATATATGTATGTATATATGTGTGTGTATATATGTGTGTGTGTGTGTGTGTGTGTGTGTGTATGTGTGTGTATTGCACTATTGTTATACTAACAAGCCTCACTCACATGTACTATAATCTTAGAGATACTTATAACAGTAGAAGAATATTTTTCATTAGCAGTGCTCCTGTTACAACATATTAGTTTACAGTTGGGGAAATAGGAGACAGGACAAAGACAGCATAAAATATTAACCCAGGTGTTTCAGAGAAATGCTGAAGAAAAATTGTTATGGAATAATGGGTAGTGTATTAGACTAGAGTATAGTGAATTAGGTTATCCTAGATGTCTGCAAGATAAACCTTAGTCCTAGCAGTCGGCCTTCTCCTCCACAGGGAAATAACTATACACTCCTTCCAAGAATTTTTGTTTGGGGCTGGAAAGATGGCTTGGCAGTTAAGAGCATTTGTTTTTCCAGAGGACCTGGGTTTGATTCCTACCCACTTCTGTTCACAATTATCAGTAACTCCAGTGCCTGGGAATATGATACCCTCTTCTAACTTTCAGGCTAACATGTAGTGCACATGCATTCATGCAGGCAAAAATATTTGTAGACGTAAAATAATAAATAAATCTTTAAATCTTTATAAACATTTGTTTTGAGTAACAAGGAGAATGTTTTATGGGTGCCTTGGAGTTTTCATGGTACTGATCACCTGATTTAGAGACCTGCGGTGGCCACGTGGTTCTGTGACTGTACTGTCTCTCTAGTTCCCTTAGTAACACTTGCTCTGACTGTAGCTGATGTGATATATTTCTGATTTCAAATCATAAGTTGAACATAATTCCTTTAAAAAGACAGTAGTGGAAATAACACAGGGATGGAAACAAAGCAACCCATCTCAGCTTCTAAAATCACAGGAACAAAGGAGATGATTGTTATCGTACAATATTGTGATTCTCTGATCCTAGCTGAGTTTTGCTCAACCTGGAAATAAATAAACAGGATCACCAGAGGATGCCCTCTACCTCTGTCACATCTGTGTAGCTCCCAGGTAATGACAGACCGTGTGGAATAGTGACACGAATTAAGAGACACATTTCAGAGGCAGTCTCTAAGAGATTATACTTTACGTTCTCACCGTCTGCAAAAGATCACTCCAGAGACCCTTACAATCTAGAGTCAGGGGCATGGTGATATTTTAGAGTAAGACAGAGGATGAAGAAGAAATAGTCAGGGAAAACCTCTGACAAGCAAGTTGTATCAAACTAACATTCCCTGCAGCTGTGCTTAGATAAGATGATCAACCCATAGTTACTGGCTCTGCTCCTCTCTGAACGTTCATCTGGGCTTGGCCTCCAAAGAAATTCCCCTGAACTAAAAGGCTGTATTTGTCAAGTAGGAAGCAGAGGAGCGAATCTGAAATCCTTAAAAGAGATTTTGTTGGGAATAGAAGGCCTTAAAGTCAGCATATGTTTAGACAACATGGTGCTCAAATGGATATCCAGTATGAGTCAGCAAAATTATGACAGTCTTTGGGCATCCAGTGGGGGGTTATTAGACAGCACAAAATAGACTGATCCCAGGTATTAAAGTAAATTGTTTACTTCAAAGTGAACAGATATGTAATCTGTTATATGACTGTATTTTCCAGAGTGCCACTTTTGTGTGATTCTGTATGAAGGTAGCTCTGAGGGTAGAGATTGGGTCTTCGTCTGGTCCTCCATCTCTGGCGGTCCACTTGTGTGTATCTATGTGCAAGCCTGTGTTACTGCCTCTGTGTGGTCTGCCTGCAGGAGACCTGCATGTAGCAGCCTGTGCCTGGGTACAACCACCTGCTGTTTGCCTAGCAACCTTGTCTGCTGAATAGCATGTCTTCTCTACCTGACGCTCCTCAAAGACTTGTCAAACTCCAGGTCTCCAATAACCCAACTTCTTTGCTGTCTTAGACCTCACACATGTGAACAATTTTTTTCCTCAAAACAAAGGTCCTTTGCAAAGATTATTTAACTGTTTTTCTTTGCAGGAAACTTGTGAGATCTATACTCATTCCCCAGTGTGCTGCTACCTTAATTGGCAACTCACCTGGGAGATGGGCCTCTGGGCACACCGGCGGATATTATATTGACTGGCATAACTGAGATAGAAAGCCATATCCAATGTTCCTGGCACCCCTTCCTGTCTGGGAACTGTTGCAAGGAGGGAGGCTTGTTGGTTCCCTGCCTGCCTGGCTAGCTTAGCCCCGAAATAACCAAACAGAAATTGTATTAATTAAAACACTGCTTGGTGTATTAGCTCTAGCTTCTTATTGGCTAATTCTTACATCTTAATTTCACCCATTTCTATTAATTTGTGTTTTGCTATGTGGCAGTGACTTACCAAGTAAAATTCCCAGTATCTGTCTCCAGTGAATCTACCCTTCCTTCTCTCAGCATTCAGTTCTGTCCCCCCTGCCTACTTAAGTTCTGCCCGATCAACAGGCCAAGGCAGTTTCTTTATTCATCAATGACAATGACAGCACATAGAGGGGACTACAAGGGAACAGGGTGCTACAAGGGGAGTAAGAACCAAGCAGAGACAGACATTTTTCACTCTGATTTCTGAGTGTGCATGCAGTGGAACCAGCTGCTTCAAGTTCTTTCTATTGGAACTGCCTTGAACTGTAAGATAACGTAAACCCTTTCTCCCTTAAGTTGCTTCTGTTGGGTTATATTATCATAGCAACTGAAAAATAGTAAAGATAACAAGAAATTAGTTTTCTTCTTCTTCTTCCTTTTTTTTTGTTATCTTGGGAAGTCCTGAAAATGTGTTCTGATTATAGATAGACCCTTAACCTAACGGATTCCTAAATTGAAACTTTTCTTTTTGGTTATCAGATAGACTTTTATTAAAATATTTTCTCTTGTTGCTTCTTAACTGTCTGGGCATGCCACTGCACCACTGTTGATGTCACCAATGATGTCATGAGGGTGGTGGCCATCCACATTGCAGCCCACAGACTGCATAGTACCTAAGATCTCTTTAATACTTCCAGAAAGTTCTATGGCTAAATTTAAACTTCTAATATGAATTTTAAATTCACACACACACACACACACACACACACACACACACAAAACTCCAACAAAATATGTGTATTTGGGAAGTTCTAAATGTTGTATAAAGAATACTCATAAAAAGAAAACTCAACATAGATTTTTATTCAAAATTCATAACACAGCTCATATCAGTGAAAACTGGTACTTGGGAATGTGCTTCAACTGGCAGAATGTTTGCTAACATACATGAAGTCCTGTGTTAGATCCCCAGTCTGGCATAAAACCAGGAATGATGGCACAAGCCTATACTCCCAGGATTTGGGATGTAAAGGCAAGATGATTGGAAGTTCAAGATTATCTTTGTTTATGTAGCAAGCATGAGGCTAGCCTGGAGCAATGTCTAAAAAGGAAAATAAAAAAATTGTTTATATATAAGACATTACAAGGAAGATAAGAGATGCGTGGTAAATGCTCTGTGTGAGATTCTAAGCAGTCATAAAAACTATGTGTGTATAAAAATATGAAATGATGCAAGTTAGTAGAAAGGAATAAAAATATGTTATAAAATTTTACCATATCAACAAAATTGTCTTGAAAAATGTATCTTTAAAAGGCATCACTGAGTTACGGCTAATTGTCAGTTTGTTAACTATAAACCATATGCCTGAGACTGTCTTACACATGTGAGCCCATTAGATTCTGAATACGTTTGGATAAACATTCATATCACGTATGACAATATGACAGCACACTTGCTTTAAAATACCCAGGTATTGATTTTGATATTGTGATTTTATGTCAAACTGACGGGGTGAAATTACACAGAGATTTGGACAGATGCTACTTCTGCCAAAGAGTTCTTATTCTTTGAAAATTGACATTATATTTTACATTATTTGCTTTTCATATGTGATACTGAGTTACATAAGTCAATTTTCATGAAAGTATGTAGATGTACTAGCACATGTTTCTCTTCGAATAACATTTAAATCAATTAAGTATTCATTCCGCGAAGCAAACTGCACTCCCTGCTTGCTGGTGGGACTTGTATACTCAGTCTGTAATGACTGAGCAGCCAGGAGGAAGAGGATATCTCACCAACACTAAGCTCCAACCTCAAATGACATTTTCATGAATGTACAGCCCCCTGTGCTATCCTTCATAACCAGATACACTAATTTCTTAAAAGAAAGCCGCTCCTCCCTCCCTCCGTCTCTCCCTCCTCCTCCCCCTCTGTGATGGTTAATATTAATTGTAATCTTGATACCATCTAAAAGTACCTGGCAAAAAAAAAAAAAAAAAAAAAAAAAAAACCTCTGTGAGGTCTGTGAAGATGCTTCTGGTTTGGGTTAGCTAAGGTGGGAAGACTACCCTGAATCTGTGAAGCACCATTCCCTGGGTTGGGGGCCTGGACTGACCAAGAAGGAGAAAGTGAGCTAAACTCAGCGTGGATCACTCTCTGCTCCTGGCTGTGGACACAGTGTCGCCAGCTGCCTTGACTTTTCCACAGCAATGGACTGTACTTTCAAATAGCAAGTCTAAACAAGCCTTTCCTTTGCTTTTGTCAGGACAACGAGAAAAATAATAATGTGGTCTCCTGCTGCCTTGTGGTCTTCCCTTCCTGCATACCTACACAAGAGATTTCTCAGCTTTCGAGGGATTTGTGTTCTAACAAAGCCATTGCAACACTGTGCTTGTTAATGCTCCCCAACATGTCACAAGCTGGAGTTATTGGGAAGAGAAATCTCAACTGAGGAAGTGCCTCCATCAGATTGGCCTGTAGGCGAGTCTATGGAGCGTTTCCTTCATTAACAATTGATGTGATAGCATCCAGGATAGTATGCGCAGTGTCATACCAGAGCAGATGATCCAGAATGGCCTACAAACAATCAGTTGAGCAAGTCGTAATGAGCAAACCAGTAAGGAGCATTCCCTGTGGCCTCTACTTCAGTTCCTGCCTCTAGGTTCCTATATTGAGGTTCTTCCCTGACTTCCCTCCTGGATAGATTGTACACTGTTTGATAAAATAAACCCTTTATTCCCCAAGCTGCTTTTAGTGTTTGAGCACAGCAATAGAATGCAAACTATGCCTAACATGTATTTATTGTATCTAACTCAGTGAATAGCCCAGTTTCGTCAGTCTACCTCAGAAATGCTCAGCTAGAGCTACTAAAAATGAAGATAAGACTTATGTGAATACGCTTTGAAATCATTATAAAGTCCAGTAATGTATTTGTTCACTGGAATCATAGTAAACCGATGTGTCCCTTTTGGGTACATGTGTACCCATGTGCTTTGATTTCCTAGAGAATTTTGACTATTAAAAATTTTGCTTCAGATAGTGGTTGCACATAAACAAAATCTTAAAAACAAGCATTTTATTTTTAATTGGCTCTGATCTTTCTGGAAGGGATTCCCTGTTCTTGTTAGGTTTAGAAATGTTGCTGATGCTTTTACAGTAATATGAAGAATACAAACCGTGGCTCTGCATTTGATCTCTGTATCGTGAACATCGCTGTGAAATGGGCAGTAGAGTACACAGCGAGAAAACGTCTGTCACCAAGAGGGTATGGTGCATATCACAAAGGCTCAGACAGGCCAGGAAAGCAGAAGACCTTACATGAAGAAGCAGGTCTACTGCCTATGGTACCCTAAAACTTCCTCATAGCTTTTACATCTCCTAGGTCATAGCTGTGGCTTTCTGGGACATCTTCTAAAAATTGAGTGACAGAGAAGGAGAAAATGCAGACCTTTCCTCCAGGTGTCTCTGCATAATTTATAAGCTCCAGTGGGAACAACAGATGTAGGAATTCTGATTTCTGGGTCATACCTTAAAATCAAAGATGAGGGGATTCTTTGTAATAGGGAGAACTTCATGAAGTGCATGAAGATGCTTCTTTTGATTGGACTATGAAACACCAGGCATATAACCATCCTGGCAGTAATGCAGATATTCTAAAGAGACATGTGTGCTCTTCCTTTGGCTGTTAGAATATTAACTTAAGGTTCCCTAAGAAAATGCAATTTCCCCAAGAATCTCATGCTGAAAGAAAGAAAAGGCTAAGGCTTGGTACCAAACAGAGCAAGAGTTTATTTCTTAGGCAGAGATTTCATATAGTTTAAACAACTTTTTAGATCACCTTCAGGAGAGACTAGAGCCCAGACAATGATCAATCAATGATGAGCAGGACCACACATTGGCCAGGACTGTTAAGTTATGCATTTCTTTTCCCTCTCTTAGAGCTAAACCTTGTGTTAGGGTGCAAACCTAACTTGGAGCGTAAATAGATTTGTTTATTTCCATTATCAGTGCCACCATATTGAATACTTTTCACTCTCATTTATTGTTAAGAATAGGTGGTTAAGCCTATTATGGAAGAGCTGTCAGATCTTAGGCGCTGACCATTGTTATAGAGAGCCTACCCAAAGAGACCACTCAGACACAGTCTATAGTCAGTTGTGTCATTATGCCAACCAGCTCAGAACCGCACTCAGGAATTTGGAACCTAAGTGTCTGTGTATTTCAGAGCAAGAGGCTTTTAAAGGCAGAAACCACAGCCTGGTATCTCACTCTGCAACTGCAGGAAGAGGCTTGCAAGAGCAGGCAGCTTAACAGAAGTTAAGATAAGTTAACTGGGACATCTTGGCCTCCCAGCTCCCAGAAGAGAGCTAGGTAATTTTCCACTGGATTCTCCATCAAGGAGATAAAATTCTAGTTAAACTGGAAATGGCCTCAGCAAGATTACAAGATGGAAGAAGCTCTGTCCTGTCTTGTCCTGTCACATCATGACAATATACATAACAGGGATCTGGTTCTATATCAATTAATGGATTGTAGCCCACATTTGGTCAGGAAATTGGATGGAACATGACCATAAATTTAATGATAGTAGGTCTGTGGATGGGCCTCTTTGACTGAAGGAAACAGTAAAATATTTGTATATTATGTAAATATTCACGAAAGGGTGTCCTTGGAAAAGGAGCAATTTAATAGTGGGTGGATATTATCAAATCATGAGTCCTCATGTCTTATAGCCCAGCTGCCTATGCTGTTTTCTTTAGTTTCCTGCAGATCTTAGAAGAGGCGACCCTTTCTACCAAGGAGACAACCTGATCAAATATGTGTTGTATAGGCTACTTACAAGCTGCACTTGCTGCCCCGTCTCTCTTGGAAACCTTTAAGAATGGACCTTAGTTTTGTCTGATGGTGTGAAACACTAGCTCCTCAGAATCACACTGTTAACTGCAGAGTTAACAGCTCTCAGTAACTCTTTGAAGGGTGGTCACCTCTATCAAACCTCCTCTCCTCTACTCCTAAAAGCTGAGTGATAAGGAGACCTGATAAGGGAATAGTGGGCCACTTTTCCTGCCATTGCTGCCATCACCTAGTAGGTTCTTAAGCAGTGTGGCCATGTAGGCATGGCTGGAGTTATACAAGGGCTTAGTAACAGGCTTTCATTCCATGTATTGGTTACTTTTCTTCATGCAGTAAGAAACACATAGCAAAAGCAACTTAATGAAGGAATTAATTGGGCTCACCGCTCAAATGTGGGATTAGGAGTAAGGCCAATCTTCTGATTAAAAAGAGAATACACTGGGTGATAAAGATGGTAAATTTCCAAAATGGCTGGTTTCTTTTTAAGATGTCTGTCTTGTTCCTTACCCCCTGAGGTGAAAGCCTGGAAGCTTAACATGAAGACTGGGAGGTCTTTTTTTCCTGTCCATTGGGTCCTCCTGCTGATAGACAGGACATATTTACAACAAAGCTGTAGGACAATCAGCCACTTTGCCTTATTTGTGTGCTAAAGTACTGATCCTAAATTAGGAGCAGATTGCCCCTACTAGATATTTAAAAGTCCCAGTTCTTGAGGGGAGACTGGATTTCAGGCACCCAAGTTCCTGCTATGATCAGCAGAAGTTCTCTCTCTGTTGCTCTCTGTATGTGTTTCTGTCTCGCTTGTCTCTGTCTCTCTGTCTCTGTCTCTCTGCCTCTCTCTCTCTGTATGTGTTTCTGTCTCTCCGTCTCTGTCTCTGTCTCTCTCTCTCTCTCCGTATGTGTGTGTGATTCCTCTCCTCCTTTGTTTTCTGAATGATTCTCTCTCGTATGTCTGAGATTTTCCTTCTGACTATCTGTTGTCCTCAAGACTTTTTCCAGCCTTTTAATTCTTTACCTGGCAGGAAAAACTAACCAGATCAAGACCCCAGAATGGTAAGACAAGGATAAAGTCCATCATGGTATGGCAGGCATGGTGGCAGGTGCATGAGGCTCATGACATCTGTAGTCAGGAATTAGAAAGAGATGAATACTGATACTCAATTTGCTTTTTTTTTTAAACTCAGTTTGGAATCATAGTCACTCAAGGTGAATCTTTCCCACTAAGTGACCTAATCTAGATGCTTCATCACAGGCATACCTGGAAGCTTGTCTTCTAGGTAATTCTGGAGTCTTCTAATTGAGGAGCAATATTAAACATCACACTTACTTAGACTGACTGGCTACAGAAACTGCAAAGTGTAAAACTCTGCCAGTAGCAAAGAAGACTTATCGTAAGCTATGGGACCAGTCTTCAGCATCGTCATTAGGCTACTCAGTAGCTGATCAATGGCCTCAGAACACTTCTGTAATGCAAGGGCAACAATTTGGTTTTGATGAGTTAATTGATCTGCCTACACATTTCTTTTCTCTGCCAGCAATGCATGTTCACACTTTCCCAATGACTGCCATTATTAGCTTCATTCTCTAAACAGAGAATGAAACAGGGAAAGAGATGAAATGAGATAGCCTTCCAACTTAGACACCAACAGAAGTGATCGTTCTTTTCAGTAGCCTAGTATCTCCTGCTAATGTGATTTTGTGCACAGAACCTTCTGTATTGAAGGTTTAAATTATGTTTAGAATAATTTGTGGTTTATCTCTCATCCTTATATATTGAAATTTCAAACCATTGCTAAAGAGATTCTATAAGCATGCTATAAAGATTTTGGAAATAAACTACTTCAAAAACAATTGACAATTTTATTACAGAAGCATGAAATTTGTACACTAACAGAGATAATCAAAATTCGTGTTTGCTTTTATAATGCTCTAAGTCTGGGCCTGGGGTGTTCCACACTTAGGAGAATACTTGCTTAGTATGCATAAAGTCTTGTGTTAAATTCCCAGCACAATATAAAGTAGGCATCGTTGTGCATATCTGTAATCCCAGCACTTGAGAGGTAGGAACAGAATGATCAGAAATTCAAGATCATCCTTATCAATATAAGTGGTTTCTAGGTCAACCTGTAATACACGAGACCTTGTCTTGAAAGAAAAGTATGCTGTAAGGCTTTATATTTTTGGAAGTCTTGGTTGGTGTTTTATAAACTTTAGTCCTATTTCCAATAGAGGTGTTGTGTCAGGAGGCAGCACATCACATCCCTGGAGAACTTGTACATAGTTTTTATAACATTTCCTCCCTCCAAGTCATCCAGCAAGAGCTCTGGTACTTTCAGTTGTGGTACTGACAGAAAAAGGGACTCAGTGAAGAACTGTCTCCAATTACTTGAACTGTGAACATGTTTGTGAGGACTTTCTTAGTTGGGTCATTTGATGTGAGAAGACCCATCCCGAATGTGTACCCAGAGTTCAATGGGCTGGGCCCTGGAATGACCGACAAGGAGACAGCAAGCTAAGCACAAACATGCACCTTCAGTTCATTACTCTCTGCTCTTGACTGTGCTGGAGGTTGACCAGTTGCCCTAAACTCATCCACCGTGAATTCTCTACAGTGATGGACACTAACCTGTGAAACAGATAAGTCCTATCTCCATATGTTGCTTTTTGTCAGAATATTTCATCCCCCTAACCATAAGAGTGGGTGAAGACAAGTAGGAAGCTCTTCATTTCTACATAGTAAATACAGAACAAAGGTCTGAGACATTTTTTTATCATTTCTATACACTAGAAACAAAATAAAGTCTGGTACATTTGTGTTGTTTCTACACTAAACACATAACAAAGGTCTAGGGCATTTTTATTTTACCACAGAAATGCGTTTTCTCATTAAATTTCATTGGTCTTTCAAGTATAAAATCTTGTCTGCAAATGTCTTCATCTCCCATTGCTTATCTAATTTTTTATATTTCTCACATGTGTGGAGAATTTGCCCATAACTGCACCACCAGGGCAAACAACAGTGGTGATAATGGGATCTCCTGTCTGCTTCCTATTTTCTAATGGCGAGATTTGAATACTTTTTCATTAAAGCCTGAGGAAGGCTTTTAAGTTTGGCATATTAAGTATATTTATACAACTCCTATACATGTGGGTAAGGAGGGGACAGAAATGCCACCTCACGGGGTGCCGGGAGGATTAAAAGACATAATATATGGAAAGCACTCAGAAGAGTGCCTGGCTCCTAGTAAATTCTTTGCAATGATGGATTTATAGGCTCCAGTGCAGGAGGTATCCAGCTGTTCATTCCTCTTTAAAATTGCAGCTGTAAATGGTTGAGTTATAGACATAAAGCTCTTGGAATGAAGCTTAGCATATAATGAGCTCAATATATGTAGGCTGTTGATAGGCAGCAATATTGCAGAATTTCCTTCACAAATAGATACTAATATTTAAACAAAGATTTTGCTGAGTTTTCAAAATTGGTATGTAAACATTGTATGTATTCCTAAAGTAATGTTAGGTCTCAATGCATATATGTAGTGTGTTTTCTTTAGTGTATGTTGTTTTAATTTATGTGCATGTTTGTGTGCTATGTGTGAATATGTATATATGTGTGTGTGTGTGTGTGTGTGTGTGGTGTGTGTGTGTGGTGTGTGTGTGTGTGTGTGGTGTGTGTGTGTGTGGTGTGTGGTGTGTGTGTGTGTGGTGTGTGTGTGTGTGTGCTTGTGTGTGTGTGTGTGTGTGTGTGTGCTACTTGTATTTCTGTGCATGTGGAGGCCAGAAGAGTTGCCCCCTGAGTGGCTGTTGTGAGCCACCCAATGTGGGTAGTGGTATCTGAACATGAGTTCCCTGAAAGAGTAGTCAACATTGTTAACCACTGAGCTATCTCTCTAGCCTCCATTGTGTATTCTTTAAACTGAATCATACAAACCCATGTTCTTTGTCATTTCTAAATGATGAAAGCATTTAAAATTCTCCTTATAGCCTTTTGGAAATATACAGAACATTATCACTATCTACCACTACCCTTCCATGTGATGAAACACTGGAGCCTACCTCTTTTGTCTAACTGGGCTCATTATTATTGTTGTCAACTCGTCTGCCATTCATCAGCTGCTAGACTCTTAGGCTATTTCTAACTCTTGCTTTTGTAGATGGTGCTTTACCAAGTTTTACAAAGTTTAGGAAGATAGTTTTGTGTCCAATCTACCACCACACACTGATACAGCATATTTGCTAGTATTAATTCACTTACTTGCCTGGAACCAATCCTGAATTGAAATTAAGTGAAATATCAGTTTTCATCCATTTTTTTAGTCATTTTAAAAGTCAGTATTGCAACAAAAATTGATATTAACTTTTCTTTTGATGACTTAGCTGAATTTAGGTAAAATATTTTGTCAACTTCATAAAACTTAATAGAATCTCTTCCTAAAGAGGAGCATCATGAAAGTAAACAACACATTGATGAGTTTTTTAAGAAGGTCCAAATGAGGAGCAGAAGGAGGGAGAACATGAGCAAGGAAATCAGGACCACAAGGGGTGCGTCCACCCACTGAGACGGTGGGACTGAGTTAATGGGAGCTCACCAAGGCCAGCTGGACTGGGACTGATGGAGCATGTGATCAAACCGGACTCTCTGAATGTGGCTGTCAATGAAGGCTGAATGAGAAGCCAAGGACAATGGCACTGGATTTTGATTCTACTGCAAGGACTGTCTTTGTGGGAGCCTGATTTGTTTGGATGTTCACCTTTATAGATCTGGATGGAGGGGGGAGGACCTTGGACTTCCCATGGGGCAGGAAACCCTGACTGCTCTTAGGACTGGAGAGGGAGGAAGGAGGGGGAGAAGGAGGAGGAGGGGGGAAGGGGGAGGGAAAAAGGAAGTGGGGAGGAAGTGGAAATTTTTATTAAATAAATCAATTAAAAAATAAAAAAAATTCACAAAGATTGCTGAAAAGCCCCTTCAAATGCCCCTGTGTTTTGTTTGTTTCACAGTTTTGACTTGTTTTCCTAGTTTTCTTTAGTGTGTCTTTGTGTAGCCTTCTGTGCATCTTCGTTGTTTCTAATCACTGTAGTTACTGTAACTGAAATTCTTCAGTGTTCTATCTGTAGCTCCTGACGCTTCTCAAATCCCTTTTAGCTGCAACACACTCCATATGGTTTGCTGTTCTCCCAGGGGTCCGAGTTCATTTTCTGGCACCAACATTGGGTGGCTCACAGCTACCTGTACAGTACAGGGGATTTGACATATCATTTGATCTTCTGAAGGCGCCTGCATGAATATGGTGCGCATGTAAACATGTGGGCACATACAAATACACAATAAATTAACTTAAGAATCTACATGTTTCTCAAATGCTTGTATCATACTTTCTTCCTCCTCTTCCTTCCTCTTCTCTCTCTTATTCCTGTTCTTTTCCTTTTTCTTTCTCTTCTCCTTCTTGTTCTTGTTCTTTTCCTTCTCCTCCTTCTCCTTCTTCTCTTTCCCATTCTTCCTCTTCCCTTCTCTTGTCTTCCCAGTGCTGAGATTCAAACCCAGCACCTTGAACCAGTACTCCATGGCAGAGGAACGCCTCTATCCTACCGTTTTCTTGGGGCAGGGTCTCACTGCTGAGCTCAGTCCGTGCATAGACACTTTGAAGTTGCTTTCACTAAACAACATCTCTCGTTACTTGTAACTAAAAGTTTGATGAAAGCCCCGTAACTTGGGCCTTCATTTTGTATGACCTTTACTTCATCATAGAGATAAATCATTGTCTTTAATCTTTTCTCTTGAGTTACCTTGAACTCCTGGAAAAGCAGAATCAGAGGGCAGACAATTCCTCATGAATGTGAAAGTGTGCTTAGAGTAGAAGTAGCCATCCTCTGAGACAACAGTGTATCTCGGGACAATATAGAGGCTCACTCAGGAAACAAGATGCTTAATTGTGCTTACCCTTCACCCTCTGCTTTAGTCCTTTCTCTGCTTGTTTCTAAAACCCATGTGAGTATACAGATCAACTTCTAGGCATCATTAGAACCCTCAATTTCTTCCTCTTCAGAATGGCCACATTGAATACATCACCTTCCCTGTTTTTCACTATACTTGTTTCTTTCATTAGCATACTGGGATAGATACCTGTTGGGGCTGCTGGAGGCAGATCTTTACCCCTAATACCTCCCTTTATACTTGTCCTTGAAGTCACTATTGTTTTAGTTACATTTATTTTGGTTTGATTAAGCACTGTGATCAAAAGAAGCATACATGTAACTAAAACAATAATTTAAGGAAAAAGAAAGAAGTTTTTAATTTTTTATTTGTTTATTCACTTATCTATTTATTGGCTTATTGTTCCATAATGGAAGCAGGTAGACAGAGCAAGATTGCTGGCATCTTTTGGCCTCCACAGGCCCTGGATGCATATAGTGCACATATATGCTGGTGCTTCACCAATACAAATAAATTTTTAAAAATTAAAAATGTTAAAAAATCACACCAAATTGATCATAATTATTAAACAGATGAGGATAAATAAATGAAAATAAATTCAAATAGCAATTCATAACAGAAAAAGCCTGACATTTAATGTATGTCATAAATGATCAGATGCTATCACCAAATTGAGAGAAAGATGGTCTGCATTCAAAATAAAAATATTTTAAGTCAACATTTGGTATAACTATGTATGAATGGTGCTGGCTGGTGCCCTCAGAGCTGCCTGCCTCCTTGGTCATCTGCCCCCATTCATGTTTCTGCTAGTGTAACTAACACCCCACCCATAACCAGATCAAATATTCGTGCACCTAACAAGCTTTAAAATAAGCAGAATATAAAATGAATCCATACATAGTTTGTGTTAAAGAATAGTGTAATGAAACAGAGGCAAGACCTCGGTGATGTACACAATTTCACTTCTTGACTACTAAAAACAAACATAAGAAGAAGGCTATTTTAGCCCATGCTCAGAACTAGCTATACACACTCATTTCAGAACCTGCAAGTTGGAATAGATTGTCATATAATTACCCTTCAGGAATGAAGTTTTTTAGTTGAAAGGACCTCAGTCAGTCTTCATCAAAGCTTGGGGTAAAAGACGAAGAAAAAAGAATGGTACATTGCATCAGAAACAACTCAGCAGGGCCAGAAAGGGAGTATGAAAGAGGCCATTACTGGGCAGGACCATTAATTTGAGGCTTCAAAAACTACAGGACAGAATAATTTCCTCTTTGTCTATCTCAGTGACATGGCCAGGGGATCTAGCCTCCTTGAGTGGCAGGGCAGGCTGTGATCTAACATTGCCTTCCAAAGCACCATCAAAAACCATGAACCTTTTCTTAGATAGTCTGACTGAAATATACCTGCCACTTTTATTCCTTTTTCTTTTCCTTGAGACAGAGTTTCTTTGAAGTTTTGAAGCCTGCCTGTCCTGGAACTTGCTCCGTAGATCAAGCTGGTCTCGAACTCACAGAGATCTGACGGCTTCTGCTTCCCGAATGCTGGGATTAAAGGCATGCACCACCACCACCTGGCACCACCTTTATTCTTAAACACTGTTCTTCCTAGCAACAAAATTCTTGGGACACTTTGGTTTACTCAGGTGTTCAGGCCTTGCTATATTTTTTCAGAGGGTTCCAAATGCTGGGTTAGAAGATGATTTAGTTGGATGTTTGGTAACTTCATTTAGGAAGTGTTTCAGGGTTAGCAGCAATCACATGTCAGTTCGTTCCCAGGATTCCTTGTGCTTTTCAATATCTAAAATCCAGTTTGCTTTTCTATGTGATAAAATACTAGCATTGCGCTTCTGTATAATAATCTCATTTTAGTCCGATAACTTGCTTTTTTCCTTTGCCTAATTCAGTGTCACAAACAGCATTCTCTTTAATATTTACTTGAATCTACACTCTTTAAAAGACTCTTTGTTTTATTATCCTGTTTTCACAGTTGCAGGATGTTTTTTGGACATTTTCTCTTTTACTTTTGAGATTTTAGTTTAATTACATCATTTTTTTAATTCCTTCCCCCAACTCCAAACCCATACTTGCTTTCTTTCAATTTAATTGCTTCTTCTTAAATTAAGTGTTGTCACACGCATATATGTATGTGGATATATTTTTAAATATAATATGCTCAGTTTGCATACCTTTTTAAATTTTTTGTTTGGTTTTGCTACTCATATTTAAATCCTTCTTTGCAAGGATTGACTGTGAATGTGTGAGTGTATGTTTATGATATGGTGTGTGTGTGTGTGTGTGTGTGTGTGCATGTGGGTGTGGCAGTAAGGGTAAGTACTTGTAGAGTCCACAAACACGTGTCAGATCCCCTGAAGGTAAAGGCTGTTGTGAGACAATAGACCAGGATGCTGCAAACTGAATATAGGTCCTCTTCAAGCTTGGCGAGCTCTCTTAACACCTGAGTAATCCCTGGAGCCCCACACTGATGTAGGACACTCTTCTGTACACTATGAATATGTTTTATTACCGATAGTTAATAAACTATGGTATGACAGAGCAGAATATAGCTAGGAGTGAAATCCAAGCAAATATAAAGGGAAAAAGAAGGCTGAGTCTGTGAGATGCCAGCAGCCTCTGGAGAAGCAAGGTGTGAGTCATGAGCCTCATGGTAAAATATAAAGTAATACAAATAGGTTAATTTAAAAGTAAGAGCTAGTTAGTAATAAACCTGAGCCATCAGCCAAACTTTTATAATCAAAATAAGCCTCTAAGTGTTTATTCAAGAAATTGCAAGCAGGAGAGAAACCTCCAGTAACACCACACCCTTCTCTATTTCACAGTTAAATGGTGTTTATCATTGAGTCATTATTTCCTTGTAAGATTTTCCCTCATTACTGTTTCTTTTTCTCTCTTATTTTAACTTATGACAATTAAGAGAGTTTATAATTATTTTGTGCAGTATTTTTGCCCTTTCCTCCCACAGTCCTCATTTTGAATCACATACAATGATGTGACCAGTCATGGTTGTATACACTGGACTACCAGCACTTGAGGGATAGAGGCAGGAGGATCAGATGTTCTGTGTGAGTCCCTGCCTCTAAAATTAAATAGAGCAAACCAAACACAAACCGACAGGACAATGTAACTTAGTTGGTAGAGTACTGTTTAGCATATACAAAGCCTTGGGTTCCATCTACAGCACCTCAGGGATGGGTCATTGGTGGCACAGGATTGTAATCCCAAGACTTGTGAGATGAAAACAGGAATATCAGAGAGTTCAAGGTTGTCTTTGGCTACATAGAGTTGAAGGAAGTTTAGATACACAATTCCTTACCTCATGAAACAAAGCAAATAAGCAAAAACTAGAAAAAAATTTAAATAAAGATTTAAAACATCTAAGACATAAGATAAACCCAAAAGATATTCTACATTACATTTAAAAGGAAGGTCTGTGAGTCAGTCAGGTCTGTTTCCCAGGTAATGCTTACCACGGATGGTCTTAGAGCAAAATAGGTTCATCGAGACTGTCGCCCTTGTCCCCATTTTCTAAAAGTGAAATTTTATTTGGCTTCTTCTGTCTGATTCACTGACACTGTGGCATGTGTCCCTGACACTGGGCTATGGGCTCACTAGTATTGTGGCATGTGTCCATTGCCATTGGGGTTTGGGCTCACTGACATTGTGGCATGGGCTCACAGGTCTTGTGGCATGGACTCAGTGGTATTATGGCATTGACTCAGTGGTATTGTGGTATGGGTTCACTGGTATTTTGTCATGCATTTGGTGGTTTTATACCACTTAAGCACCAGGCTGCCCGCTTCCATAGTCTTTCTTTGCATTTTCAGTCACTTTAAAAAATGGCTTTCCTCCATTTCTTTCTTCCCTGTACTGATTTTGATGCCTGTCTCTGAAGAGTGTAGAAAGCAGTCTTTTCATTCCTTTGCTTTGCTTTTAGTGAGGCCTCACCCCAAACACCCAGGATGCTTATTGGAAGTTCTTCTGAGTTCACAGAAATCTGGAGCTAATGAGAGAACAATTGCTTTTAGGGGGAATTTGCCTTGTGTACTATAATTCATAATGTGTTTATTTTTATAAATGTGAAAAGAAAAGTAGACACTAAAGGAGTGAGGTCATAAGAGATGACAGATCATTCACTACCATGATGGAGAGACAGGGTTAGTGTATGAGTCTGAAACTAGCCTAGGAACCTATGTATTCAGCCCCAGGTCAGCCAAGGGCTGTGTAGACATAGTCTCTC
Organism: Myodes glareolus; assembly: GCF_982192425.1. NCBI lineage: Eukaryota > Metazoa > Chordata > Mammalia > Rodentia > Cricetidae > Myodes > Myodes glareolus. Next base: position 1,279,283 of record NC_142045.1, read on the forward strand.
AGAGAAAGTGTATGTTTAAAAAGAGCACTGGATGGTGAAAGTGAGACGTCTATATGAAGATCTCAGAAGGACACGGCAGAAACAGGGCATAGCAAGAGCAAACTTCCTATACCCAAACATGAGAGGATGGGTGGGGAAGAGATAGAAAAGCTTCAGTCTTATGAAAAAGAATGAGTTTTGGAAAAAAGTTTCATAAAATATATTTTCATCATATTTCCCAGTCTGCTGTGAAATATTCCTTTCAACAGTATGAAGATGTGTCATTGTGAGTGGTTTAATAAAAAGCCGAGTGGCCAATAATTTCTGGGCAAAGAGAAAGCTGGGAAGAAGGCTAGAGAAGCCAGTCAGACACAGAATGAGTCAGACACACAAAATGGGGTAGAAGTAAAAGCTACATGCTAATATGTAGATCAATAAAAATATGAGCTAAGTTACACAAGCTAGTGAAAAACAAGGCTAAAATAGCCTGAGTTTTCATAATTAATAAAAAGTCTTGGTGTGGTTATTTGGGAGCTGGCAGGCAAAACAGAAAAATCTGCCTCTGTCCTTCCCCAGTTCCTCCCAGATCCCTCCACCTCCCACCCACCCAAATCCAAGAACCCTTCTCCTTGTGTATGTACTTATTTTTGTAGAGAAATCTCATGTAGATCAGGCTAATCTTAAACTGACTAATTAACTGTGGATGACCTTGAATTTCGGATATTCCTGCTTTCACCTGTGTACTGGAGGTACAGGGCTGGGTTTCTACTGTGTTGGGAATTGAACTCAGGGCTTTACGTATTTGAGGCAATGAACTGTACCAATTGAGTGAGCTACATCACCAGCTTCCTGAAGTCTAGTCTTGGAAGCAAGGTTAAGATCTTAGGTTTCTAGTGTATTACGTAGAATATTTAAATAGAAGCGATATTTCTATAATGCATACTCTTGCTTCACGTCTGTCATTTGAATGTGATTTATGCATTCAAGTGTACACAAGTGTTCAGAGAAGCATATGTACACATGTGCAAGTGAACTTATATGTCAGAAGTTGACATCTTGTTTTCCTCAGCATCGCCTTTATTGTTTGAGACTCCTCTTTCATTGAATCTGGACCTCAGTAGTTTCACTAGAGTAGCTGGCCTGCAGCTCCACGTGTTCTCCTATCTTTTCTCCTAGCACTGGGATCTGAGATGCATTGGCCAGTTCTTTATGAGTGCTGGGGTCCAAGCTGGTGTCCTCATGCCTGCATAGCAAGCCTTGTCTCTGAGCAGCCAGGCTGCTTTCAAAGGATAGCAAATTGCATAAAGCTATCAACAACCCTCTTGATTCACCAGATAACTAAGAAAATGCTTCCCCTGTACACAGTTTTGTGAAATTGAGTGACATCTGAAAACATATAAATAACTTTGCTATCACATTTTGCTCCACACAGAGAATTTGAATGGTAAGGGGGTGTCTAAGAGCAACACTGGTAAATATCTAAGTGTGCTGTCTTTTAAGAAGGTCTGGGTGTGTTATCAAACGCTCATGCTTAAAGGCCTAAAAGAATGCTTGTTAGAGACAGGGTCTTGGGAAGTCCTCTGGTTTGAATTTTATAACTCATCTGTAACAGGTTTAAATTGCTTCTATTGTACAGTTGAAGAAATACACATTGAAAAATTTGTGGAATTTGGCGGTTGTGGAAATGGTTCAGTAGGTAAAGTGCTTGCGCACAAGCTTCAGGAACTGCATTCAATTTCTAGTATTCATGGTTTTCTTTAAAAAAAAAAAGGTTCAGCAGAGTGTGTCTGTAATCTCAGTGCTTCAGAAGTAGAGACACGTGGATACCTGGAGCTCACTGGCTGACTAGTTTTGCCAAATGTAAGATCCTGACTGAGAGAAAGACGCTGTCTCAGAAACGCAGGTTGAAGTGATAGAGGAAGACACTGAACATCTGAGTCTGGCCTCCAAACTTCCCAACACACACACACACACACACACACACACACACACACACTAATACCACACACACATACTCTCACACACACTAAAAAAACACACCTTCACATATACACACATATGATCTCAGACACACTCACACACACACACTCTTATACATACTTGCACACAAACATACCCACACAGTCACACACTTACACACATAGTTACACACACTCAAACATATTCTCACGTACACTCACACATGCTTTCACATACCTTCACAGACACACACACACAAACACATACATTCATATACACGTACCCATATACTCTTACACATGCTCTCACAAACACACTCACACAGTGACACACGTTTACACAGTTACAGCCACACACATAGTCACATATACTTTCTCTCACACACAGTCACACACCACTCTCTCATACACTCACACATATACACTCTCTCACGCAAATATATGTACACATATTTATAAAATTTACACAAGTTTCAGAAATAGCAAATAGCAGAGCTACCAAATAAACACAGGCATATTCATTGACCAACCTTTATCCTCCAACTATGCCCCCTCCTGGAAAACCTGCAAGGCTTACAGAAGAGAGGTCTCAGGGCAGCAAGTACCTTTTGGCCTTTGTAATTTACTTCTCACTTATAGTTCCTGCCCTACCTATGCAAGAGTCTTTTTGGGTGAATCCACTTATTCACCTGAATCAGATATCTGGCTCCTTCTGCACAGCACTGTCGCTTAGACAGCCTGAGCTGACAGCTGCTGGACACTGAGCTGCTTTGTTTTCACCAGGAGACACCAGAGAGCAAATGACTGGTGGCAGCCTTAGGACCTGAGGAGTTCAAGGCCCTGCAAAGGGGGCATCCAGGGTTGTTAGAAGATAGACAGCCCTGCGCCGCTTTTTGATAACCATACTCTGAGAAGCGAATTGAGAAGTTTGAAAGAAAAGTCATTTCCTGTAGTATTGCTTCCAAGAAATTTTATCTTCTTTCCTTGTGAGTGTTTGGAGACTGTACTCCAGCCCAGCTCATTTTTTGAAATTGGAATTCCTTCTTCTGATTATACTAAAGAGATTTAATGTAAAATAAAACTGGATGTTTCTTTCCCAAGAATGCATCCAGGGAAGCTATTGCTGACTGTCTTAGAGTTTCTATTGCTGCAAAGAGACACTATGGCCATGGCAACTTATAAACTCTTGTAAAGGAAAATGTTTAATTGGCATGGCTTATAGTTAAGAAGCTTAGTCCATTATCTTCACGGCAGGACATGGTGGCATACAGGCAGACACAATGCTGGAGGAGCCGAGAGTCTTTATATCTTGATCTGCAGGCAGCAGGAAGTGAACTGGAATGCTGAGAGTGATTTGAGCATATAAGACCTCAAAACCCACTGGCACAGTGACACACTTCCTCTGACAAGGCCACACCTCTTAGCAATGCCACTCCTGATGAGCTCATTGGGGCAATTACATTCAAACCACCACACTGACCGTCTCTGTGTTACTAACATTCTTGTTCCTGTTTTCTTTCTTTGGTAAGTTGGAGCCAGGGATAGAAGGGGGTTCAGATCTCTGAATGTGATGTTTCCTTTCTACCAGATAGTGAATGCATTTAGTAGCTTTTGAGAGGAAATATAATTCATTTTATCAGGCAGTGTCTGCAGGGGCTATAATGAGCCTGGGATGGATGAAGAAATTCCATTCTAGCATCACTCCTGTCTTCACGTGGATGGTCAGACTATGCAAACAATTGGCCCAAGAAACTGGAATTCCTCCAAGAATTTCATGCTGGTCAAAGTGAAGGCTTAAAAAGCTAACACAGTCAATGGGGAGACTTTTGTCTGTAAAGAAGGTTATAACTTGTTAGAGTATTGGAGACCACACCTTGGGAGTTGACTGTGTACATATGCACAGCTCTGGCCCTCTACTTAAACTTTAACCTTGTTTCACAAACCTGGAAGATGAACTTGGAGGTCACTGGATTTCTTTGTCCTCTTTCCCAATGTGGCTCTAGTGTCTCTCAACCTGACTACCAACTATTGAAACAGAGGACTCCAAAAGAATGGGAATTTCCCAAGAACTCTTTTCCTGGATAAAGGAAAATACACCAGCAGAAGGTGTCAGATACAAGGAAATTCCACTCCCCCAAGTTCTGGTGCCCTTCCCCTTTATCAAAGGAATCATTTCCTTATCAATGCCAGAAGGGACAAATGGCTCTCTGTGGCCTCATAGTACATCAAAGCACATGCTGATCTCCAGGCTCACCCACTATCACAACCATCTAGCTCTTCCTTCCACTTCTCTTACACATAGAAGGGTTCTTAGCCTTCCTAATGCGATGACCCTTTAATATATTTCCTCATGTCAGGATGAAATCCCACCACAAAATTATTTATGTCATAACTGTACTTTTGTTACTGTTATGAATCATAATACAAATTTCTGATTTACAACCCAAAAGAGATCATGACCCACACTTTGAAAATCATTGCCCTAGATGTTCTCCCACACCCCTCAGCTTCTCATTCTTCTTATGTTTCAGCTCTCGCTCTCTTTTTTTTTTCTCTCTTGCAAGACCTTCTCTCTCGCCAGTCTCTTTCTTTCACTCTTGATCTTCTCATCTCTCTCCTCTCATGGCCTAGTCAAGCCTGGTAGCCATGTTCAGACTACTATTTTCTCTTCCTGGTCTATGCTGTTCCAGATGCCTCTAACTATACTCTCTCACATCTAAAATAAGAACCTTCCCCTTTACTATACTGTGTCTTGGGAAGAGATTTCACACAGTTCTAACAACTTGTCTGACCATTTTGCAGGAGGGGATGAAATTCCCAACAATGACAGGTTAGCAGGGGGTCAGACCACATGTTGGCCAGCACTGCTTGGATGTGCATATTCTTGGACATCTGTTTAAACTTAAACATTAGCCTCACTTCTGGACTCCAAGATTTAGGGTTATGACTAGATTTCTTTTCCTTTCCCGATATGTGCACATTGAATAATTTTTTTTTGTTCTGCTTTCCATTGTTAATTTGTCTCCTTTGATTGTCTTGTTGAGGATGGGTGGCTGGATCTGGCTTGTCGGAGCACAGACTCTGATCTGAAGTACAGGTGCTGTGAAGTCCAGTGACAAGTACTGGGATTCACGGGATAAACAGAATGCTGGCTCTTTCTCCACTTCATCTCTCAGACACAAAAATACAAATACAGATAGACAGACAGACAATAAAAAAGATAGATTTTATATGTATGTATATATATGTGCTTATATATATATATATAAGCACAGAAAAGGAAAATAACTCCATGGGACACTGGATAGAGTTCCAAATATGTTGAGCATTCAGGAGTATACTAGTTTTTCATCATGTATCCACTTTTTTGGGAAAGAGCTTTAAATAAGTATCATAATCACATAACACAGAAGACACTTGAAAACAAGGCATGGATATTCATATGGTATTACCAAGGCTTTTGAGATAGACGTGGATTGATACTTCTATGTAACTTGTTCTCTCTATGCAGCTCAGATCTGACTGCTTTGGATGCTGAGAGGCAGGGAGTGTAGCCTTCAGGGTTGAACTTGTTGCCAAAACCCCTGGTACTTTCTATCACATGCTGCTTGAACCTGGCTTTTCATCTTGGGCTCTCTGGCTTTCTAAGTGACCTAGCCACAGGAACTGTGGTGTGGGATGTCGTTTGCCAGTGTGCTATGGAATGACTTCATTTTCTAGTTAGTGTTTTCTGAGATGATTCCATTGTCCTCCCTCACCCCCAGATGGCCATCATAGAGAGTGGGTTCTAGGCCATCCATTCCTCTTTTTTGGTTGGGTTTCTGCTCTTTCCTGCCATCTGTATTGCTTAGATTTTGGAAATTATAGCTCACTGAATAAGGAAATAGGTGATATGTGAGTTGTAGAAGGAATCAAGTCATATTAAATGTAAGTTTGTAATATCAGACAAATAAGTGAAACAAGACACAAATTCTGAACAAATAAAACAGCAGAAACAAAGGAAGAAGCATGCATACACTAATAGAGTATGGGAAAGATCCAGGAAGAGCCAGGTGACATCACATACTTTTGTTTTAGCCCATCCCATGCATGTGTATGCTCATATGTAAGTGCTAATATGCATACTCTGCAGTGAACACCTGGAGCTTAAAGGACCACCTCCCTCCCAGGAGTAACAGTTACTTTGCTGGAAATAAACCAGAATGGTGGTTGTGTATTCAAAGATGGAAAAGTATTTTATTGTTAAGCCTTTTGTCACGTTGACTAGAAACCCTCCCTCCATGGTTGGTTTAGAAAATTATTCATTCAGTGAGAATATCGTTAAGATGGGTTTTGATAATATTTATTCCCCTGGATCCAACCACCTCATTTTTGAAACATCCAACTTTGTGCTCTTCATTTTGTGATAACTCTGTGTCCTTTATCTTATCATCTAATATTCTTGGTTCTGGGACCTTCCACTGGAATGTGATTGACTTACCAGAGGCTACATTCAGAGAAAACTGATTCTTACTCGTTCCGAAGCTGACGTTTGCCAATAGCTCCTTTATGTCCAACTCCCCTCTCGTGCTGACACTTGGTCTAGCTTGGTCCATGGGTCACATGCCTGTGTCACACTGCTGTGAGTTTCTATGTATAGCTGCCCTGCTGTGTAAACAAAACAAGGTTTCCTTGTAGTCACTCATCACCTTTCACTCATCCCCTCTTTCTATTGTCTTTCTGTAATGACCCTTGAGCTTTGGGAGAAGGGGAGCAGCCAGGAAGCTCTGCAAGTAAAGACTTTTGCTATCAAACCTGAGTCTGAGTTCAATCTCCAGGAAACACATACTGAAGAAAAAGAACTGACCCACCAATTTTTCCTCTGACTTTCACATGTGCACTGTGACATGTGCACATTGACACACCCACACAATCAGTAAGTAAATGTAAAGAAAATTCTAAAGTTTCTTATTTTTCATGAAATAAAACATCTTAATTTATAGAGATGGCTTATGGGAAAGATTTGGCAAAGTTCCTAGACTGTAATGTCTTCCTAATCAATGATTATTATGGTCTCACCTTAAGTGAGTACATTACACAACATTTCATTAGTGAAAGAAAACAGGTATTTTATATGCAAATCTGAACAGGTTTGCTACAACAGACTCGCTACAGATTTTCCAAATGTACACTCAACTTCTTAATAAGACATTTATCTCTAAAGAAAAGAAATGCATGAAAACAAAGCTGTGGTAAATAGTTAAAGAAAGGTGAGGCAGGCAGCCGAGAGAACGATGTGCTTATGAACACAAGGCCTTACACTGCTTCTCTGCCTCCTACAGTGATGCTAAGATGCGACTTTCTATAACTACAACCGATTCAGGTTTAAGATTTGGTTTTATTTATTAACCTATTATTTTTATTTTTTGTTGTTCATGGTTGGTTTTTCACGACAGTATTTCTCTCTGTAACAATCATGGTTGTGCTAGAACTCACTTTGTAGACCAGGCTGACCTTGAACTCACAGAGACTGGGATTTAAGGTGTGCATCACCACTTCTGGCTTGGTTTTATTATAAACTATACACATGCATGCATGTCTTTGGGGGGTATGTCCATATGAGAGCAGTCCCAGCAGAGGCCAAAGGAGAACATCTGATTTCCCTAGAGATGGACATATAGGAAGCTGTGAGCAGCCAAACATGGCTGCTGGAAACTAAACTGATATTCTTTGTAAGAGCTGTAAGTGTTCATAACTGTTGAACTGCATCCATAACTGATTTGTATTGTATCACTGATGTATAACAGTTCCTTGATTAAAATATTCAGTGATTTATTTTCAAACTTTGGTGAGTAAGTGGAACACTTTAGGAACCAAAGGAGAAGAGTAGAGGGATGGGACAAATAGGGATGGGAGTTGGATCTTCTCTGCAAACTATTTCTGGTGCAGAATAAGGTTCTCTGGGAATAATCACCATTGAGAGCTTGAATGATTTCAGGAGACCATCATGTGACCTGCTCATAGACGGAGAAGGTAGAGTTGGAGAGATGACTCAGAAGTCAAGAGATCTTGTGCTCATGCAAAGAACTAGAGTTCAGCTCCAAGCCTGTACCTCCAGCTTCAGGAGATCTGACATCTTCTGCCTTTAACTAACATGCAGCTTGTGTGACATTTACTCACACACACACACAAGCTTATGGAAATGCCAACACACACACACACACACACACACACACACACACATACACACAAATAAAGGAGAAGACACAGAAGATCACTGGACCCTAGTATGAGATTCAGATTCATTTCCAAGCCAACTGTACACAATATGGCACACAGTCTTGGGATTTGGGGAAGTGCTGCACTATAAAGGCTGTGGGAAGTTAACTGAAATGGGCCTCATCTATGCAGCTGTGGAAGAGCAAAGATTTCCCTGTGGGGTTTCTTTGGGGTTCATCCTTCTCCTGTTAGGCCTGTAAACTCATTGGATCCCAAGAGTGAGTTATCTTGGGACCTTCTGAGAGGGTGGGTGCTAACCGTATCTCCCAAGGGAAGGCTTCTCACAACAGTTACTCTAAGATTTTTCTTTGCTTTTTATTTGTCATAAAGTGTTTAAATACCTCATTTTATACAAATGTCGGTAATATTCCATTTTAAATCTAGATTTTTCCACTCCATTGATTTGATTTTCACTCAGTTTCTGAGTATCACATTAAACAATTATCTAGTCTTCGTATACAGTTAACAGCTCCTAAGACTATACCCCTCATTGCTTTTTTCCTTCCAGGGTTATTATAGCTTCTTTGCTCATTTTTACATTGGTTTTAGGATAATGTCTGTTTTGATTCATAAGTAACTTTGGGTTTTCATTGCACAATGCTGGTTAGTAAGTAACCCAGCAACTGCTGCATCATCACAAGACAGCGTAATTCTTTTACAGCATCTCCTATTCCAGTCTGGACAAGTGTACTCTTCAGTTTATAAGGATTTTAGTTTTAAATTTCTTCATACAGTTATCTTCAGCAAACGTATTGTCATATTTATTCCTAAGCTTGCTTTTTCCTCTTTTATGTGATTGGAGTCATTTTTCTATTATTCATCTTTTTAATTAATAAATATTCTAATCATGTGGATAGGTGTGTGCCTGTGTGTGGGCTGCTGAACATGAGAATGTTGCTGGAGTAAGCCATAAGAGGGCATCTTAATTCCTGGAGCTGGAGTTGTTCGCAGTTGTGGTCACCTGATGTGGGTGCTGAAAATTGAGCAGGGTCCTCTGCCAGGAAAGTGTGTGCTCTGAATCACTGAGCTATCGTCCAGAGCTGTATTCTGAGTCCTATTCTTTCTCATTATTTCCATTTTAGGTTTGAATTTTATTCAATATAGTTACTTTTTATTAAACTTATCTTTTCTATTATTAAAAAATTTGGATCTATTATATTCAAATCTATTTAAGAATGAATAGAAGTGTCTATCTCTAATTTAGTATTCCAGGTTATTCCTCTCTCCATACTCTATTCCATTCTACTTAGCTAAATTTTATCCCTCCAAGGCCCTCATCCTTTTTAAAATCTCTATTCACTTATCATCTTTTGAAGTAAGATGAAGTCATGTGATGTGTTTCTCTGGAAAGGGCCAGGAATTGCTCTCCATACATCTCTGTGGGTAACTCACTGAGCCTAAAGTGTAACTGAAGATACACTTATAAATTTCATGACTGATCGATCAGATGACCAAATTCCTTCTAATTATGACAATGGGTCATCTGTTTCATTGAAAGCTGATTTTATGAATTTGATTACCAAGTTTGATAGTGGGAATACTTTTAAATCTCTTCTCTTTATATAGAATTGCTTTGAAATATGTATTCTTTCTTGTATTTATTGGTTATTTATTTGCTTGCACGTCTCCTTATGCTCTTTTTATAAGACTTAATTTTCATTGACCCTCACGCAGCTCTTTCTCTCCCGCATCTCTCTGGCTGCTTTTCCCAGCCTCCAGCCTCCCAGTAACCCCCTCTATTTTTATATTAATTAATTAATTAATTTATTGAAAATTTCCACCTCCTCTCCGCCTCCCTTTTCCATTCCCCTGCCTCTCTAGTCCTAAGAGCAGTCAGGGTTCCCTGCCCCGTGGGAAGTCCAAGGTCCTCCCCACTCCATCCAGGTCTATAAAGGTGAGTATCCAAATAAACCAGGGCCCACAAAGTCAGTCCATGTAGTAGAGTCAAAACCCAGTGCCATTGTCCTTGGATTCTCAGTCAATCTTCATTGCCAGCCACATTCAGAGTGTCCAGTTTGACAACATGCTCCATCACTCCCAGCCCAGCTGACCTTGGTGAGCGCCCATTAGATCAGTCCCACCGTCTTAGGGAGTCGACGCACCCCTTGTGGTCCTGATTTCCTTGCTCATGTTCTCCCTCCTTCTGCTCCTCATTGGGACCTTGGGAGCTCAGTCCAGTGCTCCAATGTGGGTCTTTGTCTCTATCTCCTTCCATCGCCAGATGAAGGTTCTATGGTGATATGTAAGATATTCATCAGTGTGGCCATGGGACAAGGCCAGTTCAGGCACCCTCTCCTCTGCTGCCCAAGGAACAATCTGGGGACCTCTCCTTGGACCTGGGAACCGCTCTAAAGTCAAGTCTCTTGCAAACCCTAAAATGGCTCCCTTAATTAAGATATTTACTTCCCTGCTCCCATATCCACCCTTCCTCCATCCCACTTATCCCATTCCCCCAAGCTCTCCCGAATCCTCCCCTTCTCCCTTCTCTCTACCTATCTCCCCTTACATCCACTCCCAACCCTCGTGCACCATAGTTTTGCTTGGCAATCTTGTCTACTTCCAGTATCCAGGAGGATAACTATTATGATTTTCTTTGGGTCACCTTCTTATTTAGCTTCTCTAGGATCATGAATTATAGGCTCAATGTCCTTTAATTATGGCTAGAATCTACTTATAAGTGAGTACATACCATATTCCTCTTTTTGGGTCTGGGTTACCTCACTTAATAAAGGATTTTCTATTTCCATCCACTTACATGAAAAATTTAAGATGTCATTATTTTTTACTGCTGAGTAAAATTCCAATGTGTATATGTTCCACGCCTTCTTTAACCATTCTTTTATTGAGGGGCACTTAGGTTGTTTCCAAGTTCTGGCTATTACAAATAGTGCAGCTATGAACATAGTTGAACAAATGCTTTTGTAGTAATATAGGGCATCTCTTGGGTATCTTTCCAAGAGTGAAATTGCTGGGTCCTGAGGTAGGTTGACTCCCAGTTTCCTGAGAAACCTCCATACTGATTTCCAAAGTGGCTGCACAAGTTTGCATTCCCACCAACAATGGAAGAGTGTTACCTTTACTCCATATCCTCTCCAGCATAGGCTATCATTGGTGTTTTTGATTTTAGCCATTATTCATAGATCTTGAAAGAACAATAATCAGCTTTATATGGAAAAACAGAAAAACCCAAGATAGCCAAAACAATCTTATACAATAAAGGAACTTCTGGAGGCATTACCATCCCTGACTTCAAACTCTGTTTACAGAGCTACAGTATTGAAAACAGCTTGGTATTGGCATAAGAACAGACAAGTCTACCTATGGAATCAAATAGAAGACCCAGATATTAACCCACAAACCTATGAACACCTGATTTTCGACAAGGGAGCTAAAAGTATACAATGAAAGAAAGAAAGAAAGCATCTTTAACAAATGGTGCTGGCATAACTGAATGTCAACCTGTAGAAGAATGAAAGTAGATCCATATCTATCACCATGCACAAAAATCAAGTCCAGATGGATTAAAGACCTCAATATTAATCTGACCACATTGGACCTGATAGAAGAGAAAGTGGGGAAGTAGTCTACAAGACATAGGCACAGGAGACCACTTCCTAGGTAGAACCCTAGTAGCACAGACAATAAGAGCAACAATGAATAAATGGAACCTCCTGAAACTGAGAAGCTTCTGTAAAGCAAAGGACACTGTCAGTAATACAAAAAGGCTACCTTCTGACTGGGAGAAGATCTTCACCAACCCCTCATCAGACAAAGGTCTGATCTCCAAAATATACAAAGAACTCAAGAAACTAGACACTAAAACTCTAACTAATCCAATTTTATATCCATTTTTAAAAATTTTCTTTTACCTTTATGTGTGTGTGTGTGTGTGTGTGTGTGTGTGTGTGTGTGTGTGTGTGTGTGTATGTGTGTGTATGTGCTGATATAACTTTAGGGACATGAATGCGTTTGGATTGTAATGCAATCTTGGGTGTTGATTTTCACTTTTCATCTACTGGCCCATGGGATTGTGGGAATTCTCTTCATTCTGCCTCTGATCTTACATAAGATACCTAGGGTTGCAGATTGTCAGTGGTAGGGCTGGCTTTATGTGTGTTTTGGGAATTTGAACTGAAGTTCTCACACTTGCACAGCAAACATTTTACCCACTGAGCCATTTCCCCAGTCACAAATTTACTTATAAAATGCATAAAAATGTAAAATATATATTATGCATATATATGTCTGTGTATTGATACACTTACATAGTTTTTAATGCATGTATTTATTGATAATCATTTAGAGAATATTAAGATGTATATATTTCCTAAAACATTTGTCATTTCTTTATGTTAAAAATATACAAAATACTTCCTTTCTTCTTTTGGAAATTTATAACAAATTTTGTTCTATATCATTACTGTATTGAATGATAGCACAGCAGAACTTTTCCTTTTGTCTAACTGTAAATTAGAACTCATTAAACAAACTTTTCCTATCCACTTTCCTGCACTTTTCCCCCACATTTGGTAACTGTTTCTATTTCTGAGATCAATGTTTTTAGATTCCACATGTAAGTGACCCAGTGTGGTATTTGTCTTTCTGAGTCGGGTCTGAGTTATTTTTCTTATCATAATGGTCTCAGGAGTCATCCATGTCATCATGGATGGCAGGGATAAATTCATTTCATACTGAACACATTCCATTCTGGATGTAGACTACATTTTATCTCTTCATTGACTGACTAGGTAAATAGAATTTCTTTCACCTTTGGACTGTTGTGAATAATGTTGCAATAGACATGGTACAATTGATGTCTCTTGAACATACTGGCTTCATTTCTCTGAATTTTTGAATATATTTTGGTGTGTGTGTGTGTATGTGTGTGTGTGTGTGTGTGTGTGCGTGCACATGCTCACACGTGCATGCATGCATGTGTGCGCACACGCTATGCTGTATGTGTTCATTCAAAGGCAATTGCAGGAGTCAGTCCCCTTCTTCTGCCATGTGGGTCTCAGGGACTGAAGTCAGGTTGAACTTAAGCTTAGTGGCAAATGCCTTTGCCTGCTGAGCTGTATCACCAGCCTGGCTTTATTTCTTTAATGTTTTTATGTTCCTTTATGACATTTCTAAGGATATGTAAGATATTTTAATTGCATTCCCTCCATGGTGTCTGTTTTATTTGTATATGTATTGTAAGGTGAATTTTAGACCCATGAAAAAGCCCTCTCTGAACAGCGGGAAAAGGATGGCAGGGAAGCAGCCTAGGGGACTGCTCTGCATATCTGTTGACTGAAGCTAAGAGGACACGATGTGCCAGTTGCGCATGAAATATGCAAAGGGAACATGCCACGTTCCAGGGCACTCACCAAGCTTTGTGCATGGGGCTGAGCATGGGGCTCACCGAGCACAAGGCATTGTGCAAGAGGTTGAGTGTAGGGGTACATTACGCACAGGGCATTCTGAGAGAGGCTGAGCATAGGGGTAAACTGTGTACAGGGCATTCTGCATGAGGCTGCACAGAGGGGTACACTATGCATAGGGCATTCTGCATGAGGCTGCGCAGAGGGGTACACTATGCATAGGGCATTCTGCATGAGGCTGAGCAGAGGGGTACATTGTGTACAGGGCATATTGCATGAGGCTGAGTGTAGGGATACACTGAGCACATGGCATTCTGCATGAGACTGAGCGTAGGGGTGCACTGAGCACAGGGAGTGAGGAGAAGGCAGTGGGGTTTGTTTGTCTTTTCTTGCAGGAAGAAATGAGAAGAATGAGGTATAATGAAGAGATACTTGAGACAGCTGAATAAATGAAGAATGTTAGGTGTTGGTGATGTGTCTCGGTTGACAGAGTGCTTGCCCTAGCATGTACTAAGTCCTGTGTCTGATTGCTAGTACTGCATAAACTGCGCAGTGGTAAACACTTATTCTTTTGGCCTTTACCTTCCAAGTACTGGGATTGCAGACATGTGTCATCACACTTGCAGAATGCCAGACAAGCCCTCTACCACATGAGCTACATCCTGCAACCTTCTCAGCTGTGCATAGAGTGACTCCATTATTACAGTCTTCACCCAGCAACATATACAGCTCTTCTCAGTCTCTCTGATCTACTTTAACACCCAACCACATGATCACTCTGACAGTTACCTAACCCAGTCATCAGTGAGCAGGCGAGAGCCCTTGGTTAAGTAAAAACAGTCATATTAATGGTCCTTACAGACATTCTCTGCGAAGATTTGACATAAGAAAGGGGGGAAATAGTAAACAGAGTAACCGTTTCCTGTGTGTGACAGATGTGGCATCCTTCTAAAGAGAAAATAGTGCATAGTGAATGGAAATTGCCACTAAGACTCAGCAAATTTCCGCTAATAGCTTTGAAAGAACACTCAAATTAGACCAACCTGATCCCAGTGATTAAATCACACAGATCTGAAGTGTCTATGGCAGAGAATTAAAAACATGAATAGAGATTGGGTATCTTGTGAAGCAGCCCTTGTACACTGTTATAATTTGTATGTGCTGTTGTGTTTTCTTTGATCTAGAGAAATATCCCAGATTGGGTTTTTCATTGGAAAATTGTATTTGTAGTCAGACTTTCTTTTCCTCTATTAGCTCCAAATAATGACACAGAGACTTATTACTGATTATGAAATTCAGCCTATAGCTTAGGCTTATTCATAACTACTTCTTATAACTTAAACTAATCCATTTATATTAAATTATATTTTGCCTTGATAAATTTTACCTTTCTACATGTCTGACTCCCTCCATGTCTTGTTGGCATCTCCCTGCTACTCGACTATCTCCTCCTACTTCCTCTCTTTGTGCCCAGAAGTCCCGCCTGTACCTCCTGCATAGCTATTTGTCATTCAGATTTTATTGCACCAATCTGAGCAATGAATTTTCACACAGGGTACAAATATCCCACAACATGTGTTTTTGTTTGTTTGTTTCAAATTATATGGCAAGAAGCCATCTGGCCCAAACTGGGTATAACTGCATCTCAAATGCAACACAAATATACATTTTAGAGTCTACCATATAGGCCTGGAGAGATAACTCAGTATTTTAAGTGTTTGCTTAGTACACATGAGGACCTCAGTTTGATCCCCAGAGCCTGTGTGAAAATCCAGGTATGGTGTGCGGCACGCTGCTGGGAAGGCAGAGACAAGAAGACACTTGGGCCAGACTAGGCATATCAGTGAGCTCCAGATAAAATGTAGCCTGTCTCACAGCACAAGATGTACAGCATCCTGGAAAATAACTGACATACAGACACATACATCACCATGCAAACACATGTGCACAGGCACCTATCTACATGCATGAATGTATTTTAACCACACAAGAAAAGAAAACTACCACATACGGTCTCTACATCAGAATGGAGTGTCCTTTGTTTCTGTTGGTAAAAACCAACCAAAATACAGTAATACCTACCTATTTGGCAAAATTTTCCAGTATCTTCATTTCTACTGTGTTATTGGGCCATAGTTTTGATTCATGGTTTTATTATTATGTGACAGATGATTATATTTTTCCTAATAAGAGTGCTAATATTTTAAGATTAATTTTTCTCTTTTCTTTTTGTGTGTGGTGCACATATTGTGTACTTTTTATGTGTGTGCTTTCCCAGGCAAGCACGTGTGGAAGCCAGAGACTGACATCAGCACATCTTTTCTCAGTCACTGGTTTGTCCCATTTTCTTACTGCACCCAAGAGTCACTAGTTTGGCAAGACTGTCTGGCCAGCAAGCCCCAGTATGGCTGTTGTCTATCTCTCCAGAACTCCACAACATCTTGCTTGATTTTCTTTGGGATCCAGGGATTGAACTCAAGTCTTCATTCTTGCACGACAAGTGTTTTCTCCACTAAATTGTCTCCTTTGCCTTTTGTGGGATTTGTCTTGCTTTTCCTCAGTGTGTTATTATGCTTATTGTATATGAACACACAGTTACCTCTTAGTCTGTGTATGAGTGAAACTAAGTGGTTCCCTACATCACAAGAGCCTGGCTGTAGTTTGGCTTCATTCTTCTCTTTTGCCTTTCTTCTGACATCATGTTTTTAATTTTTTTCTCTAAACAAATTATTTGCAGGATCATAGCTCCCTCCACATCAGTAGCTTCTGCTGGGATTAGTTGCTCAAGCATCTTGGTCTTTGGTCTTTGATTCCATACCAGGTGGAGTGACCATCACTCTGATGGTGTCTTTTTGTTTGCTAACACAGGAAAATCAATCTCAATGTACAGTTGAATTTTAATTGCCAGTCTTTAGTGGTTTTTAATATCTCCAATAAATATCTAATTAAAATAAATTTTATTTTACTAAGAAATAAGTTAAAACATTCTGAACATGTTTACTGCAATGAAAAACACGCTATGACTAATTTCAGTGGCAGAACAGCGCACGTAATGACTCTCTTGAACTTGTCCTGCAGGTGTTCTGTTTCTTAAGAACCTGAGAAAGATTCCTATAGGCACTTACAGGGAAAGTCCTAGTGAACCTACTGCTCCACAGACCCAGTTCTGCTGGAAGTTCAGTGCACTCATGGTCCCTCCCAGTCTTTTCCTACCACTGATGAGGGGTACGTTATTAAAAACAGTTGCAGGGTTTATCTGGAAAAGTGTCTGGAATATAAAGTATTTTTCAGGTTTGGGATAGGTATACAGATTATAATTTACATTATAAACATTATAAATATTTTTTACTTATAAATTCTGAAAAAAAGATTTTGGACTAAGGTCAAAAAAGTAGTTGACTTACATCATGAAGATCCAAATTTGATTCCCAGAAGACCTATATTAAAAACACTAGGCATGAAGGCATATGCTTCTAATTTCAGCACTGAGGAGGAAGTTCTGTCTAGTTTGGATGAACCAACCAGTGCCAGGTTTAAATAGTCCTTGTCTTATAAACAAAACAACCAAGAATAATGTCGACGATGTCTGAGATAGACACTCCAGGTTGCCCTAGGTCATTCACATATACATGCACACACTTGCACATGTATTCACATGCTCACGTACTCTCAGGCATGAACCAGTAAATAATATGTTCAGAAAGAGACAATGTCTTAAGAAAAGTACCAAGGTGTAGATCAACTGAAAGTGACAGTTGATGTACATCTCTTCTCCACATACAAGTGCACACACACGTCACACAGTACAGCATACATTGTACCCTGAAAGCTGACACACAACTAGGTAAGGAGAGATGACTCACATGCTGCAGGGGCACAAGTCAGAAGTGAAGCAGTGTGAAAGTTAAAGGTTGATATTAAAAATAAAGACAAATAGCAGATACACTCAATAGAGTGACATGGAGCTTCAACAAAAGCAGGCCTGTATGTTTTCTGTGTCATTTTATAAGTGCCCAGTCATGCTTTCTAACCATGTATAAGCATGTTTTCCAGGTGCTCATCATATTAGCAACACATGTGTATAACCTATGATGATGTGAGAGAGGAAGTGACCGTACTCACGTAAGTGAAATGGGTAGAGGTAATACAGATTCAGAGATAGCAACACAGCCACAGCCTCCTTCTCTATTCTGTCTTCCCTCAGTGAATCTGCTCATGCATGATCATACCTATTGATCTGTTGACCATCCTCTCCTTTTCCTTGTACCTACGGCATCCATTCAGAAATCTGGAAGCTTCTTCTATTGAAACACCATGATGGACCCAAGTTCCCAGGCCCTAACCATGCACATACACACAGCAGTGATCTGAACATTCCTGAGTATCACCCGACTCAGCTTGACCAAGGGTTAACAGCTAGCAGATGCAAGATCCAGTATTTAACTTTGCTACATTTAGCCTTGCCAACTTGACATGACTTAGAATCAGTCACTGGAGAATGAGGGGTCAATTAGGGATTGTCTATACTAAGTAATTGATGTGGGAAGACCCAGAATATACTGAGTGTTACCATCCAGTTTGTACAGAGTTGGAAAGTGCACGGGTTGGGTATGGAGCTGAGCACAGACAAGCAAGTAAGCATGCATCTGCCCTTTCTACTCTGCACTGTGGGTGAGGTTGGCGGTTTTGGTTTTACCTTAACTACAGTCATAGGCAGTGACCTGGAATCTTAAGCTGAAATCACCCTCTTTGCATTTAAGTTGCTTCTTTTCAGATTATTTTATCATTGCAAAAGTAACTAAATAAATAAAAACATAAATAAATAAATAAATAAATAAATAAATAAATAAATAAATAAATAAAATAAACTAGAAAAGAAGCTCAGAAGGCCAGCCACAACCTGGAGTCTTGCACTGTACACCCCTATTCCTCTTGGATGCACCCTGTTATATGATGTGTCACCGACTTACTTTTGTGAACTATCTCTTCCTTTCAACTTGCAGAACTTCCTATGGCTCCTTTCAAACACAGTTCACTATTTTTTGACCTTAAATTGGGGGTATTTAGAGTATCATTCCTGAGTTTTTCACATATAAAAGGTATACTTTCAACACCATATGATCTCAGCAGAGATATCTTAAAGTAACATTGACCAGAATTTATAACAGAACTAATAACCCTACATGCAACCTGTAAAGATGAATTCTAAATTATCTCATTTTCTTGTTTCACTTTTTAAATGTTTCCATATGACAAATATTTTTATAGTCACCTAAATGATAAGATTTAATAATTTCTTCTTCCTTTTTTTGATATTTTGGGACAAGGTTTCTCTGTATATCTCTGGCTGTCCTGAAACTAATTCTATAAACCAGGCTGTTCTCGAACTCAGAAATCTGCCTCCAGAACACTGGGATTAAAGTTTTGTATCACCGTCATTCAGCCCACTTTGTTTAATTGAAAAATTTGTACAGTATGTTTGGATCATGTATATTTTTACCCCCACAGTTCTCCTCATATCCTATCCACCTCCCTATCATTTCAACTTCATGTTCTTTCTCTGTCTTTCAAAAGGAAATGAAAAGGTAAACAAAAAGTTGGGTGGTGGTGGCACATGCCTTTAATCCCAGCACTTGGAGGGTCAGAGGCAGGTGGATCTTTTTGAGATCAAAGCCACCTGGTCTGCATGGCAATTTCCAGCAGGAGATACACAGAGAAACCCTGTCTCAAGCAAACAAACCAAACCAACCAAACAAACAAATAACAAAAATACAAGAAGCAAATGAACGCACACAAATCCACTACACAAACAAAAATGAAAACCAAAAGTCCAAACAACAAATAATAACCAAAACAAAGCAAAATTAAACAAAATGTCCACCAAAAAAAAAAAACCAACACTGAATTCATTTCATGTTGGCTAACTACTCCTGGGCATGGGACCTACCTGAACTGTAGCTGATATGCCCAATAACACTGCACTGGGGACATGGATACTTCCATTGCTAGAGGGTATCAATTGCAGATAGCTGCTTGGTCAGGGTTAGGACCCTGTGTCTATTTCCTTCTCTCAGTGTTAACAGTCCATCCTTAACCTTTGATGGGTTTTGTGACTCTTACCACCTTGCCTGTGAATGTGTATCAGTCCTTTCCTATCTGTTTCCTTGGAGTCATTCATAACCTGTAGCCAGTATAACCTTTCATCTGCTTCTTCAACTGAAATCCCAGAGTGGAGTGCTTTGAAGACATTCATTTTAGAACTGAGCTCTCCAACGTCCTCACTGTGTGCACCTTGTCCAGTTGTGGACCTCTGCATTAATTCCCATTAAGCTACAGGAAGACGCTTCTCTAATGTGGATTGAACAAAGTACTAATCTAAGGATATAGCTTTATATCACTAGGAGTCATTTTATAGCTATGTTCCTTTAGTGTTAGGTTTTTCCCTAGGCTATTCCCTATCTAGTCTCAGGTTCTTGACCACTTAACAGGGTATACAAGAATGGGTTCCATCTCATGGAGTAGGCTCAAATCCCATTAAAAAGATGTCCCATAGCATTTGTGCCACTATTCCAGTGTATCTTTGCAGGTGGGTCACTGCTGAAGGTCGTATGGTTTTGCAAGGGTGATATTGATGAATGCTTTTCTTCTCCAGCCATGTGCAGAGTGCCTTCCAGTTCTTTGAATTCTAGTCAGTAGGAGTGAAGCTTCTAGTTAGGAACCACTGCCCCTTTCCTGCTTGATGACCTAAGTGTTTTTTCAGCAATATGACTTTGGAGAGCTTATCAGTAGCCTGTGATGTGTTGTGGGAGTAACTTCTGCTGCCTCAACCAATAGTCGCTGAAATACGAGCCCACAGTGCAGCGGCGAGCGACTTCCGCTCCGTCAGCCAATAGCTGCTAAAATACCAGCCCACTGGGGCGTGGTATATTTCTCTTTTAAAAAGAGAAGCAGATCCGGATAAGGCCCTCTTGGTTTCGGCTCTTGGTTCCGGTGCTTGGTCCCAGCTCCTGCTCCCGGCTCCTGCTCCCGGCTCCTGCTCCAGCGACTAGGCTCCCTTCCTGACGGTTTATGGTGTATGTAAATTTTACCCCCCAAAATAAATAACCCCTTAAAACATAACTGGTGTGGGATTGATTCGCTGATAGTGATGTTTGAAGATTTCCATGGGGGCTCTTGGTTAATGACTCAACAAGACTGACTCATTCTTGGAACTGGAGATTTTTCTGGGTGCAATGAGATGTCTAGTTGAGCCAGTGTCTCTCCTATTATTTGGTGACAATATTTAGATTCCTTTCATATGTATATTAGGAAGCGTCTACAGTAGTAGGTTTCCATAAGGTTTTCTCAAATGGCCTTTAGTTTCAGTTGTCCTTCCCTATAGTCCTTCCTTTACTCTTCTTCCCCATTCTATTTCCCTGTCTTTCATAACAATATATTCCATTTTCTCTTCCTTTAGAGAGCCTCTCCTTTCTCTCGGTTCCTACAAGGCACCTTATTCGAAACCAGATTCACCAAGTATACCACTTACTAGGGTAGGGGCATGAGAATTAGAAAAATAAGTAAAGATAATGAAGACGTGAGTAAAAATAGTAAACAGAAGCACAGGATAGTATTGGGAGGGAGTTCCAGTGAATACTGAAATTCACCCGTCTTTAATTTTTATACACTTTTATACCCCAATACAAAAGGGGTAGAGGACAAAAGACTGCTTTAACATGATACAAAGAAAAACTAAAATGGTTACTTACTTCAGTGCTTGTCACATCAAATCATTAATTCTTGAGAAAAACATTCTGTTGTTTAGACAGTGAACCCACCCTAGATCAAGCATCCTGATGGCAGCCACTCCCTAAGTCAAACATCTTAATTCAAAAGAAGGAGCATAAGTATGCATGAATTATTTGACCTTTGGTCAGGGTGGAGTGGATCTACCTGTATGGGACATCTTAATATTCAAAACACCAAGTAACCACAACCTAGGTCAGGGTATATAGCCACACTTATTGTCAACAACTTTGAACAATCTGAATCTCTCTGACCTTCAGACAAGGTGGAAAAGGCTCATATTTTTGGACCCCCACAGCACCTAATCTCTGTGGGTTATTTGGATTTTAACACACGTACCTAAAGCAAAGCTAATATCCACCATAGGAGAAAAATATAACATTTGTATTTTTGGTTCAGGATGATGCTTTCTATTTCCATCCATTTACCTATGGATTTCATAATTTTATTTTTTCAGAACTGTAATGATTGTTCTGTCTTTTTAAGAGACAAGCCACACCCACTCCCTCCCCCATCTGCCTGAGTTCTCTCTCTTATCCATCTCCCTCTTGAAAAGGCAGCTTCTACTTCTCTCTCTCTCTCTCTCTCTCTCTCTCTCTCTCCCTTTCCTTCTCTCTGCTTTTCTCCTTCTCCCCCTTCCTTTCCATAACCCACTTAATAAATATCTAACCTCACTCTGCATGGCATGCCTATCCATCTGTCTCTCACCCACCACTGGCACATAGGTTGCCTCCAGAGACCAGGAACCTTTGGAGATCTGCCACATGGTCTCGTGTGCCATCCCTGCCTTGGACTAGCTGTTTTTGGAACTTGCTGCCTTCTGCCACATGGGCCTTTGCCACTGCTTGGGGACTTGCAGCTTTTCTGTTGCCTGCCACTGCAGGGAATCCTGAAAAATTTTTATTTTTTCATTACAATAGCAACTGAATAACATTCCATTGTAGAAATGTATCACATTTTCATTATCTATTCATCTGTTGGTGTATATGTAGACTGTATCCAGTTTCTGACTATTGTGAATAGAGTGGTATTGAACATGCATGGGCAAGTACCTCTGTAATAGGATGTAGGGAACTTTGGGTATAAACCCAAAAGAGGGATAGCTGGATATTAGGTAGATCTATTCCCAACTTCTTTAGGAAACTATACTGATTTCTATAGTGGTTGTAAAAGTATGCCCTTCCACCAGCTATGAACAAGGGTTCTCTTTTCTGGACTAGACATATTTATGAATGCCATCCTTTCCTTGATCTTGATTTGAATGAAAAGCTGTAAACTGAATTGGACTAATTGGACTGGCTTTTGCTCAATTTCTTTTAGTATCGTGTGTGTGTGTGTGTGTGTGTGTGTGTGTGTGTGTGTGTGTGTGTGTTGTGTGCCTGTGTCCAAGCAGGAACCAGGAAAAGCATTGCACTTCTTCAGCTTCATCCAGGTTATCTTTGGGTATCCTGTCCTGTATCACATAGGTCATTCTTTCTTGACTACCTTGAAGCTGTCTAGTGAGTTCTCGGTGAAGATCCCACGTTTAAAGTCTTATTGCTATTCTTACAGATGAAAGTTTAAAATAGAGTATGAAGGAAGGCTGATCTTTCTCTCGTATTATTATTGTTTAACTTGTTATTTAAAGATACATTTATTAACAAAGCCCAGATTTTGACAATTAATCACAACTTTTACCTGAAATTTGTGCTCCTGCTTGGTTCTTGAAATGCTTTCTAGAATTCGACAATATCCAACCCTTTATGCCTTGTTTTTGTCGATGCAAGCACTGTTCACTCAGAATACTTATGAACTGTTTCATGACTTGCTAACTCAGATAATTAAAATTATGTTTTTATTTACTTTTTGACTATTCTGTATATATCTGAAATAAATCTTGATCAATCTTGTATGCCTATCACCCCTTCTTTGCCCCCTCTAAACTCATTAAGCCACTTCTTCTTTCCAAGGAGCGTCCTTCCTATTTCTTTTTGTGACCTAACTAGTCTAATTAGATTTGATTATCTAAGCTTGGGTCAGGAGTTATTTACTGGGGCATGGGAAGCTAACAATCGCTGTATAACAGAGGAAAATAATAGTCCTTCTTTCCCTTCCCAACAAGAGTCAAATAAATCCCAGGCTGACGTTGAATTCATTATCCTCCTGCCTCATATTCTTGACTATTGGGGTTACAGGTACATGACACTATCCTAGCTTTCAAAGGAACTTCTTTAATACTTATTAAGTTTTAACCTCTGTGTAGGTAGCCTATTTGTGTACTGGCATGCATTGATTTTGTCCTCTAAGTTCTCAAGTTAAACCAATAATATAATATTGCTAAGATTTGAAAATATGGCTTAACAAGAGCAAATATGAGAGCAATGTTAGCCTAATAAACGCATTTGTTTCCTACATGGTGGCAGCTGCTGTCAAATCCAGCTCCTGGTTGATTGAGTAATTAGAAAGCAACCAGACAAATGTAATGAATAAAAGAGCAGGAGTTCCATGTGTAGATTTTGGGAGGCAAACGATAAGTTCTCCCCACAACTGTGTTCTAATCAGATGCAGAACATGGTATTATGATACTATTTGATAGGACTACATAACCCTGGTGCCACAAAACTCCAATGTCAGACTGAGCTGATGCCTCTGTCCTTTAAGTTCTTGCCATGCAAGCTTGAAGTTCTGAGTTCTTTTGCCATTGTATGGTCTGTGTAGGTTGTGTTTATTTATTTAGGACTTAGGACTACACACACACACACACACCACAAAAAACAACAACAAAGGTTATGAACCTGAATGAAAGCGAGGTGTGGGTGCATGAGAAGGTTTGGTGGTAGGAAAGCAGAGAAAGCAAATGACAGACTTGTATCATGATTTCAAAGAAAAATGCTTAAATATTGACAAAAAATGTAGTAGCTATTGAAACTTTTGCTTCTTCTTATTTAACACATTTAATAAAATACGGTCCAAGGTTTTGCTTCTTTGTTTGTTTGTTTGTTTGTTTTATTTTTGTTTTAAAGTCAGAGCAAGTGATGAACACTCATGCCTTCATGTGTATTCCCAGTGCACATTTGCAATCTCAGCCCTGGGAGGGATAACTAAGGCTCATGGGACAGATAGATTAGTCTAATTAGTGAGCTCCAGCTCAGTGAGAGATCTTTTTGGAAAAAGAAAGAAAAAGGAGAGGAAGGATGGAAAGAAGGAAAGAACGAAGGAGGAAAGGGAGGGTGTGCAGTGTCTAAAGAATGACTTCCGGGGGATGTTCATTGGCCTCCACACGCATATGCATACATGTACAACCACACCCCTACACACACACACACAAGGGTTAGGACAAAACTCTGATATCTTGAAATCTGTTAAACAGTGGAACGTGTGCTGGCCAGCAGGACAATCAGGCCCCTCTCCTCAGGCCTCGGTTGCCTTCACTGCTATACTAAGCAATAGATCTTCTCATTTCTAATGTGTTTATTTTATTCTGTACTGGGATTTCACATGAGACTCCCTTCAGCAAGCATGCCACTGAAAGCTGTATTTGGGTGCTTTATTGTTTTGCTCTTTTCATTTAGTAGAAAGGGTCTACAAATCAATTTTTCCCTATCTAATACTGAAAAATTATGAGGACTTAGGAGATTCAAATTCCACTCATATTTGCTTTTCCTTCCCTCCATAGGAAACACACATGTGCAAATGCTTGCATCCTTCCAGGTCTGCTTTGTGGCTCAGCGGAAATAGTTGACTGTGAGCTGCTCCCTATCAAGTGTGAGGAGCACAGAGACCGGCCTGTGCAGATGAGACTGTCTTCACAGGGTTTTCACACGCAGATTCCACGGTGTTCTTATAGCTGTGTATGATGTCAGAAGTGTCCTCACCCTTTGCTGCAGGAGAAAGTCAGGTATACACTGACATCTGAGCCACTCTGTGAAAGGCACAAGTGCCTGAATGCAGCCCATCAGAGCTTGCTGCCTTCTGCATCAGTTCCTTCCTCCGTTCTGTGATAGACTATCCTGACAAAAGAGGCTCAGCTTTTATTATAAAAAATAATATTTTTTATTATTTATATTATACGGCTTAGCTTTTATTATCTACTCAACACAAAGTAACCACCTGGGAAGTCATTGGAATAATTGCTTTGTCAGATTGGTCTGTGGTCATTGTCTTCACAGAAGATGAATGAAGGAGGTCCCAGCACACAGTGGGCAGCACCACCCCCACGCAGATGAGCTTGTGCTATAAAAGACAGCTAGCTGAATGCAGGCCTGGGAGTGAGCCAGGAAAGAGCATTCCTGGAAGGTGTTTGTATCGGCTCCTGCTGGTGCTCCTGCCCTGACTTCCCTCAGTAATGGACCTGCAAGTGTCAGCCAAATAAACCTCTTTCTTCCCAAGCTGCATTTGGTCACGATGTTCATCACAGCATTGGAAAGAAAACCAGACCATGGAGAAAGAGACTCTTTTGGCTCGGAGTTCTGAAGTTCAGTGCAACAAGGTAGGGGAGCCGGGGCAGCAGGAACGTGAGGCAGCTGCTCAGATTCCATCCACATGAAGCAGAGAACAAGGAATGTTGTGGCTCCACTTATTTTCTCCTTCATGTTTAGTGTGGGATCCTAGTCTATGGGACAATGTCATCTACAGTGAGCAGGTCTTCCCACTTTAATTCACTTGGTCTTTGTAATTCCTCATGTCCAGCGGCTAATCTAGTCCAGATATCAGGATAAAAACATCCCTCCTTGTGGGTTCATTTATAAGTGATTTTCTGTATTAGGTCAATTGAAATAGACAGAGCTAACTATGAGCATCACCATTATCATAGGTTGTGTCCTAAATAAACACAAAGGAGGTGAACTGAGCATGAGCATGCATGTCTCTCTGATTCCTGACTCTAGGTACAATATGGCCAGCTGTTTCACACTCCTGCTACCATGCCTTCCCCATCCTAGTTAACACTTCAGACCACGAGCTGGAATCAGACTTTCCACCCTAGAACTGTGGTTTGTCTAGTACTTGTCCACAGAAGCAAGAAAACTTACTAACACGTTTTCCCATGGATGCTTCCTGGGCTCTGTTGTTTACTTGCTGGCTCAGAAGACTTCCCACTCTCCTGTGTATGTTCCCCACATCAAGGACATCTCTCGTTCTTCACAGACACAAAGGTTGTGCTCTCCCCCACGCCTAAACTCCCACATCTACGTCCTGGACTTGAAGGGTTAGGTCTGTAAGACTGCCACCTCACCCTAGATGGCAGTCTTAAGCCCTGCATGACATTGCACTTTGGGGGAAGTGTGCTCCCCAGTCTCTTCTTATAACTGGATCACTGGTTTTAAAGACTTGTGAAACCCAGGGATTCAGTTCCTCATTAAAGATATTGCAAGAACCTACAGGAAAATGACTGTAAGCTAAGATGGGTTGAGGCAACTCCCTCCTGATGAACCATCAGTGTCTCTCTATCTTCATCAACCTAGAAGTTTGACTATCCTGCTGCTGAAGATTCTCATGGATAATTTTGGCAGATAAATAAATGACTGATCAAGCCATCAGCCTACAGTGAATGAGTCAATCTCCATCCCTCATCCCTTCATAGGTAGCAGGAGAATAGATTTGCAGGTTTTAACCCCATAAAGCTTAAGTCTCCCTCAGTAACCCTAATTCATCCTTTGAAGATCAGTGTGCTAGAATCAATTCAGGTATAACCAAAAAGAGCTAAAATATGACACTCTCACTGTTATTCAGGAACTTCTAATGAGTTTATACGTCCAATATCATGAGCTGTGGGCAAAGACAAAGTATATATCTCTTACACACCTGTCAACACTCAGTCACATGTGGATATGAGACTCACACATGTACAGAAGGAAAGCATAGATTCACCACCTAGAAAATCACTTACTCCAGGACAATTGAAAATAACAACAGAGTCCATAAATTGGAAGAGCAATTAATATTTAACTAGAGACAACATAACGGCAATCATTAATTGTACCTCTTTGCTCACATTTAAGATATAATAAAGCCTACCTGGGTGTATGTATGCAGGAAAATTACTAAATAATTACTGCCCATGGGTAATCACATATTGATAGCTTCCTTCCTTTAGCAATTTGAGGCAGGTAAGCATCAGGAATTGTTTAACAACATGGAATTCCACCTTGACTTATACTGTGCAAGACACCTTCCAAACAATGCACCTAAAATCTTAGAGTACCCCCACCCACACACCTACATACAACTGTATGTATACCTGCTTTAAACAAGGGATGAGTTATTTCTCATAGAAACTTCTAGATAATAGCTAGTTTCTATTCAAACACATCCCGGAATACAATCCAGGAAATAGAGGCAATGGGATGATCTTCCCTAGGTTGGTTAGGAATTAATGTGGAGTAAGTCAAACTATATGATCAAAGTAAACTTTTGGAGAAAATCACCTGCTTACTATTCTATGCCTATGTGTAAAAGGGCTTGCATATGATTAAAATCATACATACATGGGACATGCAAAGTTAGCAGAAGTGGGCATAATCTGCCAATCAAAATACAGAAGCACTGAAGTGAAACCCTTAGCAATCAAACTCTTCATCCTATTAAACCCCAAGAACAATAAAGGAAGACCCAAATAACATTTGGAGCTCTTTAACCCTTCAGTCATGTAGCCTCTGTTAGTCTCGGAAAAGACTCATTTCTAATATGTTCTTGTTTCTTTCTCGAATAAGAGATCAAGAAACTGAATACACAAGGCCCATAACCTAACTAGTGGTAACAGTTGTGGTTCTCACAGTGCAGGATTCTGGGTAATTCTTCCATCACACCATTGAGTCCCTAATTGTCCATCAATCCCTAAGCATCAATGGCAACAGTCAACAAAGGCTGGATTCTTTCCCTCTGACTATGTAACCTGTGAGTATAGCTGAGTTTCCACAACCCCTGAGTCATAGAGTCTGGTGAAGGAAAATTCCTGTTTAGGATGTACCAGTTTCAGAGCACAGAAAAGCAAGCGAGGTGATGAACACCAGTGGCTGTTTTATACATTTCTCCTGAGCAATTGGAAATATCTCCCCTGCTCTATTGGAAAAAGCAAGTCAGGCACCCCAAGGCTGTGTCAAGGTACAGGAAGAACAACTGTTGCCCACACAGACACATCCAATATTTAGTGTTAGTAATCTCCCTAACGACCAGTCTTTTAAGAGGCTCTAATTGCTTCCTTGTCAGAAATTGATTGCAAACCTCAGTTCCTTACTTATTCATTTGTTCATTCATTTATCTATTACTAAGCAGGTGCTCTTTGAAAAATTTGTTTCCTATGCCATGTGTTACATGTTATATATGGTAAAGAGGGAAAGGAAAATTGATGGAAATACAACTAGAAGAAGTTTGATAGCAGGAAAAATTAGGAGAATTTCTCTCTGTCATTCCACCCTGCCCTCGTGTGTGTGTGTGTGTGTGTGTGTGTGTGTGTGTGTGTGAGTGTGTGTTGGGAAGGTGGTGGATGTAGAGTCAAAACTGCACAGAAATGTACATACAGATACTATGAAGGTAATGAAAAGTCATGCTTTGGATTTCTAAGAACCAGGCAAATGGAAAGCTTGCACTGTATGTCCAAAGACTGCAAACTCCTCAAGCTGAGGTCTTGTTTCCTCATTTCTCTGTCTGAACTCAATTATTGTTCTTTGAAGAAAACAGCATAGGACTCAATATGTGGACTCAGAGTGAGCTCAGAAGTGATAAGTATCCTGCTGTGGAACTAAAGACTTTTGTAGAATGTCAGGTCTAAACTGGTGACAGAGATGCACTCTGAGGCACAGGCTGTTGAGAATGCTGTCCTCCTTTTAGAACAACTGTGATAACCACAAAAGACCCTGAACAGTGGGTCTGTTGATGCTGTCTCAGACAAGGGACAGAGAAGGTCGTTAGACTCTTGGCTGAGATTCCACGCAGGTCCTCTGGTACATCCCTCCATGGTGTGTATAGCTCTGATCCATCTGCATGTGGTCTTGGCAGGAACTAGAGTCTATGGAGAGTAGACATCTATTGAAGAGGTCACGCCATCTCTGCAGCATAGGGAAGTCATTATACAGGCTGGACAAGGCTTTACAGTGTTATAGCTGTTTGAGTGTCTCCACACTCTTATAAATAGCCCATCTCCCATGTTGCTATGTATAAAACCAATAACTTCATTGGCCCACAAAGGCAGATTTGGGTGAAACTGTTACTGTGATCTGGTTTTGATGGCCTATGTGGGTTGAGCAGATGTTCATTCATACTTCCCGAGGAAAAGGTCCTGCAACATAGATCATCAGAGTCAACAAGATGGGGCAGAGTCATCTTACAGAGGTTGGTATGCCAGGCACCATCTGAGAATGCATTGCTTGCAAATTCCAGAGGCCATGAAGAAGTGCCCTGGTAGCCCTGGGGGATATGGAGTTCTTGTCTGGAAAGAGGTACCACAGTCTCTTTGGGCTGTTAGACAAGCCATGTTTGAGAAAGAAGAAAACTGGAAAGTATGAGGCTTACCAAGGACTTTTAGTGTTGTTCAAGACTTGTGTTCATACATTTTTATAATTAATTTGAATTCATGTGATTTTGACCTAGGATGCACGTGAGAAATGATGTGTGACAGGAAGAAACAGGAATCCATTACATTTTATGTCCTACATACAGTGGTCAAACTTTAAATTTCATATTAAAATATGAATATTTAAATATCATATTTGAAAAAGGCATGTTTCAGGGCTGGGATTATAGCTCAGCTTGTGGAGTGCTTACTGAGGATGGGCAGCCCCAGGTTCCATCTCCAACACAGAATAAACAGGCTGTCATGGTGCCTACTTGTCGTCATGATGCTGAGGCTGTGGAGGCAAGAAGATCAGGAGTTCAAAACAGCTGTGGCTGCATAACATCAAGACTAGCTGGAGAAACAGACACTGTCTCAAAATGAAAAGAGAAAGTAATAAAATAATAATAAATAAATTAAAATAAATTAAAAAGTGCATAAAATAACAAAAATATAAAGAGAAGATGGGACAGATTTTAAGGAAGAGAGAGTAATGATTCAGCACTGTCAGAAATGGTCTTAGTACTCTGCATGCACCGGTGAGTTGTTAGGGAGAATAAATGATAGTGGTTCTTGTTAATGGGGGTTTTCTTACATCTTATCCTTCCCGTCACTACAGTTTAAAAGCTATTTATTGTACTAACTCTACAGGCTTTAGCTTGCCTCTTTTCCATGGAGATTGATCTCCCTTTCTCCCTCTCTCTTGCCTTCCCTTCCTTTCTTCCTTTCTTGCTTGGTGTGTGTGTGTGTGTGTGTGTGTGTGTGTGTGTGTGTGTGTGTGCGCGCGCGCATGCATCTGTGCATGTGGGTGTATGTCTGTGTATGTGTGTGTGTGTGTGTGTGTGTGTGTGTGTGAAAGAGAGAGAGAGAGAGAGTATTGTATGGTGTTTCAGTTTGCATGAACACTGGACTTGTAGAGGCCTGAGGGTGGCACAGAAATATTCCATGATCACTCTACAACTCCTTTTTAGAGACAACGGCTCTCACTGAACACAGAACTCACTGATTCAGTTACAGTGCCTAGTGAGTGAGCTTCGGGTTCTGCTTGTGTCTGTATCCCCTGTACTGAGAATAAAGGTGTGAGTCAGAGTCTGTGCAAACTGGCGAAGCTCTTTCCTGCATAAGAAGCATTACTGACTGAGCTTTCTTTCTAGCCCAGTCTGTTATAAATTAACCTGTAATAAATACTTTGGATGTGAGCATTTTTTCTGTGCCCTCGTACTTTTAATATTTATTTCTATTCTAGTTGTCTGAGTGTGTGTGGGGGGGGGGTATTGCAGTTGTGCATAAAAGAAGCTATCACTTTCCCTAGAGCTGTAGTTACAAACAGTTGTGAGCCATCTAATGTGTATGCTGGGAGATGAACTCAGGCCCTCTTAAAATGCACCATGTTCTCTTAACCACTGAGCCCTCTCTCCAACCCCATGTTCTGTGCCTTTAAGGGATAGCAAGGAAGCAAGGAATGAATTATGTAACACTGTGAAATTTTGATACTGTCTTAAATTTATGTAGCTGCTGACATAAGTAGTTGAAAATTATAACTTTAGAATATGAAAACAAAACACCATCAATTGTTTTGCTATTGACTTACTCTGTAATTGTAATGCATACCCTATAAATTTGCTGCTCACTTTTTACTGTATTATTTCTCAGGCAATTATGTTTTACTGCAAATTTGGAGGATTTACTTGATATAATCATTGAGTACTAGTGTAGTGCTAAGTATTTAAATGAGGATGTTATCAAATGAAGCTAATTTTTCTTGTCCTGTTGCAACCAGATTATTTTTAATATGTCAGACTTATTAAAACAGTTCATTTATACCGGGAAATTTAAATCAAGCAAGCTTTCACACATAATATCACCTCCCAATATGGTTGACATTTACAAGATGGCAAGTAACATTTTGCGTGCTTATTACTTAAGCACTTTTGATTTTGTCAATACAAGATAAATTAGCTAAGATCAGGCAAACTTTGTTTTGGTATTTGGATTAATCATGTGCTCCGTCTTGTCTGCAATATTGATAGGAATGTTTAGCAACTGTACCAAGTAGGCTGAGTGGCAAAAATGAATACAAATTTTGCTATAAATTGCAAATAAGTGCAAAAT
Organism: Myodes glareolus; assembly: GCF_982192425.1. NCBI lineage: Eukaryota > Metazoa > Chordata > Mammalia > Rodentia > Cricetidae > Myodes > Myodes glareolus. The sequence goes on from NC_142045.1 coordinate 1,311,265, forward strand.
TAATCTGGTTGACTTAATCAGAAATATAGAATACTATTAGCATTTCAAATCACTTCAGTCTAAATTTCAGACATCATTGGCAGTGTAAAATAGCAATGCTATAAGTCATCTTGAAAAATATAAAAAACTTAGAATATTTATTTATTTACTTATTTCTATATCTTTTGAGTGTATATATACATGCATGCCAAGTTGTGTGTGGAGGACATCTTTTGCAAGGCAGTTCTCTCTTTTCACCCATGTGGATGCTCAGGGATTGAACTCACCATTGGGCTTGATTTTCTATGCCTTTACTGACCCTGGCTTATATTTTGGAAACTTATTTCAAATACTACCCATGTAGTTAAAGATAACAATTCATCCATCACAAGGATGGCTTGATATCTAGATTTAAATGTTGGTTGATGAGAAGAAAATTAATGCCATCAATTTTCTTCCTGCAAGCTTTGTTTATATTCTTTAGATGGAAACTCATACATCCTATACAGGCCTAGAAGTCACTAGGTAGCAGAGGATAACCTTGAGATTCTGATGTACCTGTTTCTACCCTTCAAGTCCTACTACTATAAGTGTGTACCACCATACTGGTTTATGTGTTACTGGAGGTGAAACCCAGGGATTCCAACATGCTTGACAAGAGTTCTAATTAACTGAGTTATATTCCCTGCCCAAATTGACATCTTTTGATATACCTTACCAAATTTTCACCTTGCCATCCTGTATGTGAAATTTTCCTGTCCTGTCAGCCTGCTCCTAAATTACCATACAGAGAGACTTAATATTAATTGCAAATGCTTGACTTATAGCTCAGGCTTACTACTAAGTCACTCTTACAATTCAAATGAACTCATTTCTCATAATCTATCTGCAGCCTCAAGGCTCACGGCATTTATCTCTCTGTCATGTATATTCAATTCTAATTTACTCCAATTTCTTCAATTATTCTTCTAATTAGGTCATGATTATTATCCAGCTGATTTGGATTTGATCAATTTTTCCTAATATACGTTTGGAAGAGACAATTTTAGTCTGTTTTTCTTATTTTTAACTTCCAATTTTTTCAAAGAATACATTTGTCTTTGAAATAGAAGCTACATCCAGTTTTACTCATTGTGTACTTGAGGAATTACATAGCTAAATCAAATGAGAAAAAAACCATATATTGCACACGGATAGAGACGGAGAAAGTTATTTTTTTCCCCTGATCTGGGGGGAGTATCTGGGAGTCCTCACAAAAGACCAGTTTTTAATCTCTGCATCTTTAGGGTATCAAATGACAAAGCATATGTGGTGGATTCCTGACACAATCTTAGAGCAAAATCTACTATTATATAAGAAGTTTTGTTCTGAGAAATGGGAAGATTCTGAGAAAAAAATGCCTGTCTCAGGCTTGGAATGACTTTGATAGAGAGAAATCTCAAGGCCCACAAAGAAGCACAAATACAGGGCTGTTGAAATGACTTAGTTAGGAACCCTCGTGGTTCTCACAGAGGAGACAGGCTTGATTCCTAGCACAAGTTCCAGGGGACTGAGCATCCTGTTTTGGCCTAGGGGAGCTCTAAGCATGCATTAGGAAACACTTATACAGGTAAGATAAAAATAAATATTCTTAAATTGAAAAAGAAACATAAATGTATTTCTGATTGAAACATTTCAGGAATGATGAAGCATGTACAGCTACGCGTCTATATCATAGGACGCAGAAGAGAGTGAATGATATTACATTTTACGTTACATCTCATTGGTTTTGGTGGGGAAGAAGTATATCTTGGGTGTGTGTGAAATTTCAAGGACAACTTACAGAGTCACTTGTCTTTCCGCATCATTCTGGTCCTGGGGATCGAACTAGATCATGTGGCTCCGTGGCAGGTGCCTGGACCTGTGAGGATATGTCGATAGCATCAGACCTAATTCTTAAGTGAGATTTAGCCAGAGGTCAGCAAAGCTTTGTAAGGAGAGAACAGTCAATAGGAAGAGCATAGTGGTGGCCTGTCTTCCCGCTGGCCTGGGCTCAGGAAGAAAGAGATCAATGAAGAAAACGACGTGAGTGGATCCCAGACACGGAAGGCCTTAGCCTACAGGAAGTGGAGTGTCCAATGGGCCATTTACAGATGTGCTAGCCCCATTAAAATTCTAATGGCTTTGCTCATGGGAGTAGAAACAGGTAACCTTAAAATTCATGAGGAAGTCTCAAAGTTCAGAGGCTGATGCCATGGGAAGCTAACCGCAAATCTCTGGAAAACTGATTGTTTTGGACTCACTCCCCCTTCTGACTTATCAGAACCCTAAGAGTTCTGATACTCAGGATGTTTCTGCAGCAAAGATATCAGCACCTCTTTACACACATCATGTATTCCCTACTCTGAGTGACTTAATATCAAATCATAAGAATGGCTGAAGGAGGACATCCCAACAGCCAAGAACACTTGCTGCTTTTTCCAGAGAATCAGAGTCCGGTTTTCAGAAAACACATCAGATGACTCACACTCTCCTGTAACTCTAGCTTCAGGAGATGCAAGGCCTTCTTAGGATCTCCATGGGTAGCACGTGTACAAACACACATACAAACTTAACTTAAAATAAAATAAATCATTTTAGCGAGTTGCTTACCTCCCAGTGCTACTAAATAGAATTGTGGCTGAAGCTACAGCACAGAAGCAGTGTCTAAGTGATTAATCTTTTTGTATTTGTCAGGACAGAGCACAGAGTTTTAATGTAATCAGTTCTGCATTTAATGTAGTCAATTCTGTGGTGATCGTTTGAGGAAAGAGGCAAAACGATGTACAAAAGTGAAGATATTACAATCCAGAGAAATAAGAAATTAACTCTGCAGGGAGTTACCATGGTGCTGGATCAATATGGCCCCTAAATAGATGTGAGTTGATAGGGGCCCTTTTCATATTCTTCGAGCAATGTAGAAGGGGCTTTTCCTTGTTGATGGATATGAAACACAATTTTGGCCAGGGCCCAATTCAATTAAACAATTTTTATCGCACCCTATGACATATCCAGCATATTTTTATGACTCCCAATGATATCATTCATGTATCTTTTCCAACATGGAGATTTATACGAACTAAACTGGCTTCAACTTTGTCTGTTTTATCCAGTAGCAGATTGACTCTTTGTAAAAATGACCAGTTCTGTCTGCCAAACTCTATACCAAATTCCCAAGCCAAGGTTTGCTTGAAAACGTTTTTTTTTTGTTTGTTTGTTTTTATTTGCTCTGCAGAAGAAAGCAAGAGTTTATGAATTTCCCACTTTTCTCTGCTGCCATATTTATAGGTGTTCACCACAAACCTTGCAACTGTAGGGACCAAGAGTGAAGTGGTGGCCTTTGTTCAGGCACGTGATACTTAATAGCTGAATTCAGTGTGGCATTTGCTGTAGTGGAGGTCCTGGACTAAATCAACTAAGTCTTTTGTGAGCTGGGAAGATGGCTTGGTTAATAATGTGTTCTACCTTATAAATGCTCGGAGTTGTGTTTTCCCCTGGAACATGTGTAAAAAGCCATTTATGATGGGGCACACCGGTAATTTTATGACGGTGAGAAGAGGAAGAAATAGGCAGAATCCTGCATGCTGAGAGGCCAGGTATCCTAGCTTTCAGTCTGAAGTACTAAGCTATTAATAGATGCTGTCACAGGCTAATAACAAAGGGTACATGAGTGCTGGCATCCAAAGTTTTACTCTAACTGCTACCATGTACTGAACAGTGCACACACGCGCACACACTCACACACACGCACACACACACACTCACGCTCACACACTACTTTCCATTGTCACTTCTGTGGCCTGCCCAACACTGCATTAAGACTACAGCACCTGGTCCATTATGACCAAGCAGGTAAAAGACACACACATGTCGACCTGGGGCCGCTTGCCCTGGTTAGGGAGAAGAAATGGCAGGCAGTGGATGCCATCCATGGTGGGCGAATATATGCTGAAGTATGGAGAAAGTGAAAGGCAGACTAGTTCTGGTCCTCTAGACAGAGGCAAGTCTGAAGACATGAACGTGGTGAGTAACGGACTGATGGGGCGGTCTGCTTGCCCCTAGGACCCTGGTGACATCTGGGCTTGAGCTGCTGTCAAGGGCCATGTCTGGGTCTCTGGCTCTGCTTGCAGCTGTGGTCTGTGCTGACGTCTGCGGCTTCTGTTAGCACTGAAGTGCATGAGGATGCCTGGCCTCATTAAGGTCTGAGGGATAAGCTGCCACCAGGGCCATGTCGATCTGAGTGGCCTGCACTGCCATCCATGGCCATGGTGTTGTCCAGGCAACACTGCTGCTGAGGGCCGTGTCTGCGACAATGTACGACAGAGGAGAACAACCCCTTTCCACATAGGAGAGCTGTCACCCCCAACTTGGGGAAGATGGCTTGGCTCCTCTTCTGAGGAACTTGGGGGATAGTCCAGTAGCCGAGACTCATCAACTCAGCTACTGCCCAGGCACACATCCAGGGCTTTGAGTTGACACTCCCCAACATCTGCCCCATCTATGAACTGTTGGAGTATGTGAAGGGACTGGTCCTAGCCACAGGATCTCCATGACTGGGGCAACAGCAGGATATCTGAGAGGAGTGTTCATGAGGGTCCAAGGTTGTTGGTGTACCAGGAGTTAGAGGCCTTGAATCTGACCCAAAACACATTACACAATGAACAATTGCAAGGAGAGCTGTCTGGGCAAAAGGACACAGCAGTTCCGATGGCCAGTAACATGAATGAAGAGACGAGAGATGAGGAAGAGGTGGGAAAGACAGAGCAGCCTAGGAGCTAGATAGGTTTTTCGTTTATTTGCTGCTTTTATTTTTATCTGTTGTTTTTGTTTTGTTTCATAATTAACATTCTTTTTGTTTGTTTGTTTCCCGAGACAGGGTTTCTTAATGTTGCGTTGGATGTCCTGGAACTTGCTCTGTAGATCAGGCTTGCTCTGAGATCCGCCTGTCTCTGGCTCCTAAGTGCTGGAATTAAAGGCATGTACCAGCACCACGAGTTGCATTTTTTAAGGCTTTGAGTGGAAGCTACAGGTGCAGATGGACTGGAAAATGAGTGGGATTTCCCAGTGCATGATGTAAAATTCCAAAGAATGAATTAAAAAATTACATTTAAAATAAATAAATAACTACTTTAATACATTAATTCGAGGATAGACTGTTATCTTTTCTTAACTTTCTAAATGCGTAGAAAGTGAAATACTGTTAAAAATCTAAAGCAGTGTGTTTTATTTCTTCACTCTAAGCCCTGCTGTTGAACTCCATGTCATAGAAAAGGCCCAGCTCCTTCACTATGCCGTGCACCCCACTCTGTTCCCTTGGTCTCCCCGTCCTCTGTTAAGGTGCTCATCTTCTCATCGTACCCCAGAGGCCTCCCTGCCCCCCAGAAAATCCCTTCCCATCGGACAACCTTTGCACTTTCTTTCCTCTGACTGAATTACCTTTTCTTCTGTTGTCCACACAGATCGTGGGCTCATTTCCTTCCATCTTGATTCCAGTAACGCTTTCTCATTGAGATGACTCTGCCATCAGAATCACAGACGCAGGGCCTCAGTCCATCAGTGCCTGGGTGGCCAGCTTAAAAAGAACGATGGACACACTTTCCTCACCTTTGGTTGCTATTTCTTCAACCAGTTTGAGTGTTATGATTCTAAATAACACCAACATTATTAACCTTTCAGGCCACAATAAACAAGAAGTAGTCTCTCACTAGAAGTCTCTCCTGTACAAATGCCCAGGAAGGATGTTTTACACATAAAAGGCATTTCAAAATGTGTTATTACGAGGAAGTTAGAACACATAAAATGTGGTGAGAACAGAATTACGTGCCCATGATTCTGTCCTCCAGGGATCACGCTACTCCTTTCTGTCCCTCTTTCTTTCATGACAGTTGACTCATCCCTGGATCATTCTGGAATTATCATGAAAGAGTCAATATTAAATCTTCAGAGATAGGCAAGGAATTGTGTCAAAGACAAAAAAATGAGAAAAAAATATGGAAAAGCTACACTAGCAATAGAATGGGCTTGAGGACTAGAAGCCATATGTAAGGTGGACACTTCAAAGTTCATATTATTGGGAGGGACAGCTAACACTTGGGGCTTCCTGTGGTCTGTACAAGGCACTGTGCTAAGTGTGCTGGGAGACAGCTCAGTGGGTGGAGGGCACAAAGACCTGAGTTTGGATCCCAGAACTCATGTAAAAAGCTGGCATGTTGGCAGGTGCCTGCAGTCTCAGTACTGAGGAGACGAGGTGACAGTGGGATCTGACACTTGCTGGCCAGCAGACTAACCAAGTTTGGAGGTTTCATGATCAGAAAGTGACCCCCATTCTAGAAAGAAAGAATAGTAGAGGAAGACACATAACATTGCCCTCTGTCCTCTACACATAGAGGCATGTATGCCAACACACAAATGCACACAAAGGCATACACATACATACACGTAGCTAATATACAAACCACATACATGTAATACATGTATATCGCACACATAACACACACACACATGCGTATATGTGCTTAAGAGCGCACCATGCACAGGGTCAAGATGTCTTTGCTGGGGCAGTATAGTAGAGAATTAAACACAAAAGCTACATCAATATTAACACGTAAGAGTAACCAGTTTGGGGTCTCCTACATGGTTCTGTGGGTACGGTGCTTCATTTATGAATGAGAATTCCTGGAAAGAAGCTAGATCTGCAAAACCTGACTGGTTAGAACTTCAGTGATATGGAGAGGTGGGAATGTTGTCAAGCTTGATTTCTCTGTCTCCAGCTAGTTTAAAACCCTTGGGTCCCTCTACATCATAACTAATATCTTCTTACGAATAGATAGAAATTTTCTATTAAGTTAGTAGACCACTAGCTTCGACCAGTCAAAAAACCAAAAATCTACTCAGATAGCTTCTTGGGCTCGTAGAAAACTTCTCCCCATATTGCCATAAATGTCTCTCTGATGTAACCACTAATATATTTCAAACTTGTCTTGATTTGATTCTCTTCGTTCTGTATAACTATATAACTTTATGAAAGAGATTCCATGGTTATGATCACTTAAAATGCCCCAGAATAAATGTTCTTATGTCCTTTAAGGTCAGAGTTGTGCTGAGAGTTATTTTGTAATGTTTTGCATTAACACCAAGTATTATGACGTGAGTTTGATTCCCAATGACGTGAGTTTGTTTCCCAAGTTTCACATGATGGGAGAAGGGGTTCTCTTTAGTTGTCCTCTGGCTTTTACACATCTGCTGTAGTACACACCACAAGCACACTAAATAAAAATAATGTAATTAAAAATATTAAAACAAACACTTGCCAGAGAAGGACAAGCAGCTCCCCAACCCCCCAATAAGTCAAACAAAGTATGCGTAGGCCAGTTTCTGGAGAATGACTGGATGTCTTTTCTCAGCTGAGCTTAGTGGAATGAGTAGAATATGTACAAGAAAGGCCAGCAATACACAAATGTGGGAGAGGCAGGCAGGGGCTTTATAAAGGTCCATGAGGATCAAACACCCTGGCCCCACCTTGGTCTGTGTCCCGCAACACACTCGCTAGCCACTCCTCTTCCTGAAAGTGCTGGCCTCTTCTTAGGAAGCTGGATCTGGATGGACTTCACCATGTGCAGACCTCCAGAGCTACTGCGAATGCACAGGAGCGATGGCCCTGCTGCACCCACAGGATGGCATTTCACAACACTCCTTTCCCTCCTTCCTAACACCCTTTCATTGGTGGTCCTTCAGCCTTGGCACATAAAAAAAAAAAAGATGGAAATGAGGGAGTGATTTGCTGGGGAAATGCTGGGGAAGTGGAGGGAGACTCTCTGTACATTGTCCCTCTTTCTCTGAAGTCCCTTTCTTGCTTCTGCTATTCAGCTTCTTTGGTAACCTTGCTCCCGTGATTTTCTTGTCCTTTCCATCTCCTCCCTCCAGGCAGCTTCCAAGACTTTCTGCTTTCCTGTGCTGTAGTCCTCTCAAACTCTGCCAAAATGGCCCTTGACTCAATTTTTGACTTTGTTTATTACCAGACTAAGAACCTAGGGAAAAAATCCTCGAATTGCCCAGCGATAGTACCAAGGGCTTTGCTAGCAGGTTTTGTTTTGTTAATGCAATGTAACAAAACTTCACTTTCTGAAGAGAGAAATGGGGGCTGAGAGAGTCTGAGCCCTGGCTGTGGCCACACATTGAGTGCAGGATAGAACTCCAGCTGAAGTTCCCAGCTGCACCAGTCCACAGCCAGAGTTTTAAAGACACTACTGCCCCACTGAAAGACAGGCCCAGAAGTGAAATGCGTGAGGCGGTTGACACGTGGTTTATGTGTATCGGCATTTAAATGCTGCCATTTGTTAGAATCAGGTTGCCAGATATCCAGTGAGCAACATTTTCTGTTCGTGAGGCAAACGTTCAAAACATGAACTGATTTTCAGTCTTTTAAGTACCTCCATTTTGTGTAGCAAAATACTAAATGAGACAGGATGGACAGGAAGGGAGATTATAAAACAAGACCTGGGAGAGTCCACTTCCCCAGAGTGCTGTTAAACCTCCCACCAGCTGACAGTCCCAGCAATTGCAACCCTGTCAGGTATCTCAGGAATCACGCTGTGGTCTCATTCAAATTCCTTAGCAACTTTTTGAAGACAATGCCTTAAAAAAATCACATTCCTACTCATATCTAAAGGCCACAGGGGACCCTCTCTGTGAGAAGTGTGAGGAGCCCACACCAGGGCATGAGTTCAGAAGTCTTCCTTTGCAAATGCCTCTGTTCCTTATAACTCTCTTTAAAAAATCTATATTGAAATTTATTTTTGTGCAATCTTCAACTCTGCTTCATGCTTTTTTCCAGATCTTTTCATTGTTGTTGTATATAAGCCAGAAATCTGGTTTAATTTCATTCATGTCTCCTAAAAGATTAAAGAGATTTCTCAGGCAGGTGACAAGTGACAAGCTGGAGCCCTGTGTCCATTCCAAACTGAATAACTTTGACCAAAATTGTAAGCCTATTGTCCTTATTGCTCTTCAGCCTCTGTGTCCTTGTAAATGTTCCTGCTAAGCTTAGTCCACAGAAGTTCAGAATTATTATAAAGATCATCAACTTCAGAATCCACTCATTACTCAGTATTTTCTCTATGATCGTGAGTTTAGCAGTTGTATACCCTGTGAGAAACTTTTCTATCAAATACTATGACACTTGTGTTTATGACAAGGAATTTAAGTATTTTTATCTTCCCAACCTTGTAAGACATTTGTGCAAATATTTTAATTCCCCACCCAGTTAAACCTGAGTTCACACAGAGGCCCTGTGCATTCTCAGATTACAGTGACTGGCCCCTTCCTCCTCTGTTTCCTCTGTGCCTATTCTTTTAAGCCCAGTCAATCACAAAAGATTGTGATGTTGGACTCCTGTCAATGGTAAAAAACACCCAGCCACCACCAGCCTTAGACGAAAATCCAAGTGCACTTCCTGATCCCAGTGCTTTTTTATCTGCTCTAGTGAGCAACACCTCTTCTCCATCCAGAGTACATTTGCCTTGTTTGGACTCTTCTGTTGGAGTGGTGCGGCTCTTTGTAATCCCAGTCATATTTCTAGCAAGCCCTTTCCATTTGCCCACGAGGTCTGTATGGGTTTCTATTGCAGATTCCATCTTCATATTTAATTTTGGCTGAGCTATCATGCGTCCCTCCAGGATATTGTCCGAGAGCATCTTCCCAGGTCCAGTGGTATCCATTCCCACTCCTCTCTAGCAGCACGGCACTTGTTGGAAATCTATTTTGTGCCATGCCTGGAACCAGCACTTCACGTTTGTCATTTTTATCACCTACTGGCACAAATTCCTCATTTTGCCCACGGGAAAAAAATGACTAAGAGCTCAAGCAATTTCCATATGAACATTGCTCATTCACCAAACAATATCATCACAACTGATCTTCATTTTCAACTTGACTATGTTGCATTCATTCACCTAAGAGAGAGCTGGAGTATACTTTTAGATGCCTGTGAAGGTGTCTACAGAGGATTAACTGAGCACGTAAGGGCACGTCATGAATATGAGTAGAAAGAGTCCTGTGGTCTGGGAGCAGGTGGAGTGTACTGTTCTTCTAGAAGACACAGGCTCAGTTTTTAGTGCCCATGTGGTAGAGCTTACCGCACCATTCAACTTTATCTCCAGGAGATCCCATGCCCTCCTCTGGACTCTGTGGGCACTGAAGTAGACATACCCATACTCAGACACATATACTAGAACATCTTTTTTATAAGATTGGGGGAAGCAAGGAGAAAACCAACTGAATGATAAACTCCCCCCTTTCAGCCCTGTCCTAATAAGGTACTTCTGACACCATGAGTCAGTATAAATGCTCCTGCCATATAGTGTTTCTGTTCGGCATTTCGTCACAGCAAAAACAGAGTAACAGAAGCGGTTGCACAGCTGTCTCCTCTACGTGTTGGGCAGAGCTGGGAATTAGATGATCTTTCTTCTCTTGTGTAGTTTACTTCCAGTTGATGCAGGTGATATCCCAGGCACTTTCTTTGCTTCGTGATGAACATCCACGCAGTACCTCAAACCCTCCTGCCAACACTCTTTGCTGCATCATATACTCACCTCCAGATGTATTTCTTTTTTTAATGTACACATCCCCATGCTGGTTAGGTGTCAGTTTGACACAAACATAGACATTCTCAGGAAGTGGGACTCTATTAGATTGACTTTTGGCCATTTCTGCAAGCTATTTTCTTAATTGTTAATTGATTTATGAGGGCTCAGTTCACTGTGGGTTTCCATCCCTTGGCAGGTAGGACTGGACTATGTAAGAAAGGAAGCTAAACATGTCAAAAAAAGAAAGCCAGTAGCAGTGTTCCTGCATGGTCTCTACTTCAGTTCCTTCCTTCAGGTTTCCTTCCTGAGCTCCTGCTCCAGCTCCCCTGAGTGACAGATGATAACTTGGAAGACAAAATGAACCTTTTCCTCACAGGCTGCTTTTGTCCAGAGTTTTCTCATAGCAGCAGAAATGCAAATGAGGACAGATCCCAACTGTAATGCTCATGGAGTGGGGACGAGGTTGTCTCAGAAAGGATTAACATGTGAGCTCACCCAACTATTGACAGAGTTAACTTAATTTCTGGGAAGGAGAAGGATGAAGGATAATTCAAATGTATTATAGTTGTGTGGTGCCTGTTAGCCTTCTTTGCCATCAAATGTGTTTTTCTTTGTACATTTACTGGAAAATTCTTCATCTCTACTTAGTAATAGCATAAAGTTTACCTACCAGTAAGATCTTTTCCTGAGCCTGTGAGCTGGCTTAGTGAGTAAAGGCACTGGCCACCATGCCTGACAACCTGAGATTGTTCCCTAGGAATCACACGGTAGAAGGAAGAAACTGCTCTGGGATAATGTGTCTGTGTACTGGGAATTTCTGCTGCTCTCAGAGGTTGATAATAAAAGCTGACTTGTCCTATAGGAAGGCAGAATAAGGCTGGGCTGGAACACCAAACAGAGATCTACAGAAGAAAAGGGTAGAGTGGAGAGAGAGACATGAGCCAGGTGCCCAAGAAGCAAGAGGCTAGCAGATTGGTAAAACCATGAAGCCATGTGGTAATATAGAGATAAATAGAAATGGGCTAATTTAAATGTTGAAGCTTGTGAGTAATTAGCCTGAGCCACAGGCTGAGCATTCTGCAGTTAACATTAAGCCTCTGAGTGAGTATTTTAAAGTGGCTGCTCATAGTAAGGAGGGAGGCCGCTTATTTGTCCCAGCAGCCTGGCTAGCTTACACACAGAGGGGACTCCCACATCAGGCTGCTGGATGGGGTGGGACAGAGAAACCTCTGTTCCTGGAAACCAAGTCCCCTAATTGTCCTCTAACTGTGCGATGTCCCCCTACACACAAATAAAGTAATACATTTTAATTTTTAAAAAAGAGGACCTATCTTCCAATTGTGTTTTATTTCCCAGAAAATTTCTGATGACTTAATACCCTAGACTCTGGTCTATTTCTGCATATGCCTAATTACTGTGGGAGAGAAGTGAGAGGCTTGCATTTCCTTGTCCATGTGTAAAAATGAGAATGGATTTTAGTATTGGGGCTCTTTCGGATTAGCATAAGCAGGAGAATGCAAAAGGAAAGTTTCTAGTCTTTCCACAAGGAAGTACTCAAGGTTGTTCCCAGTGACCTCAACACCCTTAAACCCTATCTTATTGTAGTCTCACTCCCACAATGCATTTCACTCCTCATTAGCAATAGGACTCTTCCTCACGGCTTCCTCAAAGCTACTGTCAAGAAAGTGCTCAATAACCTTCCAAACCCTGCTCTTTAGGGATCTTATTGGATGAACCAAAAGAAAAGTGACTATTAATGAACCACCAAAAAATTGAATGCATGATCAGAAATTATATTCCAAAAGGGTTCTTCTCAATTGTGCTTCTCCATCTTTCACAAAGGATGTGTGGATTAGAGATTTCCATCTGCTCAGGACTACTTGGGCTTCACCTAATACCCTCATCCAATTAGCTGTGCAATCAGCATTTTGTTTTCTGCAATGAAAATGAGTTTCAGAGCTCAAAAGATTGACATATACAGCCAGTGCTCAGCCCAAGGAAGGAAGTCACACCCTTCCTCTATGCTACGCTGCCTATCTGTCAGTGAAGCATGAGGGCTGACCATTGATTCAGCACCATACTACCAAGATGTTCCCAGTCCATGGACTGATCTAGGCTCCAGAAGAGCCCCATCTTTGGCCTTGTTTACCTGGATAGTTTCACTTCTTCCTGATGTCCCTGGGACCCATGTCATAAAGTCAGAACCATAAAGTCAGAACCTCACTTTTTAAATGAGCAACTAGCTTTGGTAACAAGTGAGCAAGTGGGAGCATAATTGCAGGGTTCTGGATACGCCATCTAATCACGTGTTCAGGAACCAAAGACTGCTTATATACTTTATGCAGGAAGTGGACTCAAGTGGGATGACAACAAGACTCCCTCAGACAGAACATGATGAATACCAAATGCCAGATGCAGCTGAGGGCCCCAGAGACAGAACACAAATAAAGCTAGGTAATAGTCAACACTCGCTGAGTCAGTCCCAATCATCTTCAGAGGCGTCCTACTCCTGGGAGCATGCACAGCTTGCTGTCATCCTTCACTCTAGTGGAACTCCCAACCTTCAAAGTGTTTATACATGTATGGAAGCAAAAAGTCTTGCATTTCATACATCTGCTTATAGCACGCAGAATTCTGTGTAAAATGGCCTTCTAGGAAATGTATGCCCCTTTGGAACTTAAAAGTTGTTTTATGTATTTCATTATTTTATGTTGGACTTGCCACTTACACTGTTTCAAGGTCAGGAGACAATCTGAAATGTTCAAGACTCAGTTTTATCCTTCTACAGTGTGAGTCTTGGAAGTCAAATTCAGTTCTTCACACTTGGAAGCAAGTGTCTTTACTTGATGAACCGTTTTGCCAGCCCACATGCTTCTTTCTTGGAAGTTCCAACCTGGGGGAGATGCAGGAATGGGTTTGAGAAGGAGGAGAGGCATATATGTTTCTCATAGTTTCTAAAAGTGGAGTTGTTGCTACTCCGCCCACTCGGGTCCTTTCCTACCAAGAGTATTTTATTTCTTAGTCATGCTTGTTACACTTGGCTCTGTCTGCTTCTGTGTCCTTTCTGAATTCTTCTCTTTCATAATCACAAGAATCAGAACTCCTGCTGGGTCTAGACCAGATTCCTCATAATACAGGAGACTTCCTCCTAATAGACCCACGGTGAACTGAATAAAGGACCTTGAAAACTTTAACTCTTTCATCAAGAAAGTACAGTTTTCCAACCCACATTTATCCAGCAGTGTGCCGTGCGTGCCATAGATTCCCTGACTCCAGGCTTGAGGTGTTTCTGAGAAGAACGCTGTAAACCAAGTAGCAGGAAAGTAATGGGCAGGGCACAGATCACCTTTACCCCACAGGAGATGAATCCAGGGGCTCTAGGGTGCCTGGCTATGCCCTGCTTCTCACTCCTTCTCCAGAAGTTTGCACAGAAGATGGCTTCCTGACTATTAGCAAGCTTCTACCCTCAGCAACGACAGGCTGAAGTTCATCCTACCCATATGGAAACAAACTGCCTCTTGACTCAGCCGCTTTGAATGGCAGCCAGTATAACCCTAGGGTTCTGGTAGAAATTTCAATGCAGAGGCCAAGTCATCAGCTGAAAGGCAAAACACTCATCATCTATCTTATTGGTGCCAATCAGGAAAAAGGATAAACAAGATATCAAAACTGTGTATCAGTACATCTAGCTATTGACTAACCAAGTTAAGAAAGCTTATTTATTAAGAATTTTTAACATAAAAGTAATTATTGTAAAATTTTAGTAAATCTTCTCTGTATATGTGTTTGTGCTTGTATTATGTAAGAGTCGGCATTTCCCAATGGATACCCACACCCGGTTCAGGCTGCGTGCTTTCCCGAACTCGAGCCCACGAGAATGGACGATTGTCCTGAGGGTTGGAAAAGAGACACACACACAAAAGAGACCTTTGCTCATTTACCAGAGTAAATGGCCACTTTATTAAACTCAAGTCGAGTATATATACCAGTGGGCTAGAAGGATCGAAAATGCAAGGCCTCCTCCCATCTAGGAGCAGGAGAAGAGGATTAAAGCTTCCCGGCCCCTCAGGCAGGGTCAGCTAGGGGAGGCAGGCTATAGGCCCACTGCTAAGACCTTGAATACAAGTGGAATCACCATAGCAAAGAGAACCAGGTTCTCGCTAAGTTATCCCCTCAACCCAGAGCTAGTGCAGAGTCTCCAGGGAGCCGGAGGTCACATGGCCCTGCGAATCGCCAGGAGAGAAGGGAAAAAACCTTGGTGGCTACAGTATTATTCAATGGTCTCTAGAGTAATAGAACTTAAAGAATGTAACATGAGGGGGGCTGGCTTTTTTGTGTTTTTCTGTCCTGCCCAGTCCCCCCAGCTGTTTAGCCCCAAAGAACATGACACAGAGGAAGTTATAAGAATGAATCTTTCTCATTATATATGGCACATATATATAATATCATATATAATGAATATATGTATGTGTGTGTGTATGCATGTATATGAGTTTTATAAAAATGACTTACAAACTACAGTCCCAGGTAATCCAACAAAGGCTGGTTGTGAGTTGATGGGGAACCTCAGCCAATCACATTCTGCTTAGGGTGTGTCCCCCTGGGGCCACACAAAACAAATAAAAGATCGAAGTGTGCTTGCTGCTTCCTCTTTGTCCCCTGTGTTCCCAGATCGTTGGATTTGTAAGTTTTCCTTTCTTCTGTTTATTAAAGCTATATTTTTTATATTAAGCTAGTCTGGTTAATGAGTGGAAAATCCATGGATTCAGTAGTTGCTCAGTCTACAAGTCTGAATGTCTCAACTGTTCTTCAGTATATGCTCAAACCCCAAAGTAGTCTCTAATGCCACTGACAAAATGGACGTCCTAGCAAGGAGAGGGCAAGAAGGCAAAGAGAAAAACCTTCCTTCGTCTATGTCCTTTTATAGACTTCAAGCACAAGGTGTGGCCCAAATTAAAAGCATGTCTTCCCACCTTAAGATCCAGTTCAAAGGTCTGTGTCTTCCTTCTGCATAGGTCAGGATTAGGAGTGGATTCATCCACTTCAAACCAAGAAAAATTTCCCAGAGCTGTGTCCTCAATATCTGGATTGTAGTTCATTCCAGATGTAGTCAAGTTGACAATCAAGAAAGCCATGACTGTGCTTATGGAACAGGTAGGACCATCATAGATAAACTCAATTTAATGATAAGAAAAGAAAAATTTTCTCTTTTCCAAAATTAGAACAAATGATAGCATAGTTTTCCTCGCTTTGATTCTATAGATGACAAAAGCTTGAGTAAGGAAAGGCATGACTACAATCTTGACAGATTGACGCCTCACTAGAAACAGGCAGTCATTGGAAAGGGCTTCAGCACCATGCTCTCCACTGAGCAGGACACAGGTTGTCTCAGTGGAGGACAACCTAAGGTGAACAAGAAGGGGCTGGGGAAATACAACTGCAGCTTATTACCAAGTACAGAGCACCCTGGATTATAAGCTTACACTTGGTTGGAGTAGCAAGTAAAACCAGAAGGAATTAAACAGGCTACAAATATCAGAACCAGCTCTAGGGTGTGTGGAACAGAACTGTTCCTGGGTGAAAAAGGGGCGTGACCTTTGTTAAATTTGCTATATGATGTTCATGTAATGACCTGTCACTGTAACCCACACTGTATCCTTCTGCATGTAACTGGCCATGGAAAAGGATCATTTAGGGAACAGCTGTATTGAACAAGTACAGACATTTTGTCCTGGTTATTGTTCCCTAAACAATAGAAATGTGAAGAATGTTCTCCCACCCCAGTACCCAGTAGGCCCCACGCTGTTGAAGTCAGATCAGATGAAATCTGGCTTGCACAGAGAGGTATTGCCATATATAGCTTTAGGAATTATAAGTAATTCAGACAGCCTCACAGTGATGATGTATACATCTGCATGTGCCAAATTCATGCCATTTTATGTAAAGGTCATGTGTATTCCAGGCTAGTGGGTTCCAGGGGACAATTCAACAATTAAACGCTCAGCAAGGAAAGGAGGAAAGCTCACGTGTCCATGAAGAGAGAGCTGGTAAAGAGTGGAGCTGAGAAGCAGTGTGTGATGGTCAAATTTTGTCCCCTTGACAAGATATAGAAGCACCTTGGAAACAAGCGTTTGAGCATCTCTGTGAAGGGGTTTCCAAACTAAGTTAACTGAGGTAAGGAGATCTACGTGGAATGAGAGTGACACCATAGGTTGGGACTGGAACTGCTTCAAAAGGGGAAGCAAAGCTGAGCAGGAGGTGCTCATTTCCCTAGGCTTCCTGTCAGCAGGTCCCATGTGCCCAGGAGGCTCTCATTTCCCTTGACTTCCTGTCAGCAGGTCCCATGTGCCCAGGAGGCTCTCATCTCCCTCTGCTTCCTGACTGCAGGTCCCATGTGCCCAGTAGCTTCCTTCTCCTGTGGCTATGTCTTCCCTGCCAGGATGGACTGCACCTTCAACCTGGGAGTCAGAATAAACTTTCTTCCCTAAGGTGTGATTTGTCACGTGTTTTGTCACAGCCGCGAGAAAGTCGGGAACACAATAGTCAGTGCTAGTGATTCTTCAAGTTGAAGCAGGTTCAGTTTGTCTCCAAACTATATGGACTAGGCCAAATAATGTAGTAACCAGAAAAAACATATCATGAAGTCTAAATAATCTCCTTTAGTTTGTTTAGATTAATTTTGAAGGTATTTAAATCTATGGATTAAAAAATAAAATTAAAATTATTTATTTCAACTTATACTCTTCCAATTAATAATTAATTAATTAATGAGCATATGCCAGACTACTTCTCTTATTTCACTGTGCTAGAGAAAGAACCTAGGCCCTTGGCAAACTAAGCACACACATAAAACACACAATACACAAACACCAAACATATGGTCAAACATATGCATCAAACATACAGACTTATACCCAAACACATACACATGCACACCCCCCCACAATGTTTTGCATTTGTGTAGCATTTGGATGTATTCGCATGTTGTGTATGTACATGTGCTTGTGTCTTCTTTTTCTCTCTACCTTATTTGATCTTGAGAACAGGGTTTCTCACTGAATCCAGAGTTTACTGAATGGCAAGGTTGACAAACTCTGAACTCCATGCAGCATCTTGTTCTCACCCACTCCCACCAAGTATCCGGGTTGCAGACATGTGCCACCACTCCCAGGGTTTCATACATGTCCACCATGCCCAGGATTGTAGATAAGTGCCACCACACCCAGATTTTCCATGCATACTGGGGTCAGATTCAGATTATCATGTTCCTATAACGGATACTTTTGTGACCTAAATGTATCCTCAGACCCCAGGGTTATTTTTTAAGCATATACATGTCAATTATGTGTTTCTTTGCATCTATGTTGTGGAAGTGTGAGGTAGTGGTTTGCAATGTGACAGTGACAGCAGTTTGTCCATCTTCCCTTTAATTTTCTTTCTTCTAAGACTCTCAAATCTTGAGAGAATTCTTTTTCTTCATTGCCTTCTTCTTCTTCTTCTTCTTCTTCTTCTTCTTCTTCTTCTTCTGCTTCTGCTTCTGCTTCTGCTTCTGCTTCTGCTTCTGCTTCTGCTTCTGCTTCTGCTTCTGCTTCTGCTTCTGCTTCTCCTTCTCCTTCTACTCCTCCTCCTTCTCTTTCTCCTCCTTCTCCTTCTTCTTCTTCTGTTTAATATGAGTGCTCTATTGACTTTATCCCAAAAGAGGGCATCCGATCCCACTATTGATGCCTGTAAGCCACCATGTCAAGGCTGGGAATGGAACTCAGGAACCTCTGTACGGGCAGGCAGTGCAACTGTTGATCGTTCTCTTCAGCCCTTTTTTGTTATTAAATTTTTTCATTTATTTAAAATACCAATCACAATTTCCCCCTCTTCTCTCCTCCCCTCTCCTCCATTTTACCCTTTCCCCATTCACTCTTCCTCAGTCTCTACACAGACAGGGACAGTCCTTCCATATAATTAACATCAAGTTGAGGCAGGACCAAGTTCCTTTCCCTGTATCAAGGTTGGGCAGCGAGCCAACTCAGCATGGGAAATCGGTTCCTCCCAACCAGATAAAGCACCAGGGACAGGTCCTGATTTCACTGCTAGGAATCACACTAACAGGCCGAGTTGCACAACTGCCACACACATGCAGAGAGTCAAGTTCAGTCCCATGCAGGCTCCCCAGCTCTCAGTCTTGAGCCAGTGAGCTTCCATGAGGTCAGGTCAGCTGTCTAGGTGTGTTCACGTGTCACAACTTTGACCCCTGTGGCTCATACAATCTGCCTTTTCTCTCTGCAATGGGATTCCCAGAACTTGACCTGGTGCCGGGCTGTGGAGACAGAACTATTCTTTTGGATACCACCTCAGATACTTTTTCAAATCATTCTTGTATTCTGGAAAGCCCTAACAACAACAACAATGAACTGCATAAACCCCGGCCGTCTAGAGAAAGTCACTTGTCTTCAGGACTTGTGAGAGCAGGCTATTGTCAGTCTTATCATCTTATTGCTCAATAAGGCATCTTTGAAGAGATAGGAGTCTATTTGTTGGAAACTTTCTTAAATATTTGTGCTGGCTAGATTTATGTCTACTTGACACAACTATAGACATCTGAGAGGAGGAAACTTTGATTGAGACAATGCCTTCACAAGACAGGGATGTGGACCAGTCTGTAGAACATTTTATTAAATTAGTGATTGATGTGGGAGGGGTCTTTGCGTGTGACGTCCCTGGACATGTGGTCCTGTGCTCTGTAAGAAAACACACTGAATGAGCTGGCAAGCAAGCCAGTAAGACGGTAAGAGACCTCTGCTTCAACTCTTGCCTCTGTGTTCCTGCCCTCTTTGAGTTTCCCTTCTAGCTTCCCCCAGTGATGGACAATAGTAAAAATGTGCAAGCCAAAAACATCCTATTCTCCCCAGCTTGCCTTTTGGCTATGGTGTTGTTGCAGCAATAGAAACCCTAAGTAAGACAATATCCATCTCAAATGAGGAGGCACCATGCCAAATTTAAAGCCCATCTGTGAGGCAGAGTGTAGACAGAGGTGATTAAATCAGCAATCAGGACCTATGTGAGTAACAGAAGTGATGGAAACTGCAGATACTAAAAGATGTCGGGACAAAGTAGGTTGAGGTTAAGAACAAAATGAGGATAGGGCCAGTGGACTATACTCTAACGCAACCCCGGAACTGGGTGCTCAAAATAACACTACCAAAAAGTTTTGCCTCCCAACAAACCTCTCCACCAATACAATAATCCAAATCAGACCAAATGAAACTGAATTCGAAAAAAAAACCAAATTTAATGAATACCAGAGCTCCCTGGTGGCTTTCCAGGCCCTCAGAGAGGAGATGGGGAAGGAAGATCAGAAAACCATATGTTTGTTCTCTGGGGGCAGCTTAAATAGCCTGTGGGAGTGGTCTTGAGCATCTCTGGGGAAGGGTTATCATTTGGGGGGCTTTCTTTGACGGGGAGTCAGAACTGAGGCAACTCCCAGGGGAGGGGTGCTAGGGACGGAATTTTCCACCCAAACTACTCTCTGTAATATTTTTTAATTATTGGAGACAGGATATCATGTAGCTTAAACTGTCCTCAAACTTTCCATGTAACCCTAGGCACCCCTGTATTTCTGATTGGTCATGGCTCTATCTCCCAAGTGCTGAGATTACTGTCATATATTATCATGCCTAGCCTATGTGATGCTGAGGATTGGACCCAGGTCTATTTGTAAATTAGAAAAGCCTTTATCAAATGAACTACATTGTAACTTTGACCTCAGTTGTAACAAATTGTGGATCTTTTGAAAGACAGTGGGTGAATTGATAGTAGACCCCTGAATAAGGTTTTATTTCATGCTCTTCTATGAATATTTTTAAAGACTCTACCAAAGACACATTTCTATTTGAAATTTAGTAACATATTGCCTGGCTCTGACTCTTTTCCCAATTCCTGTCCTTCTAAATCATTTTTGAGAGCTAATTAGCCTGAGAGCCATTTTCAACTGCTACTTTGGAAGATAAGGTGCAAGCCTACATAGTGTGCACTTACTGCTGTGCACATCTGTGCTCGAGATCAGTCTGCGGGGAGTTTGAAAATTAGCATCCTTTTAAAGGCAAACGGGGTTATAAGCAAAGCCAAGTATTTAATTGGTCTTTGAGCTCATTGATTCTGCCTGAGATGCAGTCAAAATATTGGAGTAATGGAAAAGAAAAAGTCCTTCTTGGTTTCACAAAGATTCAACTTGTTCATAAACACATACAAGTAGAAAAACATATCAGGAAAATATATATACTAAAAAGCAAGCATGGTTTGGCATTAAAGTTTTAAATTCACTTTTTGAAAGTTATATAATATCAACATAAACTACAAATTTATATTGAAGAGAACTACAAATTATTTTATACCAATTTTGATACTTGTATAATATAAATCAAGAAAAATAAATTTTGCTTTTCTGGTTTTTTTTTTTAGAGATTAATATGATTCTAATGTCTCCAAATCCTCCCCAAACCCCTTCCAACTCTCCTTCAAGTTCAGTCTCATTTTTCATCAATTGTTATTGCATGTACATATGTATAAATATATCCATATGTTTATCACATCAATATTCCTAAATATATCCCATTGAGTCCATATAATGCTATTTTTCTGTATGTTTTCAGTGCTGACTTTTTAGTGCACAATCAATTGATGTGCTCCTCCCTAGGAGAGATTAGCCTTCCCACTCCCAGCTCTCCCAAGTTGTCTAAAGTTCTTGGTGAAGGATTGAGGCCTTACAGGTTTTTCTCTGTTCATTTCGGGGTGCTCATTGGTCTCACCCCATGTTCAGCTCACATTTGGGCAGTCATTTGGTGAGATTTTATAGACGTGCTATTTGAGAAGAATATACAATCACAAACTTACTAAACCAGCACAATCCCTAACAACAATCTATAAAGAAAATAGTCAATCTATTTATTTGCCAAATGGAGGCATATGGGACATGGTAAACATGGGGTAGCCAGAGTGGCGGTAAAGTAGCAACTCTGAGTGGCAGTTCTTCTTCAACCCAGAGGAGCTGTCTGAAGGTCTAACCTCTGCAGTCTCCTGAGCTCTGATAAGGACAAGGGAGGGAAAAAGGGAAAGATCTAAAAGCAGAATTTACACATTTTGATGGTTCTTTTCTGCCCCACACATGACATACTTAACTGGCCACCAATGTGATTAATACAACACAAACTGAAATTAAGATACTCAGATTACTTCTTGAATGCTAAAGGTGCTAAGTATGTCAAGGCCAAACAGGAAATAGCAGGAGTCAAACAGGAAGAACAGAATCCAAAAGGGTAGAGGTAGAAGCCAAATAGGTGCAGCATGGGATATTTTAAGGAGATTCTCGGTTGTTGTGAAATTTTATTTGTATTTTAATAAGCAAAGATGGCCCTAAAGGTCATAGAAACAAAGCAGTAAGCCTCTAGAGAGACCTTTTCCTTCTACTGATGCTCACACTGAAGGGGAAATCCTCAGACTGCCCAGACTGCACTGTGTCTCCGTCAAACCTCAGACTCCACACTCCAATGGGTTTCTGTCTCTTCCCCTTTATATTCCTCTATCTGCCCAGCCATAACACTCCAGTCTCCACCTCCCTAATACTGGGATTAAAGGTTTGAGACACCACCACCTGGATCTGTTTCTGTATTAATTTTGTATAGCCCAGTATAGCCTTGTCTCTCCAGTCCTGGGATTAAAGGTATCCATCACTCGCTGACTTCTAGTGGCTTAGCTTTGCACACTGATCTTCAGCCAAGCTTCAATTGCTAAATTACGAATAAGTTATCACTATACTTGACCTCAGGAAGGAAGTTGTCTACTTTTCTTTTCTTTCAAAGACTGGGTAGTAAATACTGTAGGCTTAGCAATTAATTCCTCAATTCTTGTGACAGCAAGAAGATGTGCTCACGAACAATATATTAACTAGGGAGCCAGATTTTTATGCCCAAAGTCCTTTATTTATAGAGATTGAAATTGTAATTATATTTGATTTCAAATGTCAGGAACCCTGATTTCTCTCAGGTAGTCAACAAATGAAACCAATTCAAATGTCACTAGGCAAAGGCCTGGAGTTCAGTTCCCAGCACCCTTGTCGGTAAGCTCACCAAACAAAGAGGATTCCATATGCATGTCCACAAGTATGAACACACACACACACACACACACACACACACACACACACACATGTCCAATGCATTAATTAAATATTAAAACTACATTTCCTTTGAAAATGCTTTTTATTCCCTAAAAATTCTGCCTGAAAATTTAGAGATGAATTAGACAATCCAGTGGATGAAAGAGAATAGTGAATTATTTTTTCATTTGAAGGTTCTAAATATAAACAAAACCAATTTTGATTGGCATTGCTGAACATACCAAGACTTATTTTTGGCAGATTAAAATGTCAAATGCTATTTTCTATGAAACTGAGATTGACATATACGTCAGACTGACTTGGTACTTCTAATGTGGAAAAAAAGCCAAAGACTCAATAAAACTGATTAATTTATCTGTCTTCGTGGTAGGTCACCTAACTCATCCATCTTCATACAAGCAAATGGATGTCCCATCGCTCGGTGCTAGGGTGGCCTTAAGTGTTTCCATTTACTCTTTATTATACTGACAGGAAAACAAAGCAATATGAAGGTTGAGTAAAAGTCTCTTTTCTCCATTCAGAATTGCAGTGGGGCTTATTTGCACTTCTGTCATCTTCAAAGTCAAGGTGAGTTTATTTTTATATTTTTAAAATTAGCTTATATGGAGATTTTGTTTAGCGTCACTTGTAAGTAGAATAGAAATGTCTTTGTGAAAACAGTTGGAGATTCTGTGATGTCAATTTATCCAGGCAACAATGAACAATGGGAGACATCCTTGTAAGCCACATAACCTTCCAATAGAAAGATAAACAATTGTTAATTCCACCTTGGCAGTGTATTGCATTACAAGAAACAAGTCGCCCTCCACCTATTGTACAGCTTGGTTCTTGCTTCTTCTCAACAGCTGAAGGTTATAGACCTGCTTAGCAGGGAGATGCTATTGTGAGCTGATGGAACCATTACTTATGAGATGTAATGTGTAGTCTTTGTTTTGTAGAAGGGATGCACTTGAATAGGATGGCCGTACTTCCTCTGTTTGTCTTGACATCTCTATAGGGAGATCTTGTGTTCCTTGTTGAAATTCAAATACTACCATTTGGAAAGCACACCAGTGGCCACTTCTAAAATTGTAAGCCAAAGTAAAACTCTTTGTGATTTGATAATTTTTTGTCATTTATTAATAGTAACAATGGTCTGAGGAACACAATGTATCATAACCAGATCAGGTTAGAGAGTTTCTTTAGATGTTCAATGACATACACTCAAAAATTCCTAAATAAAACCTTCATTTTTTTTAAGACTTTCAAGAATTCTCTAAACTTTACTATTTTTTTCTCTAGCAATCTCATCACAGTCATGCAAATATCACTGGTTACCTTCCACCATGTTATGATATACATCTGAGTGTGGCCATATGTGTAGACAGAGAGACCCTCACAACCATTGCAAACCTACTAAGTGTGGTTTCTCACCACACACTCCAAGTCATAAAAGCACACTTCAGATGTTGTAGAATGAAATACAAGCAAGAAACAAACTGCATATCTTAAAGATTTTGTAGTGGTGGGGCTGCAGGCAGGCCTGCTTTTCATCCTGCCCAGCTCCCACACGGCTAGCTTAGCCCCAGAAATAATAACACAGAAGTTGTATTCATTTAAATACTGCCTGGCCCATTATCTCTAGAGAGTTAGTTACTGGCTAACTCTCACATCTTGATTAACCCATTTCTAATAATCTCGTGGTAACACCACGAGATGTGGCTTACCGGGAAAGATTCAGCATGTCTGACCTGGTGGCTGGCTCCATGGCTTCTGCCTCATAGCCCTCTTCCCAGCATTCTGTTCTATTTACTCCGCCTACCTAATTTTCTGTCCTATCAAGGGGCCAAGGCAGTCTCTTTATTGACCAATGAAAATAACACAATAGATAGATAACCCTCCTCCATCATTTCCCCTTTTTCTGTTTAAACAAAAAAGAAAGGCTTTCATTTTAACATAGTAAAATTACATATAACAAAACAGTTATCAAGCAAGAATTACAGTCACAATATTTATAACTATATCTTTATCATAATAATGGAAAACTATAACTATGACTATCCATTCTTCAACTCCATCAAAGACTCCAGAAGGATATAATATTACCTAAGTAAACAAGTAAGCAACTTCCAAAACTCTAGAAATGACAGAGACATCTCGCTGCCTGGACAGTCACCCAAAGTTTCTCTGTATCGTTGGGGCATCCATTTTTGGCCTTCAGGCCCATAATATCCAGCAGACATTTCCATGAAGCAGGAAATTTCAAAGGCAGTTCAGTCACTATCTGCTGTGTCCTGCAGAAGGTCTCACAGACTCTTTCATGAATCAGGAACCCCGAAAAATCATCTCACCTTTAGGCAAGTTCCGCAGTCCTCTCTCTGCGGGTTCTCTGTGTCCAGTTTATATAACAATCCAGGCAAGAGCAGTTTCTTGCCCCAAATGGCTAACCAACTCCATAAGGAGCCTCTTCGATGCCCATCTTCCTCTTGAAGTAGATTGGTGCTGCCAGGAGCAGACGTGTCTCATTTTCATGAAAAGTCCTAAGTTATTAAAACATTAAATGCCATGTTCTATAGTCTTTGAAAGATATGAAGAATACATATCTGAAATATATCTATGCACATCTAGAAAATCAAACTAACATTACTACAAGCTTGACTATTATCAATGATTATCCATTAACAACCTATATTTTTAATTATACATTACATTTTTTAATGAACTACACAATCACAATACTTCAAACAAGACCAGAAATACATATACATATAACAAAATTGACCTTAAAATTTATACCAATGAAATTATTCATATCTATATCATATCCCCCTTTAAATGTAAAAGAACATTTATAAACAATATTTGGGAAAATGGACGTAGTTATTTCTCTCCAAACTTCTTCCTGCTGTATAGGGGCACTGTTAATCAGGTCTTTCATGGTAAAACCTGTCTGCCAGGTTCATCTCAGTTGGCACTTGAGTGAAGTAATTTCTTGAGGGTGTTCACAGCAACCTTTCAGGAGGATGTGGTCTATCATACCATATTGGGATAGAAGCAATCCACAGGGTCTCATCCTCTGTGAAAACAAAAGAAGGACTTCCTTTCCAAAGCATCATTTTCTTAGACTCAAATTCTGAAGTCAAGGTATTTTCAAAATATCTATCTTAGATTAATTCTGCAGCATTTATAAGCAAATGTCTTTTGGCGACTGTTGCTCCTTCCTCAGCATTCAAACAATTAAAAGAGAGCATAATAGCATACAGTATCAAGATTCTCTGTGTATTTTCCATCTTTATGATGGCTTTATTTTAACCTCTATTTCTTTTATTTTTACTTTTACTTTTTGAGACTGGTTCTCTGTATATCTTTGTCCTGGAATAACTCTGTAGACCAGGCTGTCCTTGAACTCAGAGATCCCACTGTCTCAGCCTCCCCAGCACTGGGATTAAAGGTGTGTGCTACCACACCTTGAACTCACAGAGATCTGTCTCTGCCTCCCAGGCATTGGGATTAAAGGCGTGTACTACCACACCTTGAGGTCACAGAGGTAAATCTCTACCTCTGTCTCTTGAAGTCACAGGGGTCAACCTACCTCTGCCTCCCAGGCATTGGGATTAAAGGTGTCTACCACCACACCCTATATCTCCCTTTCTTTTTTATTTTTAATGACTTTAACCTTTTAACCTGCATATATTTTTAACTCATAGAAAACCATTTAGAGGTTTTCTTCCTCTTTGAATCTCTTTTTACTGTATATCTTTCTTTTTCTAATCACATGAGTATAAAACCGTGGCTTTGACGGCTAGATCCAGTCCATTCCTTAGCTTTCCAGACTCATGGTAGAGGTACCACTGGAGCCTTTTACTGCCGCAACTCTATGGCATTTCAAGGTCCATGCCAGCAAGCAAGCTGGAGCATTTTGCTCACAGACCACAGTCAGTTGGACTGCCTGCCTGAAAGAGTCAGAGATTGCCCTGACAGGGCAGTCCAGAAATCCGGCATTTTAAAACAGCACAGCTTTTTTCCTGCTACACCAAAAAGCATGCGTTCAGCCCTTCACCAACACCGTTTAAGTGTCTCGTGGCAGGACCTCTTAATGAGCTGCAGGGTTTTGCAGCTAAAGCTGAGTCAGGAAGCCTCTCTTAGATGAGAGCCTTGCTTGCCTCTAGCAAGCAGAGCAGACCCGAGAAATTGCTGCCACCAAGAAAACATGCTTTACTCTATTCTTTTCCAAACTTTCTCAGGCTTTCTGTGGATGCAGTTATCCACGTGGGCGCCATCTGTAGTGAGGGGCTGCGGGCAGGCCTGCTTTTCATCCTGCCCAGCTCCCGCACAGCTAGCTTAGTCCCAGAAATAACAACAAACAAATTGTATTCATTTAAACACTGCCTGGCCCATTATCTCTAGAGAGTTAG
This sequence comes from Myodes glareolus, assembly GCF_982192425.1. NCBI lineage: Eukaryota > Metazoa > Chordata > Mammalia > Rodentia > Cricetidae > Myodes > Myodes glareolus. Next base: position 1,338,405 of record NC_142045.1, read on the forward strand.
TTACTGACTAACTCTCATATCTTGATATTAACCCATTTCTAATAATCTCGTGGTAGCACCACGAGGTAGTGGCTTACCGGAAAAGATTCAGCATGTCTGACCTGGTGGCTGGCTCCATGGCATCTGCCTCATTGCCCTCTTCCCAGCATTCTGTTCTATTTACTCCGCCTACCTAATTTTCTGTCCTATCAAGGGGCCAAGGCAGTCTCTTTATTGACCAATGAAAATAACACAATAGACAGATAACCCTCCTCCATCAAGATTTACTTTACTTTTTAATTATGTATACATCTCTATCTGTATGTGTGTACAGGTGCTCATGGAGGCCAGTGGCATTAGATCCCATGGAGCTGGATTTAGAGGTGGTTGTGAGCTGCCCAACATGGGGGTCACGAACTGAACCTGGGCCCACTGTAAGAACAGCAAGAGCTACTAACCACCGGGCTATCAATCTGACCACCAAGTTACATCTTTTTCATCAAATATTTTATACAATGTTTGCACATTGTTTTAGATACAAAACAAGATATAAATCTTATACCCTATTATTCATATATATATATATATATACACAAATATATGTGTAAAGCAATATATATTGTTTTAGAGATCTGAAGTTGCAACATGGTTTATCCATATTGATTCTTTTGGAGAGAACTGAAGTCATTATTGTCTTTTTAAACTGCAAAATTATCTCAATGTCTTAAGACCTTTTATTGATTAGTTTCTCTATTCTCATTAATTTAAATAGTTTCAACTTTAACACTTAGTGGTCACATTCGTTTCTATCATTTCTACTCTATATTATCTTGTGCTGTGCATATATAAAGTAAAGGAATCTATGCCAGTATGAGTAAAGTGTCTTATTTGTTTGACAACTTTTGCCTGTTAACGAAAAATAAGAAGGCATAAAGATACTCTTGGGTTCCCTGGTCAATATTGATATTCCACTTGCTCTACATGACAGGTGTCACCTAGGAGGTGGCCTCTGAGCATGTCAGTGAGAAATTTTCTAGAGTGCGTTAATAGACGTGGGAAGACATGTCCTAAATGTGAGCACTGGCCTCCCATAGTAGTCCTGAACTGAATACAGAGAGCATGTGGACCACTGGTGTTCACCTAACTCTGTTTCCTGAGTGTGCATTCAGTGTGAGCAGCTGCCTCATGTTCCTCCTGCCATGCCTTCCTCGCCATATGACTGTGCCCTTAAAAGGTGAGTCAGAATGAGTCCTTCCTCAATTAGGTTGCCCTTTTTTCAGGTATTTTGTCAGAGCAATGAGAAAAGTTGCTAATGCACTGGGCTATCTAAATGAGCTCAATATAATCATTTATGGAGCTAATACACTGGGCAACTATCTAAGTGAACTCAATATAATCACATATGTCTTTGAAAATCTTTCCTGGCTGAGTGAGAAAACAGAACGGACACTTAAGATCGCCACAGAAGTATAGTTGAGAAGACTTAAAGCTCTGCTGAGAGGAGACGAACCAGGTTGGGGGCCAAGAAACATATCAGGTTTTAACATCTGAGAATGGTTCTCCATTCCCAGTCAATCAGAAAATGGGGACTTTGGCCTTCTAGCTTCCTAGAAAGGATCTGAGCCCTGCCAATGTCTTGAGTTTGGCTTTGTAAACTCTGAGTACATTTCCGAAGCTCACACCCTAAGGCAATCAATCAATTTGTGTTTCTTAAACTATTACCCACCAAATCAGCATCTCTCACAAATGTTTACAAGGCTTTGTTTGCCACAGTGTGCTTTAAACTGTCAACAGTTGCAGCGCCTTCTTGAGAGAAATTGGGCTTTAGGATCTCAGATCAATCTACTACCATGTCTGAGACCTGCACTTGAGTTTGCCTCTCATATTATGCACCCTACCCCATTGCAAGTGTTTGAAATGCACTCATTTGTGCCATTCCTTTGCCTAGGCCAAGAATTATCTTGTACTGAGCACTCCCTTTTGCAAGCTTCTGTGGTGGAAGAATGTGCTGAAGTCTTCATTCATGTGTTTGTCTGGGCGTGGTTTGTTGTTCTGACTCTGGGTTGAGGGTCTCGATATCTGCACTGTTTACACTTCCCATTATTGTGTCCAAATTCCTGAAACACCTATAAGGGGAGTAGGCTGTTCTGTGGACAGTTTGGAGGGAACAGTTCATCGTGGCTGAGAAGTCACGGAGACAGGAGAAGAATCTGTGAAGTTCCTGGTCACATAGTGACTGTTCAGGGAGTGGAATGACTGGGACAGAAATGGGTCTGTCACTCTCAAGGACTACTCTTATTTGAGAAATATGAAAGCTAGATTTTAAAAAATTTTACAGATTCCTTCAATAGCACCAGCTGCTTGGAACCAAATGTCAAATACATTAGTCAGTGGGGCTTTTATATTCACACCACAAGTATCCAGTCTTTGGCAATTTCTAATATGTGTGTTTACATATAATCATGAATGTAATATATAATTATATATAGTCATATATTATGTATATATAAAATGCATCACTACATAATCCAAGATGTCCTTAAATTCTGTGATTTGCTTCTACCAGTTGGTCACTGAGACTGCAGACCTAGGCTCCACATGCAGCTTCCTGCTTCATTTGCTAGAACACTTATTATTCCTCTTAATTTAGAAACATAAAAGGGAGAAACTTGAAATTTAAAAGCAATAAGCAGACGTGCTGGTCACTGACAGTGTACTGGGAGAATGCATCCTCTAGTGTTCTGGTTCCTTACATCAGCAAACACCGTGGAGAGACGCATTTGGAGTTTTCATTTAGAATGTCTTTCCTGGGTTATCTAGATGGATCCATGGGTATGGGTGCTTGCTGTGCAAACCCAGAAGCCTGAACTTAATATTTGGTACCTAGGAAAATGGGGAAAGAGAGAACCATCTCCACACACTTGTCCTTTGACCCCTGTATGTTTTCTGTGCCATGCATGCCCACTTATATAAATTAAAGGGAGGAAGTAATAATGCATACAGGAAAGTAACTTTAAAAGAACCAGGAAAATGGTTCAGTGGGAAGAGCTTATACTGTACTCCTAGAGGACCAGAGTTCAGTTCCCAGCACCCACACTGAGTGGCTCACAACTGTATGTAACTCAGTTCCACAGAATCTGCTGTCCTCTTCTGAAGTCTGTGGTCCCTAACTTTATATGCTCATAACCCACACAGACACACAAATGAATATAATTAAAAATAAGAAAATAAATCTTAAAAGTTTACTTTTCTGACAATGGAGATATAAGTAAAAGTATCCCTTACATCTTACTGGCACCAAGAAGAAGCACCAGGGGCTGATACCTGAGGAGCTCTGAGACCTAAGCCCATCTACTGGCAGCAACATTTGGATGGGAGTCTGTCTTAATTTCCGTACACTTTCAGATAATATAATGTATGACATATTTTGCATTATTTTGAGTTTGTATTTTGGGTTTTTTATAATTTCATTTTTTGAAATTCTTAGAGATTTTCTATATTATGATTAATTTATTTTAGATAGTGTCTTATGTCTTCCAGGCTAATCTCAAAATATTTATGTAGCAAAAAATGAGTTTGAATCTCTTGATCTTCTTGCCTTCACCTCCCGAGCTCTGAGTTGACCAATCTGTACCACCATTCCCCTTTGTGTGGTGCTGCAGATGGAACTCGGGTTTTCAGGCTTGCTAGGCAAGCGCTTTGCCAACTGAACTATGACTTCAGCCTGTGCTTTGTTTTATTTTGTTTGGTTTAGAGACAGGGCCTCATATATCCCAGGTTCGCTTCAAACACCTGATCCTCATGCCTCTACCTCTCAAGTGCTGAGATTAAAGGTGTGCATCACTGTGCCTGGTTAAATAATCTGATCGATGAAAAATGAGCACTGTTGGTGGCTAACAACTGTTGACTCTAAATAACTGAAGACTGTCCCAGTTATCATAAAATAATAGAGGGGAGAAATAGAAAGAGTAATGAAAGAATGTCTTAAGAAGAAACAAGAACCCAAATCGGATAAACTATAGTTAAGCAATTGGGAGAACGCTCAGCAGTGCGAGCACTTGTTGCTCTTTCAGAGTATCAGAACGGGGTTCCTAGCACTCATGTCAAATGAGGCACAACACTTATAACTTCAGCTCCAGGGACCTTATGCCTTCTGTTGGTCTCCATAGGCATCTGCACCCAGGCCTACATGCGCGTGCACACGCGAGCGCGTGCACACACACACACACACACACACACACACACACACAATGAATAAATAACAAAAATAAATCTTAAAGGCGATGTAAAATGTGAGTAACAAGACTAAAAGAAATGTTTGAAAAAAATAATTGAATCAATGCAAAAATGGAGATAACCTTTAAAATGATGTGAATCAGATAAATATTGTATAAAATCCTAGGATGCTATGTGGAACACTGGGTTAAACGAAGTAAAAAGAAAGTTAGAAAGGGCTAGAGTAAGGTTGCTCTACAGACCAGAATGCTGATCACAACTGCAGAGCCAGGATCTGGTTGCTGTTGTTTCTGAACAGAGAACCATTGCTTTTAAACAGGAGAAACGACACAGCGAAATTTGAGTACAGTTCGATGTTTTCTCACGGAGACAAGCAGACTGGGTTTTAGATATCAAAGGACACTGTGAATCCTGGGGAAAAAAACTGACACATGATTGCTGCTAACCCTGAAACACGTCCTAATGTTACCAAACACCCAGCTAAATTGGCTACAAAACCAGCATTTGGAGCCCTCTGGAAAAGAGGATTCCTGAATAAACCAGTGTCCCAAGAGTTTTACACCAGGAAAAACCATGCTGAAGAATGAAGGTGGCAAGTACATTTTAGTTATACTATCCAAGAACAGGTACATTAATTCTGATGGTGCCTTCAGAAGGAAATGTTAGGTTATTACTTGCCCTGATGCTTGAAGAGGCCAGATCTCACAGCCTGAAAATGTCAGGTCACCTCCAATTGACGTTTTGTCCTCTTGGGACTGAGAGTTAAAAAATATCTGTTATGTGTGCATGTGTGTGTGTGTGTTTATGATTTATTTCTTATTCTATTTGTGTGTGTATGTGCATATGTGTATGTGTATTACATGCAGATGGGTGCCTGAAGAGGCCAATAGAGGGCATCAGACCACCTGGAACTGGAGTTATAGGCAGTCGTGAGTGGCTAGAAGTATGTGCTGGATACCAAACATGGGTCTTTTGCAAAAACAGCAGACTCCCTTAATTTTTCAGTCAGTTCTTCCACCCCAGTGGGTTCCTAATTCACAGTGCCACCAAGTCCCTGTCTTCTCTATGCTCTCTGTCATATAGACTATTTCAGACGAAACAAACTGTCTAAAGCTTCCCACCAGCCCCTGAAAGGAAATAAAAAGCAGGCAGTCCACTTTGTTCAGGCGATTTTTCTGAAGGCTCCTCTCTGGGCCACCCTGACATCCTTGACTCTCTCCTTGACTCTTAAGCAATCCTTCTAGATAAAACTTTTTTCCAGGTATTTATGGGAAGCATCCCCTTCCCTTTAAGCCTCTGTTAGACTATTTCTGATATGATATTATTATATTATACGGTTTCCCCTTTAATTCTTTTTCATGTCGAGTTTGATCATGGTCTGAGGCCCTTTATCTCAATACACCTCATTCCTAAAGGGTGTCAGCTCCCTTCAAAAGCCAACTAATATACTCTTCAATCTATTTAGCAATAAATTCTGATGTCATGAATCTGAGGCAAAGACAGGACTAATAAATGATTGAATGGCTATTCCTGATTGTGGATTCAGTTTAATTAAGGCAAAGACTAAAAGAAGTATACCTCTTCGGTTTCACTACAAAATGTGAAAGCGATCAGCTATGATGAGGAAAAGTTATATTTAGGGCCTATGAGAGAGGGAAACATCACATTCAGCTAAAAATTACTTTATGGGACCATACTTGTATGGACAAGATACCTTAGGTAGAGATGAGGGAGGTGCTGCCCTAGGATCCCCTGGCAGTCTAGCCTGCTGGGATAGTTGCAGGTCAGAGAAAATCTGTCTAATAAGACAAGATAGGTGGCATCTAAGGGGCAAGAGCTGAGGTTTTCCTCTGGACTGCATAGGTATATGATGCTATATTATTTGTGTTGTAATAAATAAAGCTGGCCTGAAGATCAACGCAAAGTAAACACACTAGTCAGCCTTACAGGCCTGGTTATAGTTACACACACCTTTAATCCCAGCAGCCACACTAGTTAGTCATAGAGGCCCGGTGGTGGTGGTGCAAACCATTAATCCCAACATTAGAGAGGAATATTAAACATGAGGAGACAGGTCTCACTCTCAATCTCAATCTGAGGATTTGTGGAGGCAGAATCACACATTTTCAGTCTGAGGGAGAGTTAAGAGCTAGTGGCTGACTTTTCTGATTTTCAGGTTGAACCCGAATATCTGTCTTTAAATTTTTATTTTTCCCACAACATTTGGTGCCCAATATTTATGGTACAAATTCATGAAAAAGCTATCGGCCTATGGCTTTACAGTCACCAAAATAGGCCAGAACTTCTTGTGACTGGAGTTACCACCCTACTGACTTGGTTTTTCTTTCATTTCTCCTGGCAGCTCTCTCTGATCTCTCTTTTTGAGCTGCTGCCAAAGAACATAGCTGCCTTGAAATCCAGTCAGGCTTTTATTGTTCTACACAGCAGCAATAAACCTTACATTTTCATCATCATTGGTGGCAGAATTGGTAAACAATTGGAAATATTTAAAGGGATGAATTATTTAAAAGAAATATTTTTATCATATTAAAATGAAAAAAATTACAATGGGGGAATTTGGGTTTCTGTATCATTATGATAATATGCATATTATCTGTATGATAATATGCTAGACAGTTTGAAATTGGAATTATTAAATGAGAGGATAAGTATTTTAGATGGGATTTACGTAAAGACACTTGTAAACATTATTAGCATTATCATTTTTGTTTTAACCCTAAAGAAGTTGGGCAAACAGAGTGCCTAAAATACAGGCCTTAGAAAAGCTTAATTAAACAGATCATAGAGATTTTCAAATCCAGACAGAGGAATTTAATGGAGAACAAATTTTAGCATTGCATTATAAGAATAAATAGGAACAATCTAAGGCTTTCAAACAACCAATCTTAATATACCCAGTTTCCATACAGGAATTGCTAAATGCTAGAGTAAGAACTGAATGAACTCCTGTACCAGTGTTAGATTTAAGGGGATTCAATAAAGCAATAGACTCATATGGCATGCTCTCACCTTTAGTGAAGCAAATGTTAAACTTGTGATCAGTTTGTAATAGAATTATCCCTTAACTACTGGATAGAATTGATTAAAGCTGTTTTAGAGTCAGGTCCATAATTACAATGGAGTATCTGGTTCAGAGACTAGGCTAAGACTATTGAACAATAGAATAAAGATAGAGCTATGGAAATCACACAAGACCAAATTCATGGAGAAGGAAATTGAGCTACTATAGAAAGGCAATGTCTATATGATAGTCACATTCTGGCTTTATGCCATGTAGCAGTTTTGAATGCTTGGTCCATAATTGAAGGAGTCAGAGAGAAGATTGAATCATTTTCTAAAGTTATACAGTGCCCAAGAGAAACCTTCATAGATTTCTTACAAAGATTGACATCATCAGTAAATATAATAATACCAAATTCAGAAGCTAGACAAATAATAATTGAATCTCTGACTTTTGAAATGGCCAGTTCTCTCTTGGATCCATCAAACACTAATTAACGGATTTCATAACTTAGTAAATATGTACCTTATTTATGCATTATGAATAACCTTACTTAGTTAATATGCACTTTAATGGATTTCTTATTTTAGTCAATATGGAAAGGGTTGATTGTGGACCAGTGCAACAGAACTTCAGTGTGTTATAAAACAGAAAAGAACAAAAACAGAACAACAGAACAAAATGTGTGATTTTAAAGTATGGAAATAAAAGAATCAAATCTATGCCTAATTTGTTAGAGGGGGCAAGTGTTATGGGGAAAATGAACTATTTGATAGTCTGTCACAGACCAGGAATGTGAGATACAAGCAAAGAACTGATCAAAGACAATGTGGATACATTTATTTAGAGTTTCTACCATTATAGACTGCAAAATTGTGCATAAGATTCATTGTGGGCTTTGTTTTTTTTTTCACTTATTTTCTGATTTTTATTTTTACTAAAAATTTCCACCTCCTCCCCTACTCCCTTTTCCCTCCCCCTTTTCCCTCCCCCTTACTCTCCTGTCCAAAGAGCAGTCAGGGTTCCCTGTCCCGTGGGAAGTCCAAGGTCCTCCCCCCTCCATCCAGGTCTATGAAGGTGTGCATCCAAACAATCCAGGCTCTCACAAAGTCAGTCCGTGCAGTAGAATCAAAACCCAGTGCCATTGTCCTTGGCTTCTTAGTCAGCCTTCACTGACAGCCACATTCAGAGAGTCCGGTTTGATCACATGCTCCATCACTCCCAGTCCAGCTGGCCTTGGTGAGCTCCCATCAGATCAAATCAGTCCCACTGTCTCAGTGGGTGGACGCACCCCTCGTGGTCCTGACTTCCTTGCTCATGTTCTCCCTCCTTCTGCTCCTCATTTGGACCTTGGGACTTAACTCATAGTTTCTAAGTATCAGTGATACTTATTCATGTTTTCAATGGAAAGCTGCTCTGAGTTCGGAAAAGGCTGATTTAGTAATCACACATTTGTTAGAAATTATGGATATCATGGGTATACCTGAACAAATAAAAATGGACAATGCTTTAGTATAGGTCTCTAAGAAAATGAAAGAGTTTCTTTGCTTATTATATAAAGCACATTAAAGGTACACCACACAATCATTCAGGGCAGGCAGTTATAGAAAGATCAAATCGAATTCTAAAGGATATATGAAATAAACAGAAGGTGATAAAAAATACCCCCAAAATAGATTGCCTAATGCTTTATTGCCTTTGAGATTTCTTAATGTAATGAGAAAGGAACAACAGCTGTGGAGAGACGTTGGATAGAAGAATTAAATCAGCTGCTTTACTTTAATGATGTACTTACCTCAGATTGGAAATCAGGACCTGTGCCACATTGGGGAAGGGGTATTGCTTTTTTTCCACAGTAAAAAAAACAGCTATGGATACCGACAAAATTGATAAAGATTCTATTTGAGCAAAAAAACACCTCTTAATGAGCTGAGAAGATAGTTCATTAAGCACCATATTCGTTTAGTCTAAACTAATCTATAAAAAGAGAAAATTCTTTCCATTTCATCAGATATAAATGGGCAAAAGAGAATCTCCCCAAAATTAAGGTTGGGGAAGGGTTTTATTTCAGACTTTCCAGGAGAATAAAAGTATCCACCTGAGGATACTTTTAAAATTTAAAGGCCACTGGACAAATGAGACATCTAAATAAAAAAGGCAAATTATCCAGAAAAAAAGTGTCTTGAGAAAAAGAGTAAATTGATCACATTTCCAGCTATCAGGATAAAATTTCATAAATCTTTCCAAATGCTTATTTATGCTGTTTTCTAAAGACATACAATGAAAATGGTTTTTTGGTAGTTCAGTCCAATTAAAGATTAAAACTGGCTTTTGAGTTGGAGAATGGCCCGCTGCTTCTCTAAACCCAAGCATGTTTATTAAAGTGAAATGCAAAATCTCTGTCTCATATCAGAAGAGTCATTTGATATGGGACAGAAGAAGAATAAGTATTTAAAGTTGTGTTATTGCCACTAATCTTATAATTCTTGGGTTTTATATTGACTCTTTTGTTAAAGTATAAAATTTATAAGGTTTATATATACACATATATGTATGTATATGCATTAAACTTTTGTCATGATATTGATAGTCATATAGAGTACTAATTCTAGAAAAAAATTCATCTACCTTCCTGTACATGATTTTGGGGTTGAGTCTCTATTAGTTTTCTGCAGTGAACCATGAGTATGCCTAACAGCAACCTTTGAAGTTTCCAGAAGGAGGATGAGTCCCCACAAAGATGGTTCCTCCAGAACTATCGTAACACCACTAAACTGAAAAACACCAGCTACAGATTAAATCTATACTGAGAACAATTTTGAGGTTGGTAGTTGAGATGACTCAGCCTCACAGCCCACTCTAGCGAGGACTTATGGCAAGTCCTGCAGTTTCCCATTACACAGAGTTTGGACAACACGTGACACAGCTGCCTCTCCCAGGATGTAACAGTTAACGCAAAATTTTCTTTTTAAGATTCCCTAAAGATACCATTACACATAGGCAGCATGAAGTAAATTTAAGAACATGATAACAACAATCTCAAGAGGTAGGGTGGGTGGTTTCTGGTCTTTCACTGGGTAATAGGTATTCATCATATTTTAGGGGGGTTGGCTGCAAGTTGTTAAAGCTGTTATTGGTAATCATCAGCAAAAAAGCTAAACAAAGGAAATTACATTCAAAGTTTTGTTTAGAAAAGAAAAAAGGTGATATATATATACATATATATATATATATATATATATATATATATATGATAGGATAAAGGGGTAGATTATTGAATCTTTTCTAAAAAGGAAAAAGGGAGGATATAGATATGACAAACTAAAAATTTAGATTATTGAGTCTACTTTTAAAAGGCAATTACTAGTTTTAAATGTTTTATATTGGTTGAACATTCATATATACTATACTAATTTTGTACATTGATACAAATTTGAGATTCGTTTCGTTAGAACATATCATTCATGCATTTCTACTCTTGTTAAAGATATTTATACATTTCATTTAAAAATGAAATACAAATTTCTAGTCCCTGAAAATTATGATTTACCAACTGTTTAGGATAATAAGGAAATGCATTATCTATTACAATTGAGCTTGTAGTCACATTAGATATGTTTTCAAGAAGAAGATCCACATGGAGTTTACTTTCTTTGTGGCAAAAATAAGTCAACTGGCAAGAAAATGCCCTTCCCTCAACTGTTGACAATATGCTGTCTTAATTGGACAAGTAGGACACAAAAGAAAGTGACTGCCAAATACTGTCAAGACAAGGAGGGCCAAATACTGTCAAGACAAGGAGGGACAGCCCTTCAGAGTATCCTGCTTCACAGGAAAGTCTGTAGAATGTGCTAGGCCTGTAGGTTGAAGATGGATGACCCAATGTTGCAGAGAAATGTTGGGTGACTGTTTAGGAAGCTAGTTGTTTTTGTCATTTCTTGTATTTTTTGAAAGTCACTTGCTCACACTTCCTGCTTATTCAGTTAATAATATTTCCTGATTGGGTCTCTGAGGAAGTTGAAGACTAGGTAGTTATTGTTTAGTTTTCCTCATTTACCAGATGTGGATATCAAGTTATAATAGAAAGTAAATTAGATATAAGACTTTGAACTCACCAAGATGTGATAGATAGGGAGTATTTTCTCTGAGTTTGTGAAATGCAAATGGACCAGACATTGTTGATGTATTTATTGTCCATATTATCACATATAGGTATTGTATTTGTTTTATATAGTTTTCTTTTTTCTTTTAGAAAAAAGAGGAAATATAGTGCTATATTATTTGTGTTTTCATAAGCAAAGTTTGCCTGAATATCAGTCAAAGCAGCCACTAGTCAGTCATATAGGTCAGGCAGTGGTTGCACACACTTTAAACCCCAGCAAGCATACTAGTTAGCTATTGAAGTCAGGTAGTGTTGGTTTAAGCCTTTAATTGCAGCTCTGGAGAGGAATATAAGGTGAGAGGAGACAGGTCTCACTCTCAGTCTCAGTATGAGAATTCATGGAAGCAGTATCGCCTATTTTTGGTCTCAGGTAGAGGTAAGAGTCAGTGGCTGGCTTTTCTCATCTTCAGGTTGAACCACAATGTCTGCCCTGGGTTTTTATTACTTGTGCTACATATGTACATGTCTACATTACACCAGCATAAACAAGAGCATAGAAAAGAAGGAAAATGTATCATAACACATTTCATGACCATTCATTAGAACTTGCATTTTTTTCGTTAAAACATACGGCTTCAGTCAAGACTGTGTACTGCTCTTCAGAGGACCTGAGTTTGGTTCCAAGCTCCTATGTCAGGAAATTCACAGCCACCTGCAACTCTCTGTCTAAGTCTAATGTTTTCCATGTACAAGGAGCCCATTCTTGACTTTGGTGGCAAAGAGGTTCTCTGAAACTTTCACTTTCATTTTCATTGTCTGAAATTTTTTAAAGATTAAAGATTTATTTTTATTTTAAATTATATGTATGTATGCATCTCCATGTGTGGGTATATGCACAAGACGGGTGTTCTCTCTCTCTCTCTGTCTCTCTCTCTCTCCCTCTCTCTTTCTCTGTGTTTTTTTTTGTGTGTATAAGCATGTGTGAATATGTGTGTGTGTGTGTGTGTGTGTGTGTGTGTGTGTGTGTGTGCATTTGGGTATGTGTGGGAGTAAAGGCAAGAAAATAATTTGAATGCTGCATGTCAGTAGACAGCCACCTTTCTTTTTGAGATAGCATTTCAGGTAACTGATTCACCCTCATCCAGTAAGGAATAGTGGCTCTGGCAATCCACCTGTCTCTACCTTGCTGGTGCTGGCATTAAAATTACCACACACTCAACCAGGTATTTTTCCAATGGGTTCTAGAGTTCAAAGCTTGGGCCTTCATGTTTGCAAGGCAAGTACTAAAGCTGCTAGATGATCTCCCCAGCCTTCTGTTTTTACGGGGAATTTAGATGGTTTGGGAGACTTGGGGATGGTCTTTGGGAAGGGAAAAGTGTTCTAGATGAAATTTAATTACAAGTAACCTTTATACAAACAATTGAAAGTATTTTCCATGTCTGTGAGGTACAGAAGAGAAAATCACCAACTATGCCTGGTAAGGATTGAGCTATATTATCTTTTTACTGTTTTAGGGAGGGATGGGGGTGGTGGTGAAGTGTGTATTGTGTTACTCAGTTTTTGTACTTGTTAACATAGGTGCATCCAGTCCATATGGTGCATCCAGATATATGCATGTGTGCATGTGTGTGTGTGTGTGTGTGTGTGTGTGTGTGTGTGTGTGTGGTGTTTAAACATGTAAACATCGAGGCCAGAAGTAGATAGTGGGTATCTTTCCTTGCTCACTCTCCACCTTTAAGTTTTGAGTCAGAGATTTTACTGAACATGGAGCTCATGAATTCTCATTGGATGTCTAATCAATGAACTTCAGGCCTCTACCTGTCTTGGCTGCTTGATTCCATGCACTTCTGGGTTTGCAGGCACGTACCATCTGTGATTGGCTTTTTACAGGGATTCTGAGGATCCAAACCCAGGTTCTTGAACTTTTGCAGCAAGCGCTGTTTTCCACCCCCTTATTTTGTTTTTATGACAGGACTTTCCTTAAACTTTCTAGATATTTATAGCTAGCCTTGAACTTCTGGTGTTTTCACTCCCATCTCAAGTGTTATGATTACAGATATGTCACTTGAACTGGATTTTAGGTCATTTTTAATATTTCAAGAAAGGAAGGGCAAGGCAAACACCTGGAGAAACCTGTATAAAGAACAGATGACTTTCTAGTCATCTGGACTCCTGCGTCCTTCCGCTCCATTCAACTGATTCAGAATGATTACTCAGTAATCACCCAGAAAATGAACTCGATAAGTGCAAGAAATGTTAAAATCTTAAGAAGCAGCAGAGTTTGGAAATACATTTCTTTATTTCCTCAATTTTGGCTAAAATTTTGGGTTAAAGTTAATGATGTGTACGAGGTGTTTCTTAAATATCACAAATGAAATATTTAAGATGAAGCAGTATTGTGTCAAAGTAACATGACGATTGATCGAAGACTCTTTGGAATTACAGCAGCGCTCACACATCTTACATCAGCTTAGTAGATTTAGAAATGTGTTATTTGTTGGAAAATGAGTGAAGTAAAAGGTTGAGAGTCGTAGTAAGTAGTCTGTTGGAAATCAATGATATTTACTGTGGTGCCCATGACCCCGACTCTCAACAAAATGATTTCAGGAATTTCAATAATATTTTTTGTCATGGTGCAGAAATATAGAATGTGTTTCTTCTTTAAATCAATGATACATGCTTGCCTGTGTCATAAATTTTAAGCAATAGAAATTGCTCAAAAACAGCTCAAAGGTGGAGGCATTTTCCTTTACTTCCCTATTTTCAGTGTCCCTGGAGTGTAGGTGATGGCTCAATGGGTAAAGTGCTTGCTTTATAAGCACAAGGACCTGAGTTCAAATCCCCAGCATCCATGTGAAACTGCTCAACTCAGATTTGGAGGAAGAGTAAAGAAAGAAGGGGATACTTGGGGTTCAGTGATCAGGCAGTCCAGCTGCAATGGCTAGCTTCAATTTTAGTGAAAAATCCTCTTTCAAAAAATAAGCTAGAAATGTCATCCAAAAGTCATCCACTGACTGGGCCCCCTGGACATGCACACATAGGTGAGTAATCTGGCAAACTCATGTGCACACACATTCATGCATTATACACACATCACTACACACACACACACACACACACACACACACACACACACACTTCAAAGTTGTAGGAGCTTTCTGTATTCCTTTCATATTATAAAAGTCCCTGAATGAGGGCCAAGAAGATTACTCAGTGGGTCAAGTTGATTTCATCAAGTATGAGTACTTGAAGCTGATCCTTAGAATCCACATGGTAGAAAGAACCAACTCCAGCATGTTTCCCCTTGATCTCCGCATGTCCTCCACAGAGGTACCCATTACCACACTAAGTAACTAAATAAGTAGAAACATAGATAAATGTGACTCCTTCCAATAAAGCAGGAGAACAAACAGAAATAGGATGAAAAATTAGTTAGACCCAGATGCTCAAAGGATAAGGTTAGGTCATTTTAAGAAAACTGCATCTCCTTGCAAGTCTTCTGCTTTGATATTTGATTTATACTTTTTTCTTGTCATAATGTGACTTAAGATTCTATATGGAAATTATCTTTACCCAAAAGGCAAAATTTGTTTTAAATTTTTCCCATGGTTAGTTATTTATTTTCCCCACTAACACATGGGTATCACAGATATCAGCTGGACTGTTTCAGAGAAAATTATGCACAACATTGCCTGATAGAGAAAATAATGCACATTAATGATGGCAATACATAGAAATTTAATAGGGTAAAATATAGACAAAGCATTGTGTCAGTGGAATCACGTGTTGTCTTCGCAAGTGGATACTAGGAATCACCCCTTCTCCCATCCCTTTAATCCTTTTACCTTAGCAAGCTGTCACATGACTTTCCAAATGCTTTCATTTGAACTGCTGCAGCTGATAGTGACGATCTTAAAGGTTTCCTATAGGAAGAACAGGAACAGACAGGAATCCACAAGGTTATCTCCCCTTTTATAAGTGAAACAACTGTTAAATATCTTAACCCATTTTACCTCTGATGACAGACACAAATTAATGGAACTGAGTCCAGAAATATTACTGTCTGAATATACCTATCACAAAAGGGTTCAGTTCATAGGCAGTAAACTCCTCACAGAAGCTTACATGGTCAAAGATTCAGTAGCTTCCATTTACTGAGTACACAAAATAGAATTAATATGCATGCATGCAGTGTTGAAAGAAAATGGTCCCCAAAGGGGGTGGCACTATTAGGAAGTATGGCCTTGTTGGAGTAGGTGTGGTCTTGTTGGAGGAAGTTTGAAGGCAAGCTTTGAGGTCTTATATATGTTCAAGCCATGTGCAGTAAGACAGCCCACTTCCTGTTGCCTGCTGGTCAAGATGAAGGGGTCTAAGCTACTTCTCCAGCATTACTTCTGCCTGCATGCCACGATGTCTCACCATGATGAAAATGGACTAACCCTCTGAAAATGTTAACCACCCCAACTGAATATTTTTCATTTAAAAGAGTTGCTGTGGTCATGGTGTCTCTTCACAGCCATAGAAACCCTAGCTAAAATAATGCTGCATCAAGCCTTAGATCACACAAGTAGGAGATGGTGACCAACTGATTCAATAAATGTACTACTATCCCAGCATTAAAACAGAAAGACCTTATAAGACACCTCCACGTGTCCACCAGCAATTACTATGAATGCAAATGCATGTCCCCATAAAATATTAGCAGATTGATTCCAGCAACATCTCAAAATCATTCTCCACCACAGCAAGGAAGTGTTTATCTTAGGAACAGTTTGACATATGAGAATTAATAAATACAGTGTTCTCCAAAGAATAAACCAATAGAACTCTGTCATTACAGGAAGTGGCCTTTGATATATATATAGTATCCTTTTGTAAAAATCTCTATACTTGACGCTAAGGACTTGATGTTATATATCTTTCTATAATTCATTTGTCAAATCTTTAACACTGAGATTTTACTGCACTTGAAGATTGTTTTTTTTTATAAAATGTAATTGATATTCAAAGAGTTAAGAGGTGTGGATCTTATAATGAAGAAAATATGGCCTTATCAAAAGAGACTGGAGAAATATCCTCCAGCTCCCGTTCTCGCTTTCCAAGTGAACACAATAGGAAAGATCGTGCTGGAACACAGCAAGAAGACAATCATTTACAAGGCAGGAGAAGAGATTATTTCTGAACCTGGCCATACCAACTCACTGAGCTAGGACTCCAGCCTTCAGCAGGGAGATAATGAATTCCTAAATCCTTACTAATTAAAATGGGTAAACACGCTACACAATTTTGTGATGGCAGTCCTGTGTTTCCTAGCATACTTGTCAACTATCAATTGAAGGCAGCTTCCTCAGTTAGGCATGGGGAATAGCACCACAGGTAACTTCACACCCGATGATGAAACATGGATAAATTTTTCTGTGAGGGCAATGCAACTGTTTTGTTGTTGTCTTAATTTACATTCTCCTAGTAACTGAGTGTCCCCGAATGAAAATTAAACTATTTGAACAAAAAGGAAATCTACATTTATCTTAAAATAGCACAATGTTATATAAGCCATGCTATAAAGAATACACATTTAGAACTTTTAGTCTAGTGAACTGGTCTAATCAAAATGCAGACAATGATGCCTAGGCACAACATAATTTTACTTTCTTTGGCAGTGTAAAATCTATAAATTTATTAACTGGACAATTTCAAACATCACAGCAGAGGATGAAGAAAATAGGAGTAAATTTAGCAGAGTGGCAGAATTTCTGAAAGAAATGAAATTATACCTAATCAAATGAAGTGGTATTTATGGTCAAAGATTAGAACGTTGATGTCTTTAGATATTCTATTGACTCAGTGCCATCCTATTGAAATCCTAAGTGCACTTTCCTCTTGAGTCTGTTTGCTGATTCTAAGGTTCATAAGAATGTATAAAGGATCAGAAACAACTAGCAAGCTTTAGAATTGTACCTGAAGATTTAATCTGTGCTGCATGGGTTTGTAACCAAGTCTGTGTGGTGGTAATGTAAGAATCTGCAAGAAGAATTGCAACATGTTTGCATGAGTTGAGAAATAAATCCTCCTGTCTTTATGACTGATGTCTTCTTTAACAAGGGCATGAAGGCTAATGTTAACCATTAGTTTAACAGAATTTAGACACACTATGGAAACAAAGTTCTAACATGTCCATGACGGTGTTTCTAGACAAGGTTGCTTGAGCTAGAGAGAGGAACTTACATATTGGCACCACTATCATATGGACTGTGGTCCTGAACTGAACAGAACTTGTGTCCGCAGCTTGTTGGCTGTGGGTGCCAGATGACCAGATGTCTCACACTCCCATCACTAGGACTACCACCAAGACAGGCTGTGTCCCCAACCTGTGATCCATGACAAACCTTTTTATCTGTTTGATGTGTGATGTTAGAAATACAAAGAATTTCAGTATAATTCAAAAGGAAAACAGTCTTTCTTGATAAATGACATGGAAAGTAGAATACTTTCTCAAAAACCGTGGAATTGGAGTCACATTTCATTCAATATGCTAAAATTAGCTCTTGGACTTGGACCAGGAAAATGGCTAGGCAGAAAAGTACCTACCATAGAAACCTGACAGCTTGAGTTTGAATCCTCAGAACCCATAAAAAAACAAGAAGGTAGTTCACATCTATCATTTCAGGGATCCCACAACAAGATGAGAAGTACAGACAAGATTAAGTTCAGGATCCAACTAGCCTGGATATGCCTCAGGGTGGCAAACAGAGAAAGATCCTATCTCAAACAAGGGTATGAGGATTGATACCTGAGACCATCTTCTGAGTTCTACATGTACAGAGTGAAGTGTAGATAACATTACACACAAATGTGTACACTCATGTAGACACACACACACACACTCATATATAGAGCATAGAAACACGCACAAAAATAAATAAAATAAATCTAATTTAATACTTATGAGTAAAAACAAAAAAGTCTTCTTAGAAGAAATCACAGAAGCAAACTTTCATATGTCTTAGGCATTATATTCATAGACACTACACCAAGCACAATCAACACAAAGAAAAAGTAGATAAAAATCATTGACAAAATATTTCTAAAATGTATCCAAAATCAAACTGTCAAGTATGTGAAAATATATCCCAAAATGAAGGCAAACATTTGCCGACACCAAACAAAAAGAAGTAGAAGATAAATCATCTACCTAAAAATTTGATGAATAATTTGAATAAAGCATTTCTTGAAAGAAAATGTAAACCTGATTAATAAACATGGAAATATATTTGACTTCATTAAAAACCAAAACATTAATGAGGTATTAATTTACAACATCTACAGTAGTTAAAAATTTAAAAATATGGTAAGTATTGGCAGGTATGTGAAGAAACCATCATCACAAATATTGTTTGTAGCAGTGGGGTATGATGGAGTTGCTATAGTAACCATTTTATGATACCTCAGATATTTCATAAAATTACTTTATATCTTAGCTACTTTATCCCCAGGTATATACCAAATAAAAGTGAAAATGTATCAGGACACAGAACTTATAATCTTTGGGTGCATGTATGTGTTTACATATACATGATGTACATGTATGTGCATGAATGTATTTGTGTATCCATGTGGAGGCCACAAGTCCATGTTGGGTATCTCTTGTAACTGCTTTTCACTTTCTATTTTGGACAAGATATCTCCCTAAACCTGGAACGTACCAATTAGGCCAGTCAAGGCGGACAATGAGTTCTATAAATGTCCTTCTCTGCCCTCTCTGCTCTAGACTCCTAAGGAAGAAGCCATCCCTCCAGCCCCCATACCTAGCTTTTATGTGGAGACTTGGGAACTGAAATCGAATCCCAGTACCTTTATGGCAATAATTTTATGGATTGAACCATCTCCTAAATCCAAGTACTTTATAATTTTCCAAAGATTATTTGTAGTAGTTAAATGGAGATAAAAAGTTACCATTGATTGATAAATGTATAGATATAGATGTATCATGCATTATTTAGATTTAATAAAAAATGCAAACTAAAACATGTACACAGATGAATTTTGGACATGTGGCAAATAAGAAAGTGCTTATCACAAAAATCGTGTACTATATCATACCATTACATGAAAGGTTTAGAACAGAGAAACCCATAGAGACAGGAAAGGTGTGGTCTGTCGCTGGGGCCCAGAAGACCAGAAAGTGGAGAATGACCATTAATGGCATGCAATTTATTTTGAGGGTATGAAAATGTGTCATTGGTGACAGCTGAATTATTTCATGGCTATGCTAATGACCACTAAATTATATGTATTAAAAGTGACTTTTACAGTATATTAATTGCATCTCAAATGATTTTATAAGCAGTAACAGTATGAATAGGTGTGAACAGGGTTCTAATTGCTTCATATCAATTAGTTGATTTAACCATAAAAGCCTATGAAGTAGTTGCTATTTTTAGTGTGTTTTGCAAGCATTTAGTTAGAGAATTGAATAGTTTAACTCTTCTGAGGTCTCTTTAACAGGCAATGATGGAACTGATATGTAACAACTGAGTTACAGTGCACACTGCCTTCTTTATTTCCTCACCCACAGTGGGAAGTGAACATAGTGGGTAGAGCTAGGTGACCCAAAAAGCTGAATGATGTTAGTAGGTCTAATTAACTGCATAGACTTATGAGGAAAGCAGAGGACAGAAAAAGAAAGAACTATTTTGGAGTAAAATGGCATGCTGATGTGAACTTACTTCAGGTACTTTGCTCTGTGAACATGTTCTGGTGTTACCTGAATCAAATGTCTGTCCCCTAGATAAGACTCCCAGGACAGAAATAGAAACGTGTCCAGCTGTGTGCAGCTCGGTGAGCCAATGAGCTTAACTGAGGTTGCTTCCAAAGCATGGGCAACTTATTGGTGGCCACACTGCTAAAGAAAATGAGAATTCCCTCTCCAGGCAACTGTTAACTGCCTTTATATCCTCCCAGGGAGATGCAGGACCCCAGGATCCCTACCTCAGTCTCTTGTGGAAAGTCAATAAGCCTCATCTTGTGCAAGTCTTCCATAGGTAGTTACGATGACATTTCAAGAAGGCCATCGGCATGTCCAGAGGATAGCATTCAACAGCACACGTGAATCATAATTGCCGGGGTTCAAATGAGAACCTTTAGCAAGGTGAGCTGAGCATGACCCTTAACATTTAGGTTTCAGTTTCCCCATACGTAAAAACCAGCACACGGGCATACTAATATCGGCTAGGGTGTAGGATTCAACCCTGTCACAAGGAGACCTCCACATTCAGCCTTTGTACTGTAATTTCTGGAAACCTCTCTGACACACTTGTCTCTAAATTGTTCCACCATTCCTCTCCTCATATGTCGGTGTAAGCAGAAAGGATTTCTCTTCCTCGAGCTTCTCATTATGTTCATGATATCTAACAACACAACTCTTATTTCCACTTTTGTGGCTGATAATTCCCACTTGGGTGGTTAATAAGCCAAATTCTGGGGAAGTGAGATGCCTTAGTTAATGTGCTTTCTATCAAGCTTAACAAGCTGTGTTCAGTCTATGGGATTCACATGGTGGAAGAACAGCACTGATTCAAACAAGTTGTTCTCGTCAGTAAAGAAAGATGCTATGGTACAGGCATGTCACACACGCACATTCATGCGTGTGCACACAAGTACACACACATACACACACACTAAATTAACACAATTTAAAAAACACAAGTTCTCTATTGTATCTTCTCAGTTAATGATGAGTTTCTGTGTGCTGCTTTGGCCAAAACCACAGACACAACCTTTTAATCACCCTCTTGTAGGGGGAGTAATAAAAACCCAAAGACAGATATTGGAGTTCAACAATAAGGTCGGAAAAGAAAAACAGCCAGCCACTGGCTCTTACCCCTACATCAGTCTGAAATGGTGATCCTGACTCCAGAAATCTCAGAATGAGACTGTGTGAGAGCTGTCTCTTCCTGTCTCATATTTCTCTCTAGGGCTGGTATTAAATGCATGCACCACTACCGCCTAGTTTCCATAGCAAACTAGTGTGGCTACTGGGATTAAAGGTGTGTATCACCACTGCCTGGACTGTAAGGCCGACCAGTGTGGCTGTTTTACTCTCTGATCTTCAGACAAGATTTATTTATTAAAATACAAATGGAATGCCACTACACTCTCTCTTTCAAATCCTGTATTAGCTACACATCACTTCCTTATAAGTGCTGAAACCTTTCAATAACCAACTATTAATCAACATTTTACTAAAGCCCTTTTCAAGTTCTCTTTCTGGAGAAGCATGTTCTAAAATGATGATTTGTTTCCAGGAGAAATTTATTCCAGTTTAAATTAATTTTAAGAAACTGTTTTACTCTGAGAGACAGAATCCCAAAAGAGAATACTTGGGCCAGAGTCTGTCTAGCACTCTGTATCTCAGAGTTCTCCATAGTGTATCTAGCCCAATGCGTTCTTCGCTTTACGTTTTCTATGTAAATAGACTGTATTTACCACTAACAGACAAACCTGACACATAGATATCTTCTAACTTCCAGGTATTTTTGCATTAGTCTATCCAGTTAACTCACAGTTTTAATTCACTGAGTTCTAAGAGCAACTTCTCATCTCCAAACAAAGTATCCATTATTCCTAGTAAGATAGAAAAGGAATAAGAGAAGTTCTCATAATTTTGATGGAGTGTGCATTATACAGAAATACTCAGAGATTGCTGGAATATAAAATTTTGTTCACTGGTGTGTATAAACACCTTCATTATAATAGTCCATGATATATGTACCAATGGAGACATTATCACAAACAGAAATCCCATCTCTCACTAAATTATGTCTTTAATGTCAGAGGTTTTATAGGTGTCTCCTTTCAAATAACAAACTAATTCTATTTGTTCACTTTTAAGGCTCTCATTTTTTTATTAAAATATAGTACTTAGTCTTTCTAAAGGATAGCACTTGTACACATACAACACATGCTATTTATATACACAGCCTGGTCTTTGTTCTTACCTGAAATGGCATTTGTTCTCAGACATTTTTCCAGACATTTCTCTATAAGTCTACACGGATACATACCTAACACATCGCCAAACAGACAGTGAATTTGACTAGCATGTACGGTAAGTTTATCTTTCCAAGTTCTTAGCAGGATGTGTCAGTGAAAAAAAGATGATAGAGATAATATACATTAGTTTGTCAAGAACTACTAACTTTTTATTTAACACTTTAACCGTATTATATCATATGGCTCTACATTGACTTTTTCTCTCCTGGGAATGCATATAACAGGTGTATAGTTTGTGTGTTTGCAGGTATAGATAAACATGTACCAGGGTACTAAGGAAGTCAGAGGTCAACCTCACTGTTGGACATAACCTTATTTGAGACAAACTCTGTCTTTGTTCACAGTTGCATGTGGCAGTCCAGCTGGCCCGAGAGCTTTTGGTAGCTTTCACCTCATTGCAAGAGCTCAGGGATTCTGGAAAGCTGCCATTGTGGCTGGCTTTTATGTAGGATCTGGGAATTCAAACTCAGTTCCTCGTACATGATGCTTAACAAGCTCTTTCCTCTGCAGAGCCATCTTCCCTACCTCTACTCCAACTTTTCAACTTTCTACACAGAGATGATTTTAAGAACCTTTTGTCTGTATTGTATTATAAATGGTGCTTTAGATCATGCCCCCGTGTGCTTGTCAAGATTTTTGAAAAGACAAAACATTAGAAATGTGATTTTGGAGTTTAAAAGTCATGAACTTTACACTTAGGCAACAGAGCGCCTTAAGGCAACAGAGTGCCTTAATACTTTAACATTGTATAAGTACCTCTAATTTTTGGTGATTTGTACTTCAGGCAGTGGATGAAAACAATTGTAAATATTTTATTTTTCTATTCTGTTAGACAAACAGAATTTTCAGACAGGTGTCTTTTCATCACAGTCATTGTTTGTGCTCTAGAAAGAATTCTTTGTTTAGATATTTTGCTCTGTTCACATCAAATTATTTATATTATATACTTTTTATTTATGAAGGAGTTCATGCATTATGGAAACTAATTTTGCTCTCTGTCTTTGAAATCATCAGCATTTTATTCTCTGATAGGATATGCCATTTTGATATATTCAAATTATAGATTTTTGTTTTGTTTATTTGATACAGGATTTCTCTGTATCTTTGGAGGCTGTCCTTGAACTTGGTCTGTAGATCAGGCTGGCCTCAAACTCCCAGACATCCACCTGTCTCTGACTCTCAAGCACTGGGATTAAAGATGTATTTAATTTTAATATAATTTTAAATATCATTTGTAACTTTCATTTATTCATAAAATTATTTATGTTACAAAATGATAGACTTCAGTATGACAATTTTCTACATGTTTATCATGTTTTCAGATTAGTTTAGTACCTTAAATATTAACTTTTCTTCTAAAATAGTTGTAAGCAATTTTCTTATAATTTTAATTGAATAAACTTAAATGTATTAAAGGAATATTATATATTATAAACTAAATTAAGGTAGCTAAAGTAACCATCACTTCACATATTTATCACATTAATGGTGAGACCATTTCCTTAGAAATGACAAGACTTGGGACTGGTAACTTCAGGGGCCTCAGTGGTCTCATCTGGCCTCCACTGCACTCTCAGACGATCACATGCACATACTAAGTCAAGAAAGCAACAAATCCCCAGTATGTGTCAGCATCAAATCTGTCCATCATGCTGGAGTTGATATCTAGAAGTCATTCCTTTTTCTAATGAAAACTTTGCAATCTCTCAACAGCAACTTTCTGTCTCTCATACCCACTCTCCACCTGTCTCTATCCTTTTGAATCTCCAATGTTTTTATGGGTTCAAGATTATGGAGCCCTTATGCAAGTGTATTTGGCTTATTTTACTTAACCTATGCCTTCTAAGGTTATTCACACCATGACAAATGGTCAGATTGCACTTCTGCTACAACAATGCATACTGTTTTTCTATGAGTGTGTGAGAAGGATATATATATATTTGAATAACTCAGAAATACTTAGCATTTGATCCCTTCGAAAGCTGTGATTATTTGTATACCTATTTGTTGTTTGAGTGTGGAGAAAGAAGGCACGTGTCTCCTTCACTACCATATTATTTACTAGTATGCTTCTTGTTGTTCATGTATGTTTGACTCTCTCTCTCTCTCTTTCTTTTTCTCTTTCTCTCTCTCTCTCTCTGTGTGTGCATGTGTGTGCGTGTGTGTGTGCACCTGCTTATTTTTGTTACACATTTGAAACTTAAAAGAAGATGCTGAAAGAAACTCTGCCCCTCAAATCTCACCTTTGTTATGAAGCAATAACTTCTTGAAGCCTCAAAAATTACCTGTTTTCCTGACCAATTTTAACTAAAAAATTATAAATATCCACTTACACAATTAATTTTATCTGTTCCCAAGCCATGCATTTCTTTCTCCATGTACTTCTTTTTCAGTTATAAAACTTGTTCATAAACCTATTGAAACTGATTTTGTCTGTTTCTTTTTGTTTTTATTTTGGGAGACAGGGCTTCTCTGTGTAGCTCTGGCTATCCCGGAACTTTCTCTATAGATCATGCTGGTTTTGAACTCCCTGAGATCTAAACCCTTTTTGCCTCTTGAGTTCTGGAATTAAAGACAGGCACCAACACAGCTGAGCTGAGACTGGGTTTTATTTACCAAGAACACTTGAATACTGTGTAGCAAAAATGTTTATTCACTGATTTTTGTTTAATGTTTGCTGGGTAATGGGTCAGTCATTAGGCACTCATCTACAAGCAAAAGGATCAGAGTTTGGTCCCTTAGCACATACATATACAAGTGTTTTTTAATTCCAACCTTGGAAGGCAGAGACAAGCAAGCTGGATATCAACTAGCCATATCAATGAGTGCTGGAAGAGATCCTCCCTTAGTCAACAAGGTAGAGAGATAGATACAGGACGATTTGTGATATCTACCTTGGGTCTTCATGTGCATGCTCACTCATGTGCACATATATCCCCCCACACATGTGCCTAAACACATTCATACAATGAATATCACAACACTCACACATAAAGGAAAACAAGAAAAGGAACACAACATTTACTTTTCAGAGGTATTTATTTACTGAATTAATTTAAAATTAGACTTTATTGTTCTTTCTGATAAATTGATCGCAAATATATGAATATTAAAAGCTAAATGAAGTTTTAATCCATATATGTGTTAATATGCCATTTGTTTTAATAATTAGTCCATGCTTACATGGCAGTCAAACAGCAGGCACCATTATAAATCAATGACAATAGATCCATGAACAAATAATTGTCATTTTATTATTTCTATGGATAAAGTTTTAACCCTTAAAGTAGATAACTAGAATATTAATTAGCTTCCAAAGAATTTATATTATTCTAGTAAGGTTTCTATATCAGAATTCAATGGAATTGTTAGTAAATTTCTCTCTCCCTACCCCGATTGTGACATCCAAATGTTTTTCATCATTTATCGGCTTTGCTGTGCACAAACACCCATTCCTCTCGTTCTTTTCTTCTCTCTTTATATTCCCTGTCAGGTTGTCATCATTCTCCACAGCTTCAGATTTTCCTTAAGAGTTTTAAGAGTAAGGCCAAGATGTGCCACAGACCTCAATTACCTGCATGAGGCCCTTCATGACAGCCCCAGCATCAAACATGGTAAAGTGGCATGTGACTATAACCCCAGCTCTTGAGAGGATACAGGAGGATCAGTAGTTCAAAGCCATCCCAAGCTACATAGTCAGTTCAAGTGCCATAATAACTTTTCTTTGGCTGTGATAAGACACCATGGCCAATGCAAGTTCTTAAGATAAAACTTTAATTTGGGGTTGAGAGTTTCAAATGGTCATCAGAGCAGGGAGCATGTGTGAAGGCAGGCAGGCATAGAACTGTACCAATAACTGAGAGCTCACATTTTGAGATACTATTATGAGGCAGCACCCTAAATGTCTGACCCCAATAACTCATCTTCTTCAAGGCTACATCTCCTAATCCCTTCATAACAATTCAGATAGAATAATCTATAGGGGCCATTTTCTCCTAAAGAATCACGACCAATAAATGACACTGACTCTGAGAAAAGAATAGATAAGCTGATTCTGTTTGTAAACTGTCAAGAATGGGGTCTTTGGGAATTTCTGGAATTTTTTCTAGTGCCAGGTTTCTTACTAGCCCCATAATGGCTCCTTCAATCAAAATCTCTTTCCTTACTCTCATCCCTGTCCTTCCTCCATCTCAACTATACTGTTCCTTCAAGTCCTTCTCAACCCTTCCCTTCTTCCCTCTTCTTCCCCTACAACTCTCCCTACTCCTCCCACCTACATGCTCCCAATTTTGTCAGGCAATCTTGTCTATTTCCCCTTTCCAGGTGGATCTATAAATGTTTTTCTTCGGGTTCACCTTGTTACTTAGCTTCTCCAGGATCATGAAATACAGGTTCAATATCCTTTGCTTTACAGCTAGTATCCACTTATGAATGAGTACATACAATGTTTATCTTTCTGGGTCTGAGTTTTTTCTAGTTCTATCCATTTGCATGCAAATTTCAAGATGTCCTTGTTTTTTACTGCTGAGTAGTGCTCTAATGTGTAAATTTTCCACATTTTCTTTATCCATTCTTCAGTCCAGGGGCATCTAGGTTGTTTCTAGGCTCTGGAGCAAATAATGCAAATAATGCTGCTATGAACATAGTTGAATAAATGTCCTTGTAATATGTTTGTGCATCTTTTGGGTATATGCCCAAGAGTGGTATTGCTGGGTCCTGAGGAACATTGATTTTCAGAGAAACCACCATACTGATTTCCTAAGTGGTTGTACAAGTTAGCATTCCTACCAGCAAAGGATGAGTGTTCCTCTTTCTACACATCCTCTCCAGCATAAGTTATCATTGGTGTTTTTGATCTTAACCATTCTGACAGGTGTAATACAGTATCTCAGAGGTCTTTTGATTTGAATTTCCCTGATAGCTAAGGATATTCAATATTTCCTTAAGTGTCTTTCAGCCATTTAAGATTCTTCTGTTGAGAATTCTCTGTTTAGTTCTGTACCCCATTTTTTAATTGGGTTATTTAAAATTTTGATGTCTAATTTCTAAGTTCCTTATATATTTTGGAGGTCAGTCCTCTCTAAGATATTGGGTTGGTGAAGATTTTCCCCATTCAGGAGGCTGCCTTTTTGTCTTATTGACTGTCCTTTGCTTTAAAGAAGCTTCTCAGTTTCAGGAGGTCCCATTTATTTACTGTTGCTCTCAGTGTCTGTGTTACTGATGTTGTATTTAGAAAGTGGTCCCCTGTGCCTTTGCATTGAAGGCTACTTCTCCCTTTCTCTTCTATCAGATCCAGTGTGGTTGGAATTATATTGAGGTCTTTAATCTGTTTGGACTTGAGTTTTGTGCATGGAAATTGATATGGATCTATTTTTATTCTTCTACATGTTGACATCCAGTTATGCCAGCACCATTTGTTAAAGATGCATTTACCATTGTATAATTTTAGCTTCTTTTTCAAAAATCCGGTGTGCATAGGTGTATGGATTAAGTTCTGGATCTTCATTTCAATTCCATTGGCCAGCTTCTCTGTTCTTATGTCAGTATCAAGCTGTTTTCATTACTGCAGCTCTATAATAGAGCTTGATGTCAGGGATGGTGATGCCTCTGGAAGTTTCTTTATTGTACAGGATTGTTTAGGCTATCCTGTTTTTTCTCAGGTTTTATTATTATTATTATTAAAATTTTTCACCTCCTCCCCTCTTCCCACTTCCCTTCCCCTCCCTCCATCCCCCCCTTCCAGACCAAAGAACAGTCAGGGTTCCCTACACTGTGGAAAGTCCAAGGTCCCCCCCAATCCCATTCTAGGAAGGTGAGCATCCAAAGATACTAGGTTCTCCCAAAGCCAGTACAAGCAGTAGAATCAAAACCCAGTGCCATTGTCCTTGGCTTTTCAGTCAGCCCTCCTTGTCAGCCATGTTCCGAGAGTCCAATTTGACCACGTGCTCCTTAATTAAGGGGATCATTTTAGGGTTGGCAAGAGACTGGACCCTTGAGGGGTTCCCAAGTGTCCAAGGAGATGTCCCCTGCTTGTTCCTTGAGCAGCTGAGGAGAGGGCATCTGAACTGGCCCTATCCTATATATCCACACTGATCAATAGCTTGCATATCACCATAGAACCCTTATCTGACGATAGATGGGAGATAGAGACAGAGACCCACATTGGAGCATTGAACTGAGCTCCCAAGGTTCTTTTGAGGAGCAGAAGGAGAGAGAACATGAACAAGAAAGTCAGGACTGTGAGGGGTGTGCCCACCCACTGTGATGGTGGGGCTGATCTCATGGGGACTCACCAAAGCCAGCTGGACTGGGACTTATGGAGCATGTGATCAAACCGGACACTTTTTTTTTTAAGTTGATAATTGTTCTTTAAAGATCTGTGAAGAATCATATTGGGATTTTGATGGGAACTGCATTGACTCTACAGATTGCTTTTGCCAGGATTACCACTTTTATTATGTCGATTCTACCCATCCAAGAGCATGGGAGATTTTTCCATTTTCTGATATCTTCTTCAATTTCTTTCTTCAAAGACTTAAAGTTCTTGTTGAACAGGTCTTTCACTTCTTTGGTTAGTGTTACCCCAAGGTATTTTATGTTATTTGTGGCCATTGTGTATAGTGGTGTTACTCTGATTTCTCTCTCAGTTTCTTTATTATTTGCATATAAAAGGGCTACTGATTTTTTCAGTTGATCTTGCATCCTGCCACATTACTGAAGGTATTTATCATCTGTAGAAATTTACTAGTAGAGTTTTTGGGTTCACTTATGTACACTATCATATCATTTGCAAATAACGAACGTTTGACTTCTTCCTTTTAAATTTATATCCCCTTGATGTCCTTTTGTTTTCTTATTGCTCTAGCCAGAACTTCAAGAACTATGTTGAATAGATAAGGTGAGTGGTCAACCTTTTCTTGTTACTTTTTTATTGGGATCAGTTTGAATTTCTCTCTATTTAAGTTGATATTGGCTATCTCTTTGCTATATATTGCTTTTATTATGCCTAGATATGTTCCTTCTATTCCTGATCTCTTCAAGACTTTTTTCATAAAGGGGAGTTGGATTTTGTCAAATGATTTTTCTACATCTAATGAGATGATATGTTTTTTATTCAGTTTATTTATATGGTGGATTACATTGATAGGATTTTGTATATTGAACCATCCCTGCATCTATGGAATGAAGCTAACTTGATCACGGTGGATGATTTTTCTTATATGTACTTTGATTCAGTTTACCAGTATTTATTGAGTATTTTTACATCTATGTTTATGAGTGAGATTGGTCTGTAATTCTCTTTTGTGATTGAGTTTTGTGTGTTTTTGGTATCAGAGTGTCTGTAGCCTCATAAAAAAGTTTCACAATGTTTTTATTTCTGTTTCTATTATGTGGAACACTTTGAGAAGTATAAGCACTAGCTGTTCTTTGAAGTTCTGATAGAATTCTTCACTGAAACCATCCAGCCCTGGTACTTTTTTGGTTGGAAGGTTTTTTTTACGAGAGCTTCTATTTCCTTGCAGGTTATAGGTCTATTTAAATTGTCCACCTGGTCTTAATTTAAATTTGGTATGTGGTACCTTTGCTTTAAAAAAATCCATTTCTTTTACATTTTCCAATTTTTTGGAGTACAGGTTTTTGTTGTATGGCTTAATGATTCTCTGGATTTCCTTAGTATCTGTTATGTCTTCCTCTTCACTTCTGGTTTGTTAATTTGGATGTTTTCTTTCTCTGCCTTTTGCTTAGCTTGAATAAGGGTTTGCCTCTCTTGTTGATTTTCTCAAAGAACCAATTCTTTGTTTCACTGATTCTTTGTATTGTTTTCTTTGTTTCTATTTCATTGATTTCAGCCCACAATTTGATTATTTCCTGTCTTCTCCTCCTCCTTGATCAGTCTGCTTCTTTTTGTTCTAAATCATTCAGGTGTGCTGTTAAGTTACTAGTGTGAACTTTCTCCACTTTTTTTATGTAGGCACTATCCTCTTAGCACTGCTTCATAGTGTTCCTTAGGTTTGGGTATATTGTCCCTTTATTTTTATTGAATTCTATGAAGTCCTTAATTTCTTTCTTTACTTGTTCCTTAACCCAGGGATGGTTCAATAGAGAACTGTTTAATTTCCATTTTTTAATAGGATTTTTGAAATTTAATGTTGCTGTTGAACTAAAATTTTAAGCCACGGTGATCTGACAAGATACAGAGGTTACTCCATTTTTTTGTACCTCTTGAGGTTTGCTTTGTTATGGAGTATGTGGTCAGTTTTTGAGAAGGTTCAATGGGGTGCTGAGAAGAAGGTATATTCTTTTGTGTTTGGATAGAATGTCCTATAGATGTCTGTTAACTCCATTTGAGTCATGATATCTGTTAGTTCTCTTATTTTCCTGTTGAGTTTCTGTCTGGTTGACCTGTCCATTGGGGAAAGTGGGGTGTTGAAGTCTCCAACTATTAGTGTGTGGGGTTTGATGTGCAATTTAAGCTTTAGTAATGGTTCTTTCACATATGTGGGTGTTCTTCTATTGGGGCATAGATGTTCAAGATGAGACTTCATCTTGATGAAGTATAACTTCCTGTTATGAGTATAAAGTGTCCTTTTCCCATCTCTTTTGATTGATTTTAGTTTGAAGTCTATTTGATTAGATGTTAGGATAGCTTCACCCACTTGTTTCTTAGGTCCATTTGATTGGAAAAAATTTTTCCATTCCTTTGCTAGGAGATAACGTCTGTCTTTGAGGTGGATGTATGATTTTGGAATATAGCAGAAGGCTGAAACCTGCTTTTGTATCCATTCTCTTAGCCTGTGTCTTTTTATAGGTGAATTGAGTTCACTGATATTCAGAGATATTAATGACCAATGATTATTAATTCCTGTTATGTTTTAGTGGTAGTGTGTTTGTTTCCCTTCTTTGGGTTTTGTTGCTGTTTTTGTGGGCACAATTAGCTTGCTGAGTTTTTCTTCTAGTACTGTCTTTAGGGATAGATTTGTAGATAGATATTGCTTAAATCTGATTTTGTCATGAAATATTTTGTTTTCTCCATCAGTGGTGATTGAAAGCTTTACTGGGTATAGTAGTCTGGACTTGCATTCATTATCTCTTAGTGTCTGTAGTACATCTTCCCAGGACCTTCTGGCTTTCATGGTTTCTACTGAGAAGTCGGGTGTTATTCTGATTGGTCAACCTTTATATATCATTTGACCTTCTTCTTTTGTAGCTCTTAATATTCCTGATTTGTTGTGTATGTTTTGTGTTTTGATTGTGATATGGTGAGGGGAATTTTTTTTATCCAGTCTATTTGGTGTTCTGTAAGCATTTTGTACCTCCATAGAGATATCCTTCTATAGGTTGGGAAAGTTTATGTTTTTTTTAAATATATTTTCTGTGCCTTTAAACTGCAGTTCTTCTCCTTCTTCTATACTTATTATTCTTAGGTTTGGTCTTTTCGTGGTGTACCAGAGTTCCTGGATGTTTTGTGTTAAGAATTTATTGGATTTAATGTTTTCTTTGATCTACGAATCTGTTTGCTCTATAGTATCTTCAACCCCTGAGATTCTTTCTTCCATTTCTTGCATTCTGTTGGCTATGTTTGCCTCTGTAGTTCCCATTTGTTTACCCAGATTTTCCATATCCCAAATTCCCTTGATTTGTGTTTTCTTTATTGCCTCTATTTCAGATTTCAAGCCTTGAACTGTTTGCTTCATCTGTTTTATTGTTTTTTTTTCTTGGTTTTCTTTGGTTTCTTTGAGAGATTTATTAGTTTCTGTCAATTTTTTGTTTGTCTTTTTCTTCATTTCTTTAAATGAGCTTTTTTTAAATTTCCTTCCTAATGGTCTCCATCATCTTTATAAAGTTTCATTTAAAATTATTTTCTTCTGCTTCTTCTAGGTTAGGGTGATCAAATCTTCCTGTTGTATGACCACTAGGTTCTGGTGTTACCATGTTGTTTTTTACATTGTTGGATGAATTCTTGCATTGGCATGTATCCATCTCTTCCTTCAATTGATGCTGGCAGTGTCTTTATATCTTGGTCCAATCCCTACAGTGGCTGTCTGTGTCTTGGGAACTGTTCTTGGTCTGCTCTGTACTGTTACTGTCTATGTCTCAGGAGTTTTGGAGCAGCCTATCTGCAGGAAACTTACCTGCTGAGTGGCTATAGAAATTGAGGCAGTGGGAGGGGGAGATGCCTGGGCTTTGCCCCAGTATGTAAGGCCTAGAAGTTAGGGTGTCCTGCCAAGTGACTGGTCACTCACCTTTTGGTCCTCTCTGTGTAGTAGTAGACTGTGTTTCAGAGTTCCATTGAGGTTACCGGGGGTGGGGGGGATAGGCAAGTTTGGGGATGAGTCAGGATTAGCAGGGTCTGATCAATGGGATGGGGTGTTGGGGAAGCCTACCTGCAGGAAGCTCTCCTGCTGGCTAGCTGGAGAAGCTGAGGCAAGTGTTGTGGGAGTAACTTCAGCTGCCTCAACCAATAGTCGCTGAAATACGAGCCCACAGTGCAGCAGAGAGCGACTTCCGCTCTGTCAGCCAATAGCTGCTGAAATACCAGCCCACTGGGGCGTGGTATATTTCTCTTTTTAAAAAAGAAGCAGATCCGGATCAGGCCCTCTTGTTTCCGGCTCTTGGTTCCGGTGCTTGCTCCTGGCTCCTGCTCCCGGCTCCTGCGACTAGGCTTCCTTCCTGACGGTTTATGGTGTATGTAAGTTTTACCCCCCAAAATAAATAACCCCTTAAAACATAACTGGTGTGGGATTGATTCACCGATAATGTGCGCCTCACGTTGGGCGCCATATGTAACATGAGGGGCCGGCTTGTTGGGGTTTCTGTCCCGCCCAGTACCCCAACAAGCCAGCAAGTCCCAAGGAAAATCACACGGAGTCTACATTAGGTTATAAACTGATTGGCCCTTAGCTCTGGCTACTTATTAGCTCTTATAACATATATTACCCCATTATCCTTATCTACGTTACCCACATGGGCTCAGTACCTTTCTCAGTGTGACAGCTTACATGTTGCCTCTTCGGTGGTCTGCGCAGGAGTGGCTGAGGAAGTTTCCTCCTCCCTAGCCTTATCCTATTCTCATTGCCCCGCCTCTACTTCCTGTCTGGTTGACCCGCCTATACTTCCTGCCTGGCCAATCAGCGTTTTATTAAAATACATGATTGACAGAATACAGATAATTCTCCCACACCAGGCAAGTGGGGTCGAGGCCCAAGATTTCGCCTCAGTATGGAGAACCTAGAGAGTGGAGTGTTTCATTGGATGGCTGATCACTCACCTCTTATTCCTCTCTTTGTAGTATCAGGTTATATATTATATTATAGACTAGGCTGACCTGAAACTCATGGAGATTCAACTGCCTCTACCTCCCAAGTGCTGGGATTTAAGGTGTGCACCACCACCTCCTGACTCTACTTATCTTTTTAGACAGATTCAATCTCACATAGCCCAGGGTAATCTTGAGTCCTAGGATTAAGGTGTGTGCCAACACTCCTCTGCTTCTAGGAATGAAGCCATGCATTTTGATCTTCAGGCAGGCTTTATTTGTTAAAACACAAATAAAATATCACTATATATTTTATGTCAAAAATAAAAAGAAGACCTTAGCTAATATAAAGAAACCATGAGCAATAAGTACAATAACTGTATACTATACATACAGGCAATAAGTACATCAACAATGTCTAGTCCATGTGCATTTGACAAATTGAGAGAAAATACTCTATTATCTAAATTATCTTAGTGAGCCCAAAGTCTTATATTTAATTTACTTTCTATTATAACTTGCATTTAAACTATTATTACTTGCATTCAAACTATCTTTTGGTATCTCTCAACCATATACATTTCACACTTCTGTAGTGAATTTCCTTTCTGAGAGTCATGAACAAGAAACCTATAACTATAACTTTTTTGTCCTCAACTAGCTCAATGACCTGAGAAGAAGATAATATTAACTGACTAAGCAGGAAGTGCAAGAAAGTGACTTCCCAAAAGTGTTAAATTTTGATAGAAACAGCTGGCTACCTGAACAATCACACAAAGTTTCTCTGCAATGTTGGGACATCTATCTTCAGCCTAGGGTTCTAATCAAAACTGAAATTAGTTTCTTACCCAAATTCTCCTGCTGAATGCTTCCCAGGTAAAATACCAAGTAAGACTCTGCCAACAACACTTAGGTCAATATAGCCTGGCAATTATTTGATTAGACCTACTTTGTCAGTAGAAAATATGTGGGAATAAAATAAATGAATAATTATTGAGTCCTCAGCCACAAATGAGACATCTATATCATGCCCTTCAAGGCTCAAGGAACATCAGAAGAAAAGGGTGGAGGAGTGGTAGGAAGGATTGTGGAGTAGTGTTCTGGTCACGGCATGGCCATTGCACCATTTTAAGTCTACAGATGTCATTACATGTACAACATCTGAACAAGACAGGAACTAGCAACAACGTATCATGAAGTAGGGAGGAACCACAAGCCTTGAGGCTTCCTGAGGGATTTATAGTAGTTACTAGTTGGTGGCAGAGGTGCTGTGTGAGCTACCCAGGGTCCTGCAAACAACTCCAGTGAGACACTTTAGAGCGAACAAAGAAGAGGTGTAAGGAGAAAGGTAAGGTCTTAGTGGAAGGGAAGAAATGCAAACAAAAGTTATGGAAGCAAATATGATTTAAATGTGGTATGTGCATGCGTGAAAATGTAATAATCAAGTTCATTATTATATATTATTATGTACTATGAATCTATGCTAATAAATATAAGAAAATTTATAATAAAAATGAAGAGCATGAAATATAACTATATGTTTTGCAGATCAACCAACCATAGATTTTATTGAACATCTATTGTGTATTTTGTTAATTTATTCACAAAAGGCCTGTGAAGCAGATATTTATATATGACCTCTCATATTTTAGTAACTACTTATAAATCCTTAGCAAAGTGTGAAGGCTTGAGATAACTACCTACTTCTTGATACATTTTTGCTAGGTTCTATCTTGTTTAGATGTTATACAGGTAATCACATCTGTAGACTTTAATGGTGCAATGGCCATGTCATGACCAGAAGATATTCTACAAGCGAATGAGATGGAGTACAGCATTATGTATAAGGAACATTTTACTATGAAAATAAAAGGATTATACCAAGTTGTTTTAAAATATTTCTTCTCCAATTTGTTCAATATATGATTTTATTGTATTTCAAACACATATGTTTATGTTACTTAAGCATTTAGAGACTCTCTTAAGCAATTTAAAAATAATGTTTCATTTTGTATTTCACACTTGTCTATAAATCAGTAAAATTGG
The DNA here is from genome assembly GCF_982192425.1 of Myodes glareolus. Lineage (NCBI taxonomy): Eukaryota > Metazoa > Chordata > Mammalia > Rodentia > Cricetidae > Myodes > Myodes glareolus. Next base: position 1,374,099 of record NC_142045.1, read on the forward strand.
TCCCATACTTAATCAAAGCAGATAATTTTGTTAATGTCACCATAACATTACATTATAGTATGTGATTTCATTTAGTTTCTAATTTCAGAAAATCCTTAAAATAATCCATTATCTGCAAAATGGCTAGGTTGTTTCACTTGTATCTGCCCCATGTACTGCGTGTACAATTATAGTATATGTGGAACACCAATGATGGCCCTGATTTTGAAAATGGTTTATGCTTCTCAATACCACAAGGGACTTGAAATTTCTCACATATCTGACTGAAGCTCAAAGACTAACTGTTGTGCAGCCAAGGCTAGAATATCTTCTAGTGTACAGAAAGCTTCTAGCCAATAATACTGACTGACTTTATTATGTTGTTCTTATTTCCTAATCATTAAACAATTACTCAGACTTTTGGGTGCCAGCCATAGCCTTGGCCATACTTAAGTTTTGTTCTTTACAAATAAGAAAAGGATTGTAATGATTAGAGATTTCTGTCTGAAGTTGTGCTCTGTATATTTATATCACTGTTGTAACAAAATACTTGGCCAAAACAATATAAAGAAGGAAGGGTTTATTCTAGCTTCCAGGCAAGAAGATCTGTCAGTCACTGTGGAGATCATATAGCAGCCTAGAGGCAGGCGTGAAGGCAGAAAGGGGAAGCAGCTGGACGTATTGTATTTACAGACAAGAAGTACAGAACATGCTTCAAAATGATGTCACGGGGACACATTTCTTCAGCAAGGTTTCACCTCCTAAAAGTTCCATACCCTCAAACAGTGTCACCAGCTTGGGACCAAGTGATCAAACACAGGCACCTGGGGGGAACAAGTCACCTTAAAACCAAAGCAGCTTCCTTTCACTGTTCTTTGTCCTTTGACAAAATGATATTAATGGACATTGTTCTACATATCTCCAAGTCTGGTTTCACTTTACCAAGTTCTGAAAACTCTTTTTAATTATGTATGTATGTATGTATGTATGTATGTATGTATGTATCTATCTATCTATCTATCTATCTATCTACCTATCTATCATCTATCTACCTACCAATCTGTCTGTCTGTCTGTCTGTCTGTCTATCTATCTATCATCTAGTTTCATGCTGTGGAGGAGCAGCAAGTGCTCTTACGCACTGAGCCATCTTATTTCCAGTCACTTGCATCCAATTTTAAAAGTAAAATAAAAAAGTTAACAACATTCTTTGGTGATGGAAAAATGTTTCAGAGGGAGGAACTCAAAGGTCGTTTAACTCACTTTATATTTCTCTTTGGGCATAATTTGGTGTGATCCATTCTACTAATAATTGCATCAAACTACTTGAAGCAGGTTTAGTGGGTTCCAGGAACCCATGAGTAAATACACATTGAGGGTAGTTTTCCCATAGGAACTCCTTTGGGTTAGAATATTCATGGGTAGAACATGAAAACTTTCTCCCCTAAAGAAAATCACAAACATATCATAACACAACCTTCTCAAGAGTCATTTTTAATCGTATTTATTTCTTTGGCAGTATAGGAAATATTAACTATAAAGCGAGGTCTTGTCAATATCCCAATAACAGTTGCCAATGAAGATGTTACGCTTTTTAAAATTGTGTGTGTATGTTCTTACATGTATGTCATGGGATACATGTGGAAGAGGGAAGACAACTTGAGGGAGTCGTTTCTCTCCAACTATGTGGGTTTCAAGTAGGAAACTCATGTTGTCCTGCTGAGCCTTTAGTGCCATTAACCCAATAAGTCGTCTCACCAGCCCACTGTATGGATATTACTCATGTACTGGGGTTTTAGTACACTAAGGAGTAATGAGATATCATTTTCATTGTGCATCTTTATTAAGTTATGGGCTCCTTGAAGGCAAATATGTAGCTTGTCTTTGTTTATTACTGGTATATGATGTGGAATTCTCCTCTGTATATGCGTTGCTTTTATTGTCTTACCCAATGGCTTAGAAGAGTAAAGCCAGGCAGGAAATCCAAGCAGAAATACAGAGAAAAAGAAGTCAGAGTCTGGTCAGACGTCAGCCAACCACCAACAACTAAACAAGACATGTAGAAAATGAGGTGATGCATGGCTACAGGGCAATACTGAGATGAATAGAAATGGGTTAATTTAAGATATAAGAGATGGCTAGAAATACACCTAATCCACCGGCCAGACAGTATTGTAATTATTATAGTTTCTGTGTGATTATTTAGGTTTGGGTGACCAGGAAACAAAAGTACAGTTTCTGTTTGCAGGTATAAAATCTATACCACAGATGAGGTAGTTTATAATTAAAACAGAATTGTTGCTTCATGTAATTGTTGATAGAGAAGTGCAATGTCAATGTTCAAGCATCTGGGAAGGATCTTCCTGTTACAGTGCAACATGGTGAAATATATCCTGTAATGAGGAGGTAGGAAATAGACAAGAGTCCCAGGTAACCTCGGGTGCATGGGGGGGAGGGAGGGTCGATGGAAGGGGAGAAGGTTAGAGAGAAGGGAGTAGGGGAAGAAAGGGGAAAGCTTGGTGGCCTGGGATGGGGGGGGGGAGGGAGGAAGGATGAATATGGGATCAGGGAAGATTATATTTCAACTAAGGGACCCATTTTAGGGTTTACAGGAGACTTGATTATATATGGGATCCCAGGTCCAAGGAGAGATCCCCCAGATTGCTCTCTGGACAGAGGAGTGGGTGCCTGAATCGGCCGTGGCCCATGTCCATACTGATGTATATTTTGCTTATCACCATAGATCCTGCATCTGACGAAGGACGGCGATACAGTCGGTGACCCATAATGCAGCACCGGACTGAGCCCCCCGAGGTCCAAATGAGGAGCAGAAGGAGGAAGAACATGAAAAACGAAATCAGTACTGCGAGGGATGCTATCACCCACTGATACAAGGGAACGGATCTGATGAGAGTTTACCAAGGCCAGTTGGACTGGGACTGAAAGAGGACGTGATCTAACCAGACTCTCCGAATTTGGCCGGATTCTCTGACTGTGGCTGACCCGAAGTCTTTCTGAAAAGCCATTGACTATGACACTGGGACCTGTTTCCTCTACATATAATGGATTTTGGGGATCCAGTCTGTTTGGACACTCACCTTCCTGGACCTGGAGGGAGGGGGAAGGAACTGGAACTTCCCACAGGGCAGGAAACCCTGACTGCCCTGTGGGACGAAGAGGGAGGAGGAGGGGGAGTAGGGGGAGTGGGAGGGTGTTGGGAGGGGGGATGGAAATGGAAACTTTTATAATTTAATAAAATTTACTAAAAAAAAAAAAAAAAAACAAAAACAAACAAACAAAAAAAAAAAAAAAAAAAAAAAAAGAAATATATCCTGTAATGAGAGAGAGAACATTCAAGGGGGACAAGAAGCAGAAGAAGACAAAGGAGAGAGAAAGAGGAGAGATGAGAATGAATATGTGGGGGGTCATAGAAGAGAGAGAAGAGGAAGAGAATAGAAGAGAGAAAAAAGGAAAGAGCGGGATAGAGAAAGAAAGAATGAACATACATGAAAGATCAAACTCACTCCCACACAGGAACATTAATCCAGATATCCATAAGGATGGATACCTCATATCCCCAATGCCTCTCAAAAGTCACATGTCTTAATATGATCCCAATGTCAATCAAATTGCAACACGAGTTTGGGAAAGAACCTTGTACTACAACCTACAATGCCCAACCTAGACTGTGTCTCAGAAAATACCCTCCAACATACTGAATAGTACTTGACACCCAGAGTGGAGGGAATGAGCCTTGTTAGCTTCTAATTGTTTTTAATTTCTAATGGCCATGAGTTTGTAAAAGAGATTAGCTTTTAATGAGTGTCAGAGGACAAATCAAGAAGTTAACTGGAAGAAGAGAAAAACGACATTGAACATCAGAAGGCTGGTCCTTCACCAGAAGTAGAGATATCTGGTTTGGAAAACATTTTTGTAACAAGAGTGATTCTCAATTGCTGCATTCATTAGCAATGGTCTCTGGTGTATTCCTTTTTCAAACACTTCAGTTCTTTTCCTGACTCCCTTCTCACCAAGTCTTTGACATATTAGCCAGCTCTTTGCTGGCCATCAGCATAAGCAACTTTATCAAGCATAACGTCTCTTATCTTTAATATGAGACACAGATGGTCTTTTGCTATATGAGCTGCTTTGTCAAAGATGACATTTATTTATAAGGTTGCAAAGGGGGAGATTAGAAGCTTCCTTATAATTTTTACTGCCAGAGGTCATTATTTTTCATATTCCATTGATAACCTATTAGTTACACCATGTTGTCTGCCTTGATATCCATGGTGAAGCAATTGAAAATTCATGCATCATGATCAGCTTAAATAAACAGTTTCTGCTTTGATTTCATTTTTCATTATATCTACAAAGAGATTGTTTTTGCAGATGTTACAAATCAAGTCAAAGTCCCAGCCCCTTTTCAATGTGTTGGTGTATATTTATGTTTTCACGTGTATGTGTTTGTGTGTGTTTAAGCACACACTTCACGTATTTGATAGTTAATATTGATTGCTAACAAGTTCTATAATCATCTTATGAGAAACAAAGAAACAAACAAATCTCTGGGCATAATTGTGAGGATGTTTCTAGATTGGGAAAACCTCTTGTAGTAGTTTGAATGTAATTGGCCCCCATAATATCATAGGGAGTGTCACTATAGGAGGTGTGGTTTTGTTGGATTGGGTATGTCCTCAATGGAGGAAGTACGTTACTGTGGGCCAAGCTCTGAGGTAGCTTATGTTCAGGTTACCATCCAGTGCCTCAGATGAACTCTTGCTGCCAAACAAAGAAGACATTTGAATTATCACACTTAAAGACAGTCTTTTAAGCAAATATTTGAAACTAGATGGAGAAAAATAGTGGGGATGTGAAAGATGCTGCAGCTGAATGCTCTGGTTGTAGCAAAAGTCTCCACTCCAGCCCCTTCATTCCACACTATGCCTCTAATCCCAGTACAACAGAGGGCAAAAGATCCCTCTTTCCTCTATCCCTTTCTTTCCTGCGAACAGTACTGAAGACAGTTGTTCCTTACCTCCTGCTAAAAAGGCATTTCTCCCAAGTTTGTGAAAGGCAGTGAGAAGAGCTGACTCCCCTTTACATACATATATTTAATTCAGGAGACTCTGAAAGAGAAGCAGCCATATCAGAAACCTGCTGTACTTCCATTGTTGGTCACTTTAAATGTAAACCCTCTAAAGCAATTTTAGCAGAAAAACCTAAGTAAGAGTCCTGGGTTAAAAACAATATGGACATTGGACTTCTGTCATATTGTTTTTTTTTCATCATGATTTCACTTTATGAAGGATAATTTCTTGACTTATTCCTTGTAATGGGCTTATGACATTTTAATATTTGACTAAGGCATAATCCATAAGTGTTCAGTGTTTTGCCTTATCATGAATGAAGATCAAGTTCCTGTGGATGCAAGGAGAAGAACTGGAATACTTCAAAGTCTTAGAAACCTAAATAAAAAAGCTATAGCCACCTAGAAATATGCTTGCTCTCTGACAGTGCAGCCCCTCACTGGAGGTATTGAGCTGCGAATTTGCAGAGCTGACTGCTGGGTTCTGTCAACTGGACATTATAATTGAACATATGCCGGGGTCAGTTAGTGTTTTGTATCTTTACATTGGCATATCACACAATTATTTAGCTGAGTAGGTAATTAGCTACCCATGAGGATTTCTAAGTTTTGTGTTCTATTTAGAATTTCTCTGTCCTGTCTATGGGTCAAAATAATTTTTTATTTGCTCTTTTCTGATCATAACTAACTTTAGAAGAGGCGAATGGAGGGGGAAAGACTGGAGAGCAGGTCTGTCATTGGAACTTTGCTATCTAGCTGCACAGATTTCATTAGTCAGCAGAGCTGGATTAATCTGTAGCTTTGCTGGAACACAATGAAAATCTCAACAAGAATGCAGCATAGGCAGGCTTTGAAATCCTCTTACCCCAATTCCCCAACTGTTGTTAATACAGAATATGCCACTATCTTAGCTGGTTGTATCTTAACTGTTCACCTAAAATTCTTGTATTGACGGCCTTACCCAGAATGTTGCAATGTTTAGAGACACGGTTTTGGGGGGTGGTGAGAGGCTCATGAGAATTCTTACCTTAAGAATGGATAGGCCCATGGGTGCTGTAGTCCATTGTTGAATGGGCTTCTGGGAGGACATTTGTCATTTGTTGTTGAGTGAGTTCTCTTTATCTCTTTCTCTCTTTCTCTGTCAGGTACAATGGCATAAACCTTTAATTTCACCGTTTAAGAAGTAAAGGTATGTAGATCACTGTAAGTTAGAGGTTATAGCAAACAGCAGACCAGCAAGATGATTACAGTGTGTGAGACTCTGTCTCAAATTATATATACATATTGTATTGTTGCCCACCAAAATAGTTACTTATTAAAACATAATAATTAGCATATGTTTCATAGGATAATTTGACCAAAATGGTGATGTTTGATGTTTATAGTTTTCTCCACCTCTCTGATGGCTAGATCAGCTGAAAGGTTTTCAATCAGAAGCAGCCTAGGTGTTTGTAGAGTTAAAGCAAAGATGATCAGAGAAAAGAAAAAGGGCAATCCAAAGAGAAACAAAGCCAATATCTATTGATCTGTCACATGACCTGGAATCGTTTCCAGGTTCTCCTGTTATAGAACTGTTTAGTCTTTATGTTGCAAAGTCTTTTATGAGGGTTCATTTGATGAGTATTAAAACTGAGACGGCATTTGTGACAGAAGTGGAAAATTATCAAAAAGAATGAGCTTGAGATTTTTGTCAAAGTAAATCATATTGCACACTGAAATGATATTAACTGAATTGTGCTTATGTGTTCGTGTGTGTGTGTGTGTGTGTGCATGCATGTGTGTACACACGTGCAGAGAACAGAGGTTGACACTGGTGTCTTCCTCACTAGGTCACTACCTTATTTTAATGTCTATGTATGTGTGTGGCATAGAGGCATGTGCATATGTGTTAGCATGTGTTCAAGTGCATTCAGAGTGCTACATATTGTCTTAGTTGGTGTTGTAATGCTGTGAAGAGACACCAGGACAACGGCACTTCTTATAAAAAAGAAAACAGAATTTAATTGGGATTTGCTTATAGTTTCAGAGCTCACTATCATCATGGCAGGGACATGGTGACCAGAATGTAGACCGTGTTAGAAAAGTAGTTGAGAGTTCTACAGGCAGCAGACAGAGCCACTGTGCCTGGCTTGGGCATTTGAAACCTAAAAGGCCACCCCTAGAGGTTCACTTCCTTCATTAAGGTCATACCTCCTAATCCTTCCTAAATAGTGTAACTCCCTGATGAGGCCATTCCTATTCAAACCACCATCCTATTCAAACCAGATATCTCTCTCTTTCTCTCTCTCTCTCTCTCTCTCTCTCTCTCTCTCTCTCTCTCTCTCTCTGTGTGTGTGTGTGTGTGTGTGTGTGTGTGTGTGTGTGTGTGTGTTGAGGACCTTAGTTGAACTGGAAGCCTGCTGTTTCAGCCAGTGTTTCTAGTCACTGTACCCAGGACATTGTCTGTCTCTGCCTTCCAAGAACTGGCCTGACAAGAGGGCTGCCACAGTGACCTGGCATTGGGGTCTGGAGATCTCTAGTCCTCATTTTTATGTGATAAGTGTTTTAACCACTGAGCCAACTTCCTAGCCCTCTCCATCTTACTTTTTAAGATGAACCCTCTGAGTTCACCTATTTGGCTGCTCTGGCAGGCCGACAAACTCCAGGGATCCTCCTGTCACATTCTCCCTGGTATTACAGGCATGTGCTACCATACTCCATATGGTATTTTACATGGGTATTGGAGATCTGAACTCAGGTCCTCATGTGTGCACCCACTGCCCCTGATTGGCCATTGTGCACCAGTGGTTGGTCTAGGATACAGAGGAAGGGGGGAAACAGAGTCTGTGGGAGGAGAACTTATTGAAGTGAGGGACAAGCTTATATAGCTCGAGTCACTGGGTTGGGCATAGGTAAGACAAAGGGACAAGGGAATGCTTCTAATTTGCTCCTAATGCAGACCAGATTGAGAGCAGGCACATGTCAATACTGCATCAACTCAAATACCGAGTCATGCTGGAGGGAGTGCGAGGAGGGAGCATTGTAGCAGCAGCAGACACTTTCCAGGCAGACTGCTGGTCACATGATTGTGGAGGAGCCAGTTTCCTGGGTTTTCTGGCAGAGAGACAGAGCTTAACTGACTCTAATATCATGACCTTTGTCTCTCTGGAGTTGAATGAGTCTAGTTCTGATTTGGGTACAGAAAGGTCCTAACCTGCCATACTCTGAGAGCTGTCCAGGGTATAGTCAATGCCCCACTGTCCTTCATCTGCTCTGAGGGCCCACACTCATGTTCATACCTCAAGTACTTTTCCAACTGGGCTGTGTCTTCAGCACCAGTCTCAGTTTCTAAGTTTGGAATCGGTAGCAATTCTTCAGGAACGAGGATTAACAAGACTTGCCATTTTGTTCTACTGAGAGAGAGATCTGTGACAATCGTCTATTATAGGAGTGCCATGACTGTAATAGTTAACTAAAAGGCTCAATAAGCGATGATAAATTACATTTGACATCTTGACACTTTTGAGGAACTTTGTAGAAAGGCGATGATTTGCAAAGACAAAGTTAAACAATTTAGCTGTATTTGCTTATTACTTAAGGACCACTTTGAGTGTTTTAGTGACAATCCATTAGCACATCTCACGACTGGTGATTCATGACAGCCACACTGAACAGATGGAAAATTGGAACATTTGAACCTTTTGGAAACTGATGGGAAAAGAAGATTGCAGACTGCCCTGTGTAGGTTGCTAGGCCTCTGAGAATCATGATTCCTTAGGTTAGTTTTCTCACTGCTGTGATGGATAGACCTTCTGAAGTTACATAAGGAAGGAAGTGTTCTGGCTCAGAGTGTGAAGGGAAGTACAGTAGTGGGAAGGCATGGTGGCAGGAGTATGAGGCAAGCTGGTCACACTGTGCCCAGAGTCAGGAAGCATGTAGGGGTGTAATCTCTCTGGTACTCAGCTGGCTCTCTCTTTCTTCTGTAGTATCCCATGCCAGCCCCTGGATCGGCAGGCATCACTCACATTTAAAGTGGGTCTTCTCACATCAGTTAACACAATCTAGAAATCATTCACAGGCCTGCCCAGCGGTTTGTTTCCATGGTGACTCTGAATCTCATCAAGTGAAATCAATCTTAACCACCCCAGTGGCATTCCATGTTGGAATAGACTATGATTAGATCATGGAGTTTCTGGAACACTGGTGAACCTAGCAGCGGATAGCACCATTCAACTAACCTGATTTACCTGGAAGCCTCAAGGGGGAAACAACTAGACATTCTCTGCTCAGAAGGCATTAAAGGGGCCTTTGTGTGACCACATGCCAATCTTCTCCAAAGAACAATGTATGAAAGTGAAGAAGAAATAAAGCTTCAGTCTTGCCTGGAAAGAGCAAGGTTAGTTTTGGTTAGCCAACTTCCTGTCACACAGGGAGAGGAGAAGCCATTTCCAAAGAGAAAAACTTAAAATTCTCTTTGAGGGACTCTCACATTTGTGGGACAGTGTGAAGGTCCAAGGTCTCTGTGCGAGTCAGATTGTTCCTCTGGTCTGGTCTGTCAGTGCAGGGTAAGTCCCAGGATTTCTGTGGATATTTACTTTCATTGTAATCTGTTTTCAATGTGTCTAGATATTTTACTGGATTTGCATCATTGTCTGGAAATAAGAGCTCATTCTCTATCTGGGATGAAATGAGAATGGAGAGACTCAAGAAGACATTCTGTAATAAATGACAACCTCTCTGTTGGCACTGTGACATTAGTTTCACGGATCAGTGGGTAGATATGAACTGTGTAAGCATGAAGATCTACATTCTGGTAGAGCTCATGTAAAATCCAGGCATGATGTGAGTACCCTGACTCAAAAAAAAAAAAAAAGAAAAAGAAAAAGAAGAAAAGAAAAATAAAGGAAGACATTTAAATATCAACCAATCTAAATTCCCATCCCCTTCCCTCCTCCCAGTCCCCTCCCTTTCCCTCCACAGACCCTTCCCCCCATCCCTCCAACCCTAAGGGAATGCCATACACCCCATCCTGTGGAAAGTCCAAGGCCCTCTCTCCTGTGTCTAGGTTGAGCAAGGTTTGCATCTAAAGAAAATAGGATCCCATGAAGCTGGTATATGCAAGTAGAGACACATCCTTGTGTCACTATCAGTGGCTCCTCAGTATGTCCCAGCTGTCAACCCTCTTCAGAGGGCCTTGGTTGTTCCCATGCTCGTACACTCACAGTCCAGGTGGAGTTGGTGAGCTACCACTAGCTCAAGCAAACTGTCTCAGTGGATGACCCCCTCATGGTCTTGAATTCCTTACTCATACTCTCTCTCCCTCCACTCTTCATCTGCATCTTGAGAGTTCAGTCCAGTGCTCCTATGTGGGTCATTGCCTCTGTTCCCCATATGTTGTTGGACGAAGGTTCTATGGTGATATTTAAGATAATCATCAGTCTGAATACAGGGTAAGGTCAGTTCAGACGCCCTCTCCTCTATTTCTTAGAGTCTCATTCCTGTGGGTTCTTGAGCATTTTTCTAGAGCCAGGTTTCTTGCTAACTCCACAACGACTCCCTCAATCAAGATATCTCTTTCCTTGCTCTCATATCTGTTCTTCCTCCATCTCGACCATCCCATTCCCTCAAGTTCTCCTCCACCCTCTTCTTCCCCCACTACACACATAGTGCCACACCCAGTGCATATAAACAGACACAGACAGACAGAGAGAAATTTTAATGGGACAATTGTGAACACTATACTTTCAAAGCTCAGAAAATTAAAAAAAAAAAATCTCAGTTACAGAGTTCAAAGATCGTAATTGCAAAGGATTGAAATTCCAAATGTTGAAAGGAAAAAAAATCCTTCAGTTTATGCTGGAAATAGGAAGAATTCTTTTTTTTAAAGGAGGAACATCTTCTAGATAGTGACTCTTGGGAAAGGATTGGCATCATGATTTATCTTAGTGCACTTTATTTTGTACATTTTACAAAGATAAAACCTGAACAAAGAAATCAGTTTTCTCCCACTGACATTAATTTTTCTAGCAATTTTGATATCTTATATGTACACTTATATCAATTTATTGGAATAAAAGAACTGAAAGAAATGAAAGAGATAATGGTTTATAAAAAATACCTTAACAGTTTAATGTTGGTTAGCAGTTCTTTCCTCTTGTTTTTTGTTTTGTTTTGTTTTGGTTTGGTTTGGTTTGTTTGTTTTGGTTTGTTTTGGTTTGTTTGTTTTGGTTTGGTTTGGTTTGGTTTTACTGTTTGTTTGTTTTTTGAGACAGGGTTTCTCTGAAACTTTGGAGAATATCGTGGAACTAGCTCTTGTAGAGCCTCGAATTCACAGAGATCCTCCTACCTCTGCCTTCCTAGCGCTGGGATTAAAGGCATGCGCCACCACTGACTGGCTCCTCGTATGCTATACAGCATGTCTAAGTTTCTCACTGGTTGACCTGACCTCTGGTGTTTCTTTGAAATTTCAATATCCAGGAAAGGCTAAGGCTTCTTTCCATTCTTTATGTTATTCTGAATGATGATGTTTGACTTCCAACAAACTTTTGAATAAACATTATATAAATAAATTCAAATCATTTAAAAATGTAATATGCCAAAACCCAGCATGTCAGTATTAGCTCATAGACCCCACTGGGCTATGTATATTATCTTTGAACTGCTTTTAATACCACAGTGTGAATTGAGAGTCAGTAGGGAAAGTGCTTGTCACACAAACATAGGGAGCTGAGATTTGATCTGCAAAACTCAAGTGAAACAGGGGCCTACATCCATAATCTCAGTGCTTCTATAGTGGGATGGAGGCAGCGAGCCAGAGAGCAGGGAATCCCAGGCTTCTGGCAAGTCAGCCTCGTGGTTTGACAGAGAATGACCTCTATAGGCTCATAGATGAGAATGTGCTGTCCTCAGGAAGTGGCACTATTTAAAAGTATTAGGAAGTGTGGCTTTGTTGGAGGAAGTGTGTCACTGTAGGTGGGCTTTGTGATTTCAAAAAGCCCAAGCCATGCCCAGCAGCTCTCTCTCTCCCTGCTGCTGTGGATCTGAGTATAGAACTCTCAGCTACTCCTTCAGCACCTTGTGTGCCTGCAGGTTGCTCTGTTCCCTGCCATGATGACAGTAAATGAAACCGCTGGAACTGTAAGCCAGCCCCAATTAAATGCTTTCCTTTTGAACAGTTACTGTGGTGGTGTTTTCTCTTCACAGCAATAGAATGTGATTAGGACAGTCAGTTAGCTATAGGAAGCAGTGAACAGAGATACTACCTCCAACAAAGGGGATTTGAGGACTAACCTCTATACATGGACCTTGTCATATTGACACACACATGCACACACGCACATGCACACACATACACATTCACAAAGTTCAAAGTTTTTTTTATTTCACTTTTTAAATTGTACTGAAAATCTTTCAGTTTTTTCATATCTCCATTTGTGAAATATGTTTAAAAAATCTCTCTATTTCTCTGTCTCTCTATCTCTCTCCCACCCCCCTTGGAGACCAATGAGATGGTGCTGAGAGTAAAGGTTCTTATCATCAAGGCTGATGGCCTGAGTTTGGTCGCTAAGACTCAGGAGTTAGAAGGAGAAAACAGACTCCTGTGAGCTGTTCTCTGACCACACGGGTGCTCCAGCACCCCTGCACCAACCCACACAAACATAAACAAGTAAATAAATTGAAATGTATTTTTTTAAATTAAAAACAAGCTCTTCACTTAGGCAGCTGCACAGGAGGTAGAGGTGGTTGGCCTCTTCTAATGGCTCAGGGTAGTCACTAAGGCACTTCAGAGGGCAGGAGTCAGCACTGTGAGCATGAAGACAGGAATGCAGTCATTTCACATGTTCTAGCATTGCGCTACACATGCTTTTCATTTGCTCCTCTTGCGTGGCCATCAATCAGATAACCAAGTTCTCATACATGCAAAGCTACTATGGTATTTATATCATTGCCTACTTTATTATATAGTATGGCTTGCCTGGAAATTTTTCTAAAGTATTTTACAAGTTTCTTAAAAAAACTCCCTTTATGAACACTATCAACTACCTTTTAAATAATTTTTCAAATTGTTCTTCCCAAATTATTTTTTAATTTAACTTTTATTGTTAGGAGTTCTCTAAAAGTGTTTTGCATTGTGATAAAATGGCATCTGATTCCAAACCTTAAGGTTGTGTGTTTCAACTCACCCCAAATAGAAATTCTGTTATTTTTGATAATTTCCTCCTGAAAGACTACACTTCCCAGCTTTGGGGTTATGAAATAATTTCCACCCTATAAAGGTTGCAGCCAGCTTCCTCCTGTGGGGAATTTTCTCTCCTTTGCCTGCCTAGTGTGGATATTTGTTTATTTGTCTGCATGGCATGGAAGGTATGGTCCATCTATTCTTTGATCAATGTGGGTGAGATATGAGATGAACCCCCTCACTGTATTTCTGCCAAAAAACAAGGTCCTGCTTAAAGGTCACACTTGCCTCTCTCTGCCATTTCTGACTCATTTAAGCTGTCTGTAATAATTTAACAATTTTGATATTTCAGGATTTAGATTTTAGGAGTTTTGATCTTGTGAACTTCAGTGTTCAGTATAGTGGGATCTGGGATTGTGCCTATCAAGATTAAGACTAAGATCCACATTCCAGAGTCATCAGAGCATTCTACCAACAAGAGCTGGGAAATTGGTCTCTGGCTAGGCAGTTGCAAAAGCTGATACTGTAAGAGGGGGATTCTTGATTCAAATGGTATCCAGATTTGGAGGGCATTTTTTTTTTTTGCCACAGAAGAAAGAGCAAATTTTATAGAACCAGATTTTTTATTTTTTTCTCTAGGATATTACTATGTCAGAGCAATACAGAAATTTTCCCAGACTGTGACGCGCTTCCCGACCAGCAGGAAAGGACGATCACAAAATCAAGAATCCTTCTCAATCACAATTTATTAGAGCTCCTTGCTTGAAAGGGGGAATGGGGAACAGGGATGACGAGAGAGAGCGAGAAATCCAAAGACAGCTGCTTTTCTAGGGTGAGAGGCTCGAATGCTGATTGGTTGATGCCATTCTACTAGGACCCAAGGCCACGGGACAGGTCAGGAGACCGAGTCTCTTGAGATGCAAAATAAGGCTCCGAGCACACCGGCCTAAGGCGGCAACATCAAAGGATATGTATACCTCCAGGCTGAAGGACTGCTGGCACTATCTGGCCAAGGCGACATCCTGGCGGCTCCCTACACCAGACCATGTAGACGTCCACACAAATGCTTAGCCAATGAATACACTTAGCAGAAGACACAGTGGCAGCAAAGATGTTACAGAAAATTTCTTCCCTCCTTGTCTTGATGCAAAACAAAACAGTTCATAGTTCTCATACTAACGAGAGTAGGAGCTAGTTCATTCAGAAGCAATTTTGAGTAACCATGGCCTGGGAATACAGACTTAGGTTATCTCAAATTCCATGTTCTAACAAGGGTGGTTTCATGGAGTTTTACAGTTTTACAGAACAAAGAAATGCATACATCAAGCAAATTTGAAATGCATTGGTGAGTACGTCAGAGACATGGGGGCACCTTTTCTATAACTTTCAAATGCTATCTGATGGTATTCTTAGCTTTGGGCTGGTGGAAGCTAGTCGTCTGCTAGGTTAATATACTCCAAAAGTTTTTGTCCATTAGTCAAAAGTCATTAGCTCTGACACAGAGATGGGCGTGGAATAGCTGTTCTGGAAGCCTAGGACGAGCCCAGAAGAAGGTAACTAGCTGTTGACCCTGCAACACTAGGAAAGTCTGACCAGTCAGTCATCCTCTGCAGATGCCCCTTCTCCCCAGGAGTTCTCCTTCGTTTCCCTCCCTCCCTCCCTCTCTCCCTCTCTTTTTCCCTCCCTCCTTTTTTTCTTTCCCCTTCTTTCCTTCCTTTCTTCATCCTTTTCTTTCTTCATTCCTTTTTTCCTTCCTTCTTTTCTTTATTTTTCTTATCTTCTAATTTTCTTTTTTCAGAGAAGGCTTCATCTAGCTGAAACTGGCCTTGAATTTTCTCTGGAGCAGGAGATGACTGAATTCCTGAGCCTTCTGCCTCTACCCTACAAGTGCTGGGCTTTCAGGTAACCACCCCGACACCACTATACTTCAGAGATTTGATTTCCAGCTTCATAAATGCTGTCTTTAAACTTTATGGGAAGTCTAATAGGAACAGAAAACTAGAAGTGACTGGAAAAGGGGTCTTTCGTTAAATGCCACTTTTACACCAGGCTTCAAGAATTTAATGTACTGAAAAGTTAGAATGTTCTTTTGAGTGAAGTGTAGAAAAATCATTAGGACAATTAGAATGTGTTGTTGAATCATATCTACTCTGTCACATGAGTAACTCTGGGGAGTAGATTTAGTTCTTATATTTGAAGACTCACAGGAAGGAACATGTGTGTCTTGGGCAGATATGTCTTGTATGTTTGGCTTTTTGAGCTGCTAAGGAAGCCTTTGGGATCTGGAAGTGAGGGTGGTGGGAAGGTGCTGGTTCAGTAGCAGAGGAATCTAAGTTTGGTTCCCAGAACACATACATGAGAAGCTGGTCATGGTGGCGCGTGCTTGTAATCTCCATGCCAGAGAAGCACAGGCAGGATGACAAAATACACAAGACTTACTGGTTCCAGGCCAGTGAGAGACACAGTCTGAGAGAAAGAGAGAGGGAGAGAATGACAAAATGTCTTATTACACCTGAGGGTTTTTTTGTTACTTTGGCTTTCCCATGTAAGCACATACACTAGCACACACATATAAACCTGTACATGCACATACATATACAAAAGGAACCAATATTGGTTTCCTGACATAGTTTCTGTATTCTTGAGAAAGACAACAGCACATGAAGATCCATCTCCAAAGAAGAGATGTATGGAGAACCATATCTGGTGACTTTTCTAGAATTAGTTTCCTTGTTTGGTCACCACAGCTGGCTAGCTGCCCACCCTGCTCTATTTCCTTCTGGATGGTCAGGTCATGGGTTCCTTGGGCTTCTGTGGAGAAAGTCCTTGTTCATATCATGCACTTGCCTGCAGGCAAATGCTCAACTTTGATGCTCATGCTGGAGGTGGGTATCATGTATGAAAAGTACAAGTCGGACTGTGGTATTAGTTTAGGGACAGGTTCGACTGACCTTTGCTCTGCAAGGTTTTCGTGTAAGTGACTCCTACACCATGCATTGCCTTCTTAAGAAAATGAATGCTGAATTTTGATTCTACTGCATGTACTGGTTTTTTGGGAACCTAGTCGGTTTGGATGTACACCTTCCTAGACCTGGAGGGAGGGGGCATGGCCTTGGAATTCCCACAGGGCAGGGCACCCTGACTTCTCCTAAGGACTGGAGAGGGAGGAGGGGTGAAGGAGAATGGGAGGGAAATGGGAGGAGGTGGAAATTTTTAATAAATAAATAAAAACGAAAAGAAAATGAATGCATAATATTAGTGAAAGTTTCTTCTAAGGCTTGCTCTTCTTTCAACACAGTTTCTTGATTAGGGGTTGGGGGTTGTGAAAACTGACAGAAGTGAAGTTGGACATCAGCTTCAGGGTCTGTGCCTCTCTCCTGAAATCTCCAGACTGGTGTTTCCATAAAAACTGGAAATGGATGCTTCTTACCTGAAACTTGACACACCTGACCTGGGGGTGGGAACTGCTCTGTGCAGTCACTGCAGCTTCCCCTACCTGGGGGCAGGGCCTCCTCTGTGTCATCACTGCAGCTTCCCCTGGCCTAGGGGTAGGATCTCCTCTGTGCAGTCACTGCCTTTACTAGAACTTTCACTTGCTGAACCAATCACACAGCTGCCCTGTGTCTCCTCCAAACCATTGCATTCCCAAGCTACACTGAACATCTGAAATTGGATTCTGATGACTCTCAAAGTGCTTCCTGTCTGAAATGTATCCCTTGTTGACCCTACTAAGATTTCTGTAACAGAGCACAGAAGTCCACGCCACTTACATCCCTGTATTCTACTCAGAGGATTTGATCCTTCAACTGTTGTCTATCGGATTTTCTACTTAACATATTTAAAATCTTAAATATATTTGTTCAAAGGCAATTTATAGTATGAGGTGCTGATTTAGAGCACATGTATGACAACATGAGTCTGATTCCTAACATCCACAGAAAAACCAAGCACAACCACTCATCCCTGGGAGGCCAAGTAAGGAGGATCCCTGGGATTTGCTGGCCAGGCAGAAGCTTAATCAGGTAATTCCAGGTTCAATGAGATTCTTTCTCAAAATATAAGAGGACATTAAAGGAAGACACTTGATGCCAACCCCTGGTTCTACATGCATGTGAGCAAGCAAGAATACACTCTCTCTCTCTCTCTCTCTCTCTCTCTCTCTCACACACACACACACACACACACACACACACACACCACACACACACACACACACACACACCACACACACCATGAACAGAACAGGTTGATACTCAAATTCCCTAGTGCTGTGTTTATGAGTATGAACTGCCACACGTGGCTCTCATAAATTTTGTTCTTTTACTTAGTGATGTGAGTAAATAAATTGTGTGTATATGCATGTGCATGTGTGTGTACGTGAGAGAGAAAACCTGTTTTACAACAAAACAAAGCAATAAGTAAAAATATTAAATATGACTATGATATTTTTTCTAAATAAATATGTATGAAGTAAAATACTTAAAATAATTCACATTTATTTTCTGGATTCAGCACGGCATGAGGAAGACGGCAGCAGGGGTTACAGAGACTAGAGACAGCCTCTGTGCTTCTCTCTTAAGGTCTTCCGCATGATAGTGGGACAGGACAAAACAGCACAATGTTTCCTCCATCTTGCATTTTCTCTGAGGCCATTTCAACTTTAAATAGAATTTGATCTCCTTAATGGAGAATCCCCTGGAAGATTACCCAACTCCATTCTAGAAACATAAGGTCAAGAAGTGCCAACTAATTTACCTCAGCTTCTTTTGACCTGCATACTTCTGTAAATCAACCCACTCATCTAACAACTTATTTTAGCTTCTGCCTGCCTACATGAGCCATCCCTGCAGTTGCCAAGAAAGATGCCAAGACATTGTTTCTGCCTTCAAAAATCCCATGCTCTGGGAAATGTGCCGCACTAAGATCCTGAATACCTGAGTGGAGGCCCGACCAGGTGGAGTAAGGACTGTCTGTCAATTGTCTCAATGGTCCTTTCTGGTGGGCTCCCTGTAACAGTAGGAGTCCATCAGCACGTCACTCAGTATCCCTGCCCTACATCCATAGGCAAAAGAGAATGAGTAGACACTGTCCCGCGCTACCGTCTTGCCAGCAAGAACCACACGGTACACATAGGATCCTTCTGCAGAAAAGCTTTATGTCTCTTGGGAGCTAGAGCATAAGCCACATGGCGGAGACCCAGATAAGATGGAACCCATCCCTTATAAAGGAAACAGACCCTGCTTCGGACGTGTCACTCTTGGATTGGTCAACTGCTCCCAGTCCCAGGTGATACCTTGGGAGTAGTGGAAAAATACCAACACGTGTGAGCTTTCTAGCTCACCTGGCGGTGCAGCGCCATCTATAGTGGAGAGTGTGGTTGCAGCCTTCTACATCTCCCCCTAATTTACTTCTTTGCAGAAAGGCAACTCCCTAGGAAGGTAAAGATAGAGGTCGCACTTCCCAAAATGAAAACATTAAAATGGGCTTACACGGAATCTGTCCCTAGGCTCATGACACCTGGAACCTATCCGGCCTGCCCTCTGCCAATTTTCTGGGAAAGGGAATATACGGCAGGAAACCCTTATGCAGAGCGACTTATCTCTCAGAGAGGGCCATTCTCTGTGCGATGCTCTTCAGCTCGACAACCTTCAGGGCTAGCTAAGCCAAGCACTCCACCCTGTGCCATGGACCACAGTCCTAGGGGTGCAGGAGCTGGTTGGCATAAACCTTACTGCTTTAACATAAATAACCACATATCAGAAGAGGCTCCCTGTTCCAGGGCAGCCAGCGCTGTGCAAAAACCACTTTGTCCCTAAGACTTTGGGATTTGAGTCAGCCGAGCCCAAACCTGTGTACGGAGCAAAGCGGAACTCAGAGAAGCAGGCTTGCTGGTCTGCAATCACTAAAAGGACCTCATTTAATCTTTTAGGGAATTTGGGCGTCGTTAGTCTCTTGGCTGCTTCCTGCTGTTATTGGGCCGTTGCATTCTTAGGGGTATACACTACAACATTTCAGGAGGTCTCGGTGATTCAAACCACGTGGATCTCAAGCACATACTTAGGCTTCCATCCTCCGTGGAGGCGAAAACAGAGCCTCTCCTCCAAAACATCATATCCTTAGCAGTTTCTAAATTTGAATATCTTTCTCCTATCCAGTATACAAAAGACAACATGAACAACATAACATAAAGCTTTTGACCTTGTAAATCAGCCTTCTCCCCCATTTTTACTTTTTTTAAAATCACTGGGGGGTCCTTTTTAACTTATTTTCTTTTCTGTCTCCCCCATTCTTTACCAGAGGGTCATTTTTAACTTATCTGGGTGCGCGCACAACCTCCCACTGCTGCTCAGTTTCTGATATGCTCTCTGGACGTTAGAGCGTACCTCTCTGAGTATGCATGCCTGCAGTTCTGAATCCTCCTTGTGTCCAAGGGGTCTCCGGCGGTGCAAAGTTCTTCTTTTTCTTCCCGGGTATCGGCACCAGATGTCCCGCGCTACCGTCTCGCCTGCAAGAACCACGCGGGACACAGGATCCTTCTGCAGAAATAGCTTTAATGCCCCTTGGGAGAGCGAGCATCAGCCTAGGCTTATGCTCTAGCTCCCAAGAAGACACATATACCTTCATCATAAATTATTGTGACATTCTATAACCTTTGTCCTCTGCTTATATTTTTGTGTAACTACCGACTCTCCCTCGCCTCAAACAATGAAGGCATCAGGACACTGATCATGACTGTCTGATAGGGGAGTTCAGCCAATCACATTCTGTCCGTGGGGAGTGTTGCCCTAAGGCAAAAATTTACCTATAAACCTGGCGGGTGCGCTTCCCCGTTCTCTCTCTTGGCCCCTGTGTTGGGACTCTGGTGTAAGTTTTCCCCTTTTTTATTAAAAGCTAAATCTTTATATAATATTGGTCTGTTTATTCTATCGATCGACCACGCCCGCTACAACTGCCTATGCTTCTTTCTTGTTCATATGTCTTTTGTTGTTGGAGTCACAGCCATGAACCTCTGACAAGTTAGGAAGAAGTACTATTTTTGCTTCCCTCAGTCACCTGTATAAAACATTGAGTCATCTCATGAGTGCTGGGCTAAGACTAAGCTACTGGTACCTAATCCCAGAAATTTGCTAAGGATCACGGATGCAAAAGCAAATTGTTACAGAATCTGTGAAAAAGAGGTTCAGAACAGGTAAGGGAGAGACACGGAAACAGACCTTTAGAGTCTGTGCCCACTCTGAGGAAGAAAATGCAGTGTTTTACAGACACCCCAGATGGGTAGTCAGGACTCGGAAATGTGTCAGAAAACTTGTTGGGGTAGCTAATACCAGATTAAAGTATTCAGTAAGTGAGTATAGAGGGAATGAATAAAGAGCAATTGGTGGGGGGGGGCTTCCAAAAAGAGAGGTGGCTCCAACAGACTGGATTCCAGAGAAGACACGTGGGGCAAGCTGAGCAGTCAGTGACAGAGAATGGTTGAGATTGGCTGCCAGGCAGAATACTTGCACCTAGAATAGGAAGTGATGGGATGAAAGTGATAAAAATATTAGAAATTCGACTGAGGAATTGTAGAAGTGTTTGAATTCCCATCTCAGTTAGGAAACACTCTTCACTGGTTGATCAAGGTGCTTTGGGAAGGGACCAGGGCCGGGCAGTATAGAAACACAAGTCTTTATTCACAGTACAGAAAGTAGAGACAGACTGATCTCTGGGTGTGGGGACAATCTCACCTATAGAGCAAGTTTCCATACGTGGGGGGTAGGGATGGGGTGGAAGGAAAATTCCTTTGAGACATTGTGTGGAGGATTGAGAAGTCAGATCATTATCCTTGTTATTTGGGTACAGCCTGGGCCTTGGTAGCCATGACAAATCAAATCGAGCCATCTGTCCTCAATAATCCAGTTTAGGAGACATCAGTAACAAACAGAAAAGGGGGATATAGTCAATGTGGCCACATTAGGAAGAGGGACAAAGAGATCTGTTGATCCCTCCAGTCACCATTAGGGTATGGATATGAGGTTTCGGTTTAGAGGAAAAGAGGTATACATCAGTTCTGGTCAAAGTGGGGTCCTGCCTTCCCTGACCTCTCATTTTCTCAGCTCCAGGCTCTCCTGCAAGGTGGTCTGACAGACTGTCAGAACCCTGTGAAATCTTTCCCTGGGAGTCAAATGAAATCTCCTAGCAGACAAGATACCCACTCTGCCTAGCACCAGCTTCACCCTTTTCCTTCTCCTGGGGAAATTCCATGTCTTGGGGCCCATTGTTTCAATAATCTGAAAGCCATGGGGAGGGACACACTGTGTCTTTTTAGGAGGCTCCTTCCTGCTGATTAGTTGACTAGTTACATGCACAACTTTTCTGGTTTTTTTCTCCTGTCCATGCACGCTTGCTTCATGAAAACATTCACTGTATGTCAGGCAGCAGACACTGTCCACCTGCACTCTGTTCTCAGTGACAGTGGCCACTGTCCACCTGCACTCTGTTCCCCATGACAGTGGACACTGTCCACCTGCACTCTGTTCCCCATGACAGTGGCCACTGTCCACCTGCGCTCTGTTCCCCATGAACGTGGACACTGTCCACCTGCAGCATGTTCCATTACTGTAGACAACAGACTACAATTGTGTCTTTTACTAAACCAAGCCATTTTCTGCTGGGTAGCTTTTAAAAAACGCCTGTGTTTTATTAAGTCTCCAAGAAAGAATTTTGTTAGAACTAAAAAGTGTATTTTTATGACCATGTCTGAAATAGATAATTCTCTTTCCAAAGGCTTAATGTAACTTCATCTCTGAAATGGGAACAATAAAAGTCAAAGTCATCTTGAATGCTGTTAAGAGAATCTTATGATTTAAGTACCTGAAGTGTTCAGAGTAAATCAGTGTGTGATGTGTCATTTGTCATTGTCCTGTGCTGCTTGATGCACAATAGCAAGCTTGCAGTTCATGGTTCATAGTGATGGAGACTTTAGAAAAGATGTATTGGTATTGATTTTGAGGGTGTTAAAATATAAGAAACTAACTGGCCCCTATATTTTATTATCGTTTTCTCATGTGTGTGCATGAGCACGTGCACATTTATGAGAGTGTGCATTCACATGTGAATGTGTGTGCACATGGTAACCAGGAGTTAACCTTGGATGTCATTCCTCATGTGCCACGCATGTTGTCTTTTGAAACAGAATATTTCACTGGAACCTGGTGATGTCTGTTTCACCTGGACTGCCTCTCTTTACCCAGTGCTGGAATTAAAAGCACACCACCACAGTCAGATTTTATGTAGAGTTTGGGGCTTGAACTCAGGCCCTCTTGCTAGCATGGTAAACACATTGAGCCATCTATCTTCACATCCCTCGGAGTTTTATTTGGTGATGATGTCAAATAACTTAGGAATTTTCATTGTACATGAAGTGGTTGTAGAACTCTTCACCACTTCTGTATGAAAATTAAAAAAGAAACTGGAAACCAAGGCTGCTTTCACCACTAGTCCTCCCTTCCCCGGATGCAGGCCTCATCTGTGTGTGCTAAGACACCTTTTCACTGCGCGTGCCGGTCTGCCCATGGCAAGGCTCAGGCTAGGAAACACCTCCCATGATCCACACTTACCGTGGCACCATTGTGATAGATTGCTGCAGACTCCCTTAGCCTTACTCTAGTTCATCTTGGAGGACACATGTTTAAGCTAATTTGGAGAAAAAATAGTTTGAGAAGGGCTTTTCACAGGTAGTTCATTTTTCCTTTGCAGTGTTTGTTTTACAGCATTAAGACCAAAAGTTCAGAAGGTGCCACGGATATGGAAATGGAACAGGAGAAGTAGTAAGAGTTCTTCTCAGAGGTCCTCCACACTGATCAGGGAGTGGAGTCAATATATCCTCATTTATTAAAAATATATACATGCTGAATACTCCATTAAGCACTGTACAGTCATGACTTCTGGTAACTTTTCACCAAACTGATAACATGTCACTGTAATCCATTTAGAGATGAAACAAACAGAGCCTAAGATAAGTCCATTGCATATATTTATCCATCAGTTCCTAAAAAGGAAACCACATCTGTGACCTGGGTCTCTGATTCAACCAGACATTTCCAGGATTTTAGTGCCTTATTTTAATAAATGGAAAGGATGACACACAGAAAGTTAAACAGCAAACTGCTTCATTTCCTTATTAAATTTTATTTCATTTATGTGTGTGTGTGTGTGTGAGTGTGTGTGTGTGTGTGTGTGTGTGTGTGTGTGTGTGTGTGTGTGCGCACGCGCGCGGTGAGTGTCCAAGTGTCCACATGCTCCAGCACATGTTTGGAGGTCAATGGACAACTTGAAGGAATGTTTTTTCCATCACTATGTGGATCCCAGGGTTTAAACTCAGGTCATCAGGCCTGTCAACAAGGCAGGCTTTATCCACTAAACTGTCTTACAGGCCCAAGAAAAGGCTTTTAAAAAATCGATTTTTTTTGTATTATAATTTTGTCATACAATCTATTTTGATGTTTTTTCCTCCTCTAACTCCTGAAGATCCTCCCCTTCTCTCTACCCACTCAACTACATCTTCTCTCTCTCTCTCTCTCTCTCTCTCTCTCTCTCTCTCTCTTTCTCTCTCTCTGCATCTAAATCAAAACAAAACAATAACAACAACAATAAAAGGCCCACACAGCATATGGAGCCTGGGTTTTGTGTTGGTCAGCTACTACTGGTCTTGGGGCCTGCTCTGAAGTGTGATAGATATGCCAGTAATACTCTGTTGGAAAACCCTGATTTTCTCTTTCCCAGCAGTATCAATTTCAAGTAAGTTCTCAATTAGAAGTGGGACTTTATGTTTAATTTCTCTTCTGGGTACTGAGATTTTTATCTCAGTGAACTGGGGAAAGTATCGTTTTTATTATTAACTAATATAAATTAATTAACTGATTTTTTTCCCAGCCCAATCACAGTTTCTCCTCCCTCCACTTGTTCCAGTCTCTCCCCAAAAACTTCCTCTTCACCCCCCATCTACTCCCCCTCCACTTATCTTCAGAAAAGGGCAGGCCTCCCAGGGGTATCTGCCAGCCATGGCATACCAAGTTGCAGTAGGACTGGGCACCCTTCCTATTAAGGCTGGATGAGGCAACCCAGGAGAAGGAAAGGGTCCCCAAAACAGGTATCAGTGCCAGAGACAGCTCCTGTTCCCACTGTTATGTGTCCCACAAGAAGACCAAGTTACACAACTGTAATGTATGGGTAGAGAGCCTAGGTCAGTCCCATGCAGGCTCTTTGGTTAGTGGTTCAGTCTCTGTAAGCCTTTCTCAGCCCAGGTTAGTTAATTCTGTGGTTTTTTTTTTATTTTTTCTTTTCGTTTTTTGTTATGTCCTTGACTCCTCTGGTTCCCACAATCCTTCCTTACCCTCTTCTACAGGATTCCTGAGCTCTGCCTAATGTTTGGCTGTGGTTCTCTGCATCTATTTCCATCTGATACTGGGTGAAGCCTCCCTGCTGACAATTGGAACAGGCAACAGTCTATGAGTATAGCAGAATATCATTAGGGATCATTTCATTGACTTGTTAGTCACCAGTCATATTTGGTTTTATGCTAGGTCTCTAGGCTGTCTACTCTCGAGGTCCTGGCTCACTAGGCATTGCCAGAGGGTGGGCTCCCTCTCGTGGTATGGGTCTCAAGCTTGACCAGTCATTGTTTGGTCAGGACCATAATTTCTGCATCACCTTTACTCCAGCACACCTTGTAGGCAGAGCAAATTGTAGGCCAAGGATTATGTGGCTTGCTTGTTGTCCCAATCCCTCCCCTGGAAGTCTTACCTGATTATAGGAGATGGATAGTTCATACTCTGCCTCTCTCCATTGCTAGGAGCCTTAACTAGGTTCACCCTCATAGATTCCTGAGAGTTTCCATTGCTCTAGGTTTCTAGTTGGTCCTAGAGATGTCCGTTGATCCCAGCTGTCTCTCCCACTACTCTCTCCCTCCGTATTCCCCACACCTGATCCCTCCTGTTCCCATGCCCAAGCCCTTGGATCTTGAGGCAGGTTGATTATCAACCTTATGAGAAAGCTCTGCACCGATTTTCATAGTGAATGTTTTTTCACTCACACCAGCAGTGAATAAGAGTTCCTTTTCCCCACATCCTCATCAGCATGTGTTAAATTGATTTCATTGATGTTGGCCTTTCTGGCTGGGCAAAATGATCTCCAAAAGTAGTTTTAATTTGCCTTTTCCTAATATCTTAAGGATGTTGAGCATTTTCTTATGTGTTTTTCAGTCATTTGTGCTTCATCTTGTGAGAACTATATGTTTAATTCTGTGGCACACTTCTTTAAATTGTCTTTTGTTCCTTTGATGTTCAGTTATTATTTAAAAGCTTTTTATACATACTAGAAAGCAATCTTTTATCAGACATATAATTATTAAAGATGTTTCCTATTCTGCAGGCTGCCACTTTGCTCAGATGATGGTATCCTTTATTGTACAGTAGATTATAACTTCATGAAGTTCTATATATTAGTTATTGGTCTTAATTCTTGTTCTATATGTGTTCTGATGAGAATGTCCCTTTTGTGTCATTGGGTTCAAGACTATGTCCTACCTTCTCTTCTCTTGTAACAGATTAAAGATATCTTTTTATCTTGAGGCTCTTGAACCACTTGAACTTGAGTTCTTCTGCAAGTGATAGATCAGTGTCTATTTGCATGCAGCTCTCCAGTTGGACTAGCATTGTTTGCTAAAGATGTTCTTTCCTTCAGGATGTAATTTTGGTATCTCTGTCAAAAATTAGGGTTCCAAAGGTGTGTGAAATTCTGTCTGGGTCTTCAGGTCTATTCCATTGATGAATGTGTCAACTTTTAAGCAAATCCTAAGCTGTTTTTGTTCTTGTAGCTGTGTAGTAGTGCTCTTGAAACCTGAGAGGCCTGATTCCTGCAGCTGTTCTCTTATCATTCAGGGTTATCTTTGCTATCCTGGGCTTTGTGCTTCCATATGAAGTTAAAGGTTTTCTTTTTCTTTGTTTTGTTTTCAATTTCTCTGAGGAACTGTGTTGAATTTTTGAGGAGTTTGCATTGAACACTTTGTTGCTTTTTGTGGGATGGACATTTTCACAATATTAATCCTATAGATCCAAGAGCATAGCAGAGCTTTTCATTTTCAAATGTATTGTTCGATTTATTTCTTCGGGGTCTTAAAGTTTCTATTATATAAGCTTTTCACTTGCTTAATTGGAGTTATTCTAAGATATTTTGAGTATATTCTGAAAAGTACTGTTTTTCAGTTTCTTTCACAGTCTGTTTGTCATTTGTTTATAAGAGCATTACTAAATTTTGTATGTTAATTTTGTAGCTTGCTACTTTGTTAACAGTTTTACCAACTGCAGAAATTCCTGGTAGAGTCCTTAACATCTTAAATGAATAAAATTGCTTCACCTGCAAATAAAGATATTTTGACTAATTCATTTCTATATGTGTCTCCTGGATATCCTTCAGTTGCTCTATTGCTCTAGATAGAACTTCAGGTACTGTATTAATTGCTATGGAGAGAGTGGGCAACCATTTCTTGTTACTGATTTTAGTGAAAATGCTTCATTTTTTAACTTAACACCAAAGGTTCTCTTTTCTGTGTCTTTTAACCTATAAATGGTGCTACTTCTGAGGTTTTGTTTGACATCCTGAGTTTTAATTTTTATTTCAATTTCTTTTTTAATGATCTTATTTCTTTGTTAAGCTCTAATTTCATTCCTTAAATTCTTTTATTATTTCATTTAACTGTGTTAAATGAAGGCATTTATTCATATTCTCTTTAGGATATTTGAGTGTATAAATAATTGCTATTTTAAATTCCTGTCCTTTGCTTCAAGTAAATTGTTTTACTTAGGGACTATCATAATAAAGCTATTGGCATCTGACTGTTTACATTTGTATCTTTATGCTGACATCTAGGCATCTAGAGCTTTTGCTATTTGAAATGTTTTGGAATAGATACATGATCCCATCTTTGTTGAGGGACTGCTCTGTTCTTTGGTTTCTGTTGCCCACTGGTTTAGTTAGGGTTAGCATTGCTATCTTGAAACGCTATGACCAAAAGCAAGTTGGAGAGAAAGGGGTTTATTTGGTTTATGTTTCAGGATCAGTGTTCACCACTGAAAGAAGTCAAGATAGAAACTCCAAAGGACCTGGGTTCAATTCCCAGAACCTACATGACAGCTCATATCTGTCTATAACTCCAATATCTGACACCCTCACACAGACATACATGCAGTCAAAACACAGTGCACGTAAAATAAAAATTTTCTTTTTATTAAAAATAGATTCCTTTCTCATACACTATATCCAGATCACATTTTTATTTCCCTATACTTCTCCCATTTCCTTCCCTCTAGATTCACTTCCTTTCTGTATCTCTTTAGAAAAGGATCAGTTTCTTACAGACAACAACAAAACATAACAAAATAAAATATAATAAGATAAAATAAAACCCATCGCATCAAAGTTGAACAAGACAAGCAAACTGATGGAAAGTAGCCAAAGGAAAGACACAAGAATCAGACCCACTCATCCACACACTCAAAATTCCCATGAAACCACTAAGCTGACAGCCATATTACATACTCAGACGACTTGGTGCAGACAGTGCTTGCCCCTTCATGCTTAATGAGTTAATATGAGCTTTGCTTAGTTGATTTAGAAATCTTTGTTCTCAATACTGTAGCTCTGTAATAGAGTTTGAAGTCAGGGATGGTAATGCCTCCTGAAGTTCCTTTATTGTATAAGATTGTTTTGGCTATCCTGGGTTTTTTGTTTTGCCATATAAACTTGATTATTGTTTTCTCAAGGTCTGTGAAGAAGTTTGATGGGATTTTGATGGGAATTGCATTGTATCTATAGATTGCTTTTGGTAGAATTGCCATTTTTACTATGTTGATCCTCCCAATCCAAGAACAAGGGGAGATCTTTCCATTTTCTGGTATCCTCCTCAATTTCTTTCTTCAAAGACTTAAAGTTCTTGTCAAATAGGTCTTTCACTTCCTTGGTTAGAGTAACCCCAAGATATTTTATGGTGTTTGTGGCTATCGTGAAAGGTGATGTTTCTCTGATTTCCCTCTCTGCTTCTTTATCCTTTGTGTATAGGAGGGCCACTGATTTTTTGGAGTTGATCTTGTATCCCACCACGTTACTAAAGGTGTTTATCAGCTGTAGGAGTTCTTTGGTAGAGTCTTCGGGGTCACTTATGTACACTATCATATCGTCAGCAAATAACGAAAGTTTAACTTCATCCTTTCCAATTCGAATCCCCTTGATCTCCTTATGTTGTCTTATTGCCATTGCTAGAACTTCAAGCACTATATTGAAGAGGTATGGAGAGAGTGGACAGCCTTGTCGTGTTCCTGATTTTAGTGGAAAGGCTTTGAGTTTCTCTCCATTCAATTTGATGTTAGCTTTTGGCTTGCTGTATATTGCTTTTATTATATTTAGGTATGATCCTTGTATCCCCAGTCTCTCCAACACCTTTATCATAAATGGGTGTTGAATTTTGTCAAATGCTTTTTCAGCATCCAATGAAATGATCATATGTTTTTTTTCTTTCAGTTTATTTATATGATGGATTACATTGATAGATTTGCGTATGTTGAACCAGCCCTGCATCTCTGGGATGAAGCCTACTTGATCATAATGGATAATTTTTCTAATGTGTTCCTGGATTCGGTTTGCCAGGATTTTATTGAGAATTTTCGCGTCGATGTTCATGAGTGAGATTGGCCTGTAATTCTCTTTCTTGGTTGTGTCTTTATGTGGTTTTGGTATTAAGGTAACTGTAGCTTCATAAAAGGAGTTTGGAAATGACTCTTCTGTTTCTATATTGTGGAATACATTAAGGAGTATAGGAATTAGCTCTTCCTGGAAGTTCTGGTAGAATTCTGCATTGAAACCCATCTGGTCCTGGGCTTTTTTTGGCAGGGAGATTTCTGATAACAGCTTCTAATTCTTCACGACTAACAGGTCTATTTAGATTGTTCACCTGTTCTTGGTTAAACTTTGGTATACGGTACTTATCTAAAAAAAATGTCCATTTCTTTTACATTTTCCAACTTTGTGGCATATAAACTTTCGTAGTAAGATCTAATGATTCTCTGAATTTCCTCTGTGTCTGTGGTTATATCCCCCTTTTCATTTCTGATCCTATTAATTTGCATGTGCTCTCTCTGCCGTTTGATTAGTTTGGATAGGGGTTTGTCAATCTTGTTGATTTTCTCCAAGAACCAGCTTTTTGATTCATTGATTCTTTGGATTGTTTTCTCTGTTTCTATTTTGTTGATTTCAGCCCTCAGTTTGATTATTTCCAATCTTCTACTCCTCCTGGGTGAATCAGCTTCTTTTTTTTCTAGAGCTTTCAAGTGTGCTGTTAGGTCTCCAATGTGTGCTTTCTCCGTTTTCTTTATTTGGGCACCTATTGCTATGAACTTTCCTCTTAGCACTGCTTTCATAGTGTCCCATAGGTTTGAGTATGTTGGTATTGGCATAAGAACAGAGAAATCAACCTTTGGAATCGAATAGAAGACCCAGATATTAACCCACAAACCTATGAGCACCTAATTTTTGACAAGGGAGCTAAAGGTATACAATGGAAGAAGGAAAGCATCTTTAACAAATGGTGCTGGCATAACTGGATGCCAACCTGTAGAAGGATGAAAGTAGATCCATACCTATCACCATGCACAAAACTCAGGTCCAAATGGATTAAAGACATCAACATTAATCCGTCCACTTTGAACCTGATAGAAGAGAAAGTGGGAAGTAGTCTACAAGATATAGGCACAGGAGGCCTCTTCCTTAGTAGGACCCCAGCAGCACAGACAATAAGAGAAACAATGAATAAATGGGATCTACTGAAACTGAGAAGCTTCTGTAAAGCAAAGGACACTGTCAGTAAGACAAAAAGGCTGCCTTCTGACTGGGAGAAGATCTTCACCAACCCCTCATCAGACAAAGGTCTGATCTCCAAAATATACAAAGAACTCAAGAAACTAGGCACTAAAACTCTAATTAACCCAATTAAAAAATGGGGTACTGAACTGAACAGAGGATTCTCAACAGATGAACTTCGAATGGCCAGAAGACACTTAAGGTCATGCTCAACCTCCTTAGTGATCAGGGAAATGCAAATCAAAACCACTTTGAGATCCCATCTTACACCTGTCAGAATAGCTAAAGTCAAAAACACCAATGATAGCCTATGCTGGAGAGGATGTGAGGTGAGGGGAACACTCATCCATTGTTGGTGGGAATGCAAACTTGTGCAGCCACTGTGGAAATCAGTGTGGCGGTTTCTCAGGAAACTGGGAGTCAACCTCCCTCAGGACCCAGCAATTCCACTCTTGGGAATATACCCTAGAGATTCCCTAGCATACTACAAAAGCATTTGTTCAACTATGTTCATAGCAGCACTATTTGTAATAGCCAGAACCTGGAAACAGCCTAGGTGTCCCTCAATAGAAGAATGGTTAAAAAAGTTGTGGAACATATACACATTAGAGTTTTACTCAGTGGTAAAAAATAATGACATCTTGAATTTTGCATGCAAATGGATGGACATAGAAAACGCTTTACTGAGTGAGGTAAGCCAGACCCAAAAAGAGGAACACGGTATGTATTCACTCATAAGTGGATTCTAACCATAATTTAAAGGTCTTTGAGCCTATTATTCGTGATCCTAGAGAAGCTAAATAAGAAGACGAACCTGATGAAGATTATTTAGCTATCCGCCAAGAGGTAGGAAATAGTCAAGAGTCCCAGGTAACCTTGGGTGCATGGGGGGGAGTGGGAGGGTTGTTGGAAGGGGAGAGGGTTAGAGAGAAGGGAGTAGGGGAGGAATGGAGAAAGTTCGGTTGACCGGGATGGGGGGAAGGGAGGAAGGATGAATATGGGATCAGGGAAGAATATATTTCAACTAAGGGAGTCATTTTAGGGTTTATATGAAACTTGATTATATATGGGATCCCAGGTCCAAGGAGAGATCCCCAGATTGTTCTCTGGACAGAGGAGAGGGTGCCTGAACCGGCCTTGGCCCATAACCATACTGATGAATATTTTGCTTATCACCATAGGTCCTTCATCTGGCGATGGATGGTGATACAGACGGAGACCCACATTGGAGCACCGGACTGAGCCCCCCAAGGTCCAAATGAGGAGCAGAAGGACGAAGAAAATGACGAAGGACTGTGAGGGATGCTATCACTCACTGATACAAGGGGCCGGATCTAATGAGAGTTTACCAAGGGCAGTTGGACTGCGACTGAACGAGCACGTGATCCAACCAGATTCTCTGAATGTGGCCGGATTCTCTGAATGTGGCTGGCTCGGAGTCTTTCTGAGAAGCCACTGACAATGACACTGGGACTAGTTTCCTCTGCATATACTGGATTTTTGGGTTCCAGTCTGTTTGGATACTCACCTTCCTGGACCTGGAGGGAGGGGGGACGAACTTGAACTTCCCACAGGGCTGGAAACCCTGACTGCCCTTAGGGACAAAGAGGGAGGAGGAGGGGGGGGAGTGGGAGGGTGTTGGGAAGAAAAAAAAAAGAAATCTTTGTTCTCCTAGTGTCCCCCAGGCCTTCTGGCTACTTCACTCCTACCTTGTCCTCATGGGGTTCCCTAAGCCCTTGAGGGGAGCAATTTGATGGAGACATCCTATTTAGTGTTTAGTTTTGCAACGTCTCTCTCTCTCTCTCTCTCTCTCTCTCTCTCTCTCTCTCTCTCTCTCTCCCTGTGTGTGTGTGTGTGTGTGTGTGAGAGAGAGAGATATGTATGGTTCTGTTTGTCTGTATTTGTTCCCAAAGTCTGGAGGAGGAAGCTTCTCTAATAAGTACTGAATAAAGCACCAATGTATAACTCTATCAGAATATCATTAGGAGTCATTTTATCACTATATTTTAATATTGACATTGTGTTTTACCTTCTGTCTCAGAGCTATATTGTTTCTGGTTTTGGTCGCCAAGGCAATGTGGAATATGAGATCCATCAGGTGGAATGGACCACAAGTCAAGTAAGACATTGATTGGTAACTCCCAGAAGCTTTGTGCCACTGCTGTCCTAGTATTTTTATCACCAGGACAGCGTTGTAGATTAACTGGTTTGTGATTGGCTTGGGTTTTCTCTTTTTGTTTTGGTAGCTGGAAGAGTACCTTGCTATACCAAAAATATCAGAACATAGGGGTGAAATGTAATTCACCATCTAAAACATAAAAACCACATGTTCACATCATTAGATTCAGAAAAGGCCTTTGACAAAATCCAACACTCCTTCATGATAAAATTTCTGGAGAGGCTAGGTATACCAAGAACATATCTCAATATAATAAAGGCAATTTACACAAGATGATAGCCAATATCAAGTTAAATAGAGAAAAACTCAAAGCAATTTCACTAAGATCAGCAACAAGATTATGTTATCCACTCTCTCCACACCTATTCAAATGGTACTTGAAGTCTTAGCTAGAACAATGAGGTAATTGAAGAAGATTAAGGAAATACAAATTAGAAAAAAGGAAATTAAAGTATATTTATTGGCAGATGATATGATACTATACATATGTGACTCAAAAAATTCTAACAGGAAACTCCCACAACTGACACTTTCAGCTAAATACGATGTATATTTAGCTGGATATAAAATTAACTGACAAAAATCAGTACCCTTCCTATTTACAAATAGCAAGCAGACTGAAAAATAATCAGGAAAACAGCACCTTCCACAATAGCCTCAATTACATAAAATATTTTGGAGTCACTCTAACAAAGCAAATGAGGGAGTTTTATGATAAAAAAATCAAGTCTTTGAAGAAAAAAATGAAATAAGATATCAAAAGATGCTATAACCTCCTATGATCACGGATTGACAGGATTAGCACAATAAAAATGGCCATCTTATCAAATGCAGTCTACAGATTTGAAGCAATACCCATCAAAATTCAATCACAATTCTTTTTGGAGCTTGATGAACAATAATCAATTTCATATGGAAAAGCAAAACTCAACATAGCTAAGTAATCCTGCACAGTGAAAGAACTTCTGGAGGTATCACCATCCCTGATTTCAAGCTGTACTACAGAGCAGTAGTAATAAGAACCATACGATTATGATATAAAAAGAGACATGTTGGTCAATAGAATTGAATTGAATACCTAGACATAAATCAACACACTGGAGATAAGTCAGGGTCTTCAACAAATGGTGCTGGTCAAATTGGATGGTAACATGTAGAAGAATGCAAATAGATCAATATTGATCACCCTGCACAAAACTTAGCACCAAATGGATCAAAGACTTCCACATAAAACCACATAGACTGAACCTAGTAGAAGACAATGTAGGAGATAGCCTTGAACTCACTGGCACAGAAGACGTTATGAACAGAATTTCATTAGATAAGATCCATAACTACTAAGTTGGGACTTATGAAACTGAAAGTTACTTTAAGGCAATGGACAGCATCATTCGGACAAAACAGCTACTAACAGAATGGGAAAAGATCTTTACCAACTACACATCTTATAGAGCACAATTATTCAAAATATATAAAGACCTAAAGAAACTAGATATAAAAAGCCCCCAAATCCAATTAAAACTGGAGTACAGATTAAACAGAGCATTCTCAACACAGGAAATTCAAATGAGAAATGCTTAAAGAGAAATACTTAAAGAAATGTTCAACATTCTTAGCCACCAGGGAAGTGCAAATAAAAACTACTTTGAGATTCAATTTTACGTCTGTGAGAATGACTAAGATCAATAACCCAAGAGACAGCTCATGTTGATGACAATGTGGAATAAGGGAACACTCATCTATCACTGGTAGGAGTGCAAACGTTTATAGCCATTATGGAAATCAATGTGTGGCAGTTCCTCTGAGAGATAGGAATCAATTCACCACAAGATCCAGCTATACTACTCTTGGGCATAAACCTAGAGGATACTTCTTCCTGATCTAAGGACACTTGCTCATTCATGTCCATTACTGTTTTTTCCATAATTGCCTGAAAGTGGAAACAACTTAGATGTCTCTCAACAGAAGAATGGATAAAGAAACATGGTACATTTATAAAATGGAGTATCAATCAACAATTAAAAATGATATCATGAAATTTCAAGACAAATGGAAAGAAGTATAAAATATCATCCTGAGGGAATTAACCAAGACCTACAAAGACAAATATTGTATGTATATTATAGTATATGTGGATATTACAGTTAATCAAATGATAACCAAAATACAATTTGCAGATCTAGAGAGGTTAGATACTAGAAGAAGGGGCTAACGAGAACATGTGGATGTCCATGGGAGGGGAAAATAGAATAAATTCTATGTGTGACTAGGGCCAGAGGAGCAACAGGTATGGGAAGAACAGGTGGGGTAGGGGAAGAGAGACAAAGGTGAGGGAAGGGATCTTAGGAGAGACAGCTAGAATGGAGAGGAAACTGAGGAATGGTATGGAAACCAAGTTTAGCTGAAACTTCCAAAAATATATGAAGTTAATACTAATGAAGTTTCCAAATAGAAGGGAGACATAGTCTGAACTGGCTATTGATTTTCACCAAATGAAGTTTCTAGTACCAAGACTGGGTGAGAGTTGTTGGCCAAGGGGATTCAATAAGAAATTCAGTAAGAATTCAATAAGAAATGGCTGCCCAGACCCAGGCTGTTGCCAAGACAGTTTGTAGATGCTCTCTACAAACTGATGGAAAGGCCCCATTGTAGCTGGAGATTTCCTCCCTACCATCCAAGTCCCCAATAACCACTCTGAGGCTAAATATTAATTACAAAGTTTTTGGCTCAGGCTTAATTATTGTCTAGCTCATACAACTTAAATGAACCCATTTCTATTATTCTATATTTTACCATGAGGCTTGTTTCCTCAAATCTTGTTTCTCCAGTGGTTGCTGGCATCTCCCTGACTCTGTCTACTTCTCCCTGTATCTCTGTTTGCATTTCCCATCTACCTATATTCTGCCCAGCCATTGACCAAAAATGCCTTTGTTAACCAATGGTAATAAAGCACATTAACAGCATGATTAAAATATTCTCACACATACATTTTCAAAGACCCATTTCCCAGGTGATTCCAGGTTGTGTCAAGTTGAGAACTAACACCAACTATGCCAGTTGTCAAGTGTATTGTTAGAAAAAGATTCTACACTGCCCAAACCAAGTGTAATCCTGGATTGTTAAGCAATTCTCTATGTTTTCTTGACTCAGGTTTTCACTACCCTTTCTTCCTATATCTTCTGATTTCAAGCTCTTCCTTTGTCAGATAATGAAAAGGTTGTTCCCTTGGATGTTGAATTCACAGGAAGACATAAGTGCTTAGTCAGCAACTGGATATTCATTGCTGGACTACCCAGCACTTACCATATAAAACCAACTAATAAATCCCATTAGTAATATATATTATTATTATATATAAAATATTATTTTACCAGCTCTGACAAATCTCAGGGTTCTCTCTTTTGCAGTGATGATAATTTATAGTTTTAGAGACAAGAAGGAAGAACATTGGCTGGTTGATGATACTAATACATATGGAGATTAAAATCAGACAATGATATAAGAAATATATTATACATTCTGATAGAGAGAAGTAGTCTACTACTTTGCCAGTAAGACCTGTACTGTGATGTAATTCTAGGCACAGCTTGACTAAATGGTGACTAAATTCATACTTACTACAGTCAGATTCATTGCACTGTACACAGCCAACATAGTCAAAAGATCATGCCAGCTTGCAAATATGGTGACATAATAGTGCTTAATAGGCAGTAGCAAATCATAGAAACTTGAGAATTTCAGGTCGAAAAGTTGATTATAGGACTAGGAGATAGCTCAGTGGTTAAGTATTTACTGAGCAAACTTGAGGGACTTAGGTTTAGATTTCCAGTACCTATTTAAAGTCACATTCAGTGGTGCATATATTTGCAGATTCTACTAACCACACTATAAGATAAGATGAAAAAACAGGTGACATCCTCAACTTTAGAGGCCAACTAGCCTGGTATATGCAGCCACAAATGAGAAACCTGTCTCCAACAGTGTAAAGGTGCTGACTGACACTCAAAACTGTCCTCTGACCTTTACACACATGCTTGACACTTGTACATCCTCACAGACACAAACATATACATATCTACCCAACATATGCAAAAATTGCAACTATTTCTAGAGGCATAAAATCCTATTTATTTTGACCTTTAGTGCCAAGTTGGTGTGCAGTTAAATTATTAATCATTTGAAATAAAATACCCAATCAGGAATGTCTAGGTATTAGTCAGTATTTGTATTCCCTGAAAATAAGAGAAATTGGCCCTGAAATCAGTGGGTCCATGAAACTTACTCCATTTGGTTAATGTGATTAGTTTGGCAGAAGGGTCCTTTGCCTTTAGGAATGATTAAATCACCATATCAAAACTGCATACTTATTTGTTTAGAAATAATGCCATGGGCATGAACAAATATGTGTTTAGTGGGCCCTGAAGGTGATGCAATTTTGTGAATTCCCAAATATAAAAACATCACAAGATTGCAAAAAATAAAATTAGGTTCATGGAGCCCTAGAAATGACAAAAGTTGGGCTAGGAATGAATGAAATTGTTTTTTCCAACTGGGAGGCATTTTAAAAGAGAAGCATGAAATGGGAACTATTCAGTCCATATGCATTTTTGTTAAGGGATCATTGGTTTTTGTTTTATACTCAGCTGTTCTCAGCATAGGCTGTGGTCTAGATGTGAGCTCAGCAGGGATAGAATAGTGACACCAATCTCAAAGCCGGAAGAGATACTAGGATAAGAACCATCTGCCATGGTTAAGCTTCATTATTGTTTGCTACTTTTCTTGGGGACATGTGAGCAAACATCTAGTCACTTCAGGTGACACCACTGATGGAACAAATTAATGCCCTCATCAAGAGTAGCCTAGTGAACCAGTGAGTTTATTTAAATTATTTACCCAGAATATTTTTTTTATTTAGCACTAGTTTACTGCTTATATAGCCTTGGATGGAGATTCAAGACTCTTGTGCATTTCAGAGGTTATTTCTGAGACTTGTGAGTTGTGTTTGCTTTATGAATTTTGGAACTATCCTTTCTCCTTCCAGGAGCGAATGTTTCAACTTGAAGAAAATAACTATATAATGTTTTTAAATGAAGCTCATTGTGACATTTGCTTTCTCATCTGTCAGTATCCACTTTGGCTTTATTCTTGGACTCTTTATGAAGAGTCAAACTTTCAGATACCAATGTCTTCTATATTACTTGGGAAATGATGTTATAGCTCCTAGACATGTTTTTCACACACTTTTAGGAGATAAGATATAGGACCATTCATAGTCTAGGCTCACCTCAAACTCATGTAGTAGAGGATGACCTGGGACTTTCAATGATTCTCCTGCCTCCAATTCTTTAGTGATGGGATTACTAAATTCCACATCCAGTTTACGCAGTATTGGGGATTGAAATTGAAGTTTTTTTGTGGAATTGGCTGGCACTCTTTAAGCTAAGCAGCATGCTCAGACTCATTCTTTATAGTCTCAAGGTATACAGCCAAACTCATTTTCCAATACTTGTGTGGTGTCCATATTTATAATCAGATATGTAGATAGATAGATAGATAGATAAATAGATAGATAGATAGATAGATAGATAGATAGATAGATAGATGATAGGCAGCTGTATGTATGTATTTTCATAAAACTAGAATGGGGGCATGAAAAAGAAGATATCTTCAGGAGGGAAGTAAATGTCTTTCCAAAAACAAAAATATATTCATCTAATAAAATTGTGGTGCAATGCTATTATTTTTTTTTATTTCTTACCTACAAAGGAATTTTTTTTCGAGAAAGGAACATTAGGCTGATCTTTTTTTCTGCTAATTTGTCTAGAACAAAGACAGTCCTGACTTCCAGGTGTGGTTGGACAGACAGGAAGGGGTAAATAAGGGTAGGGCACACAGCGACAATGCAAATATGAAAGTCCTATGATTTCACAAAGGGAATGGAGGGAGACTTGAAGTTTGGTTTACCATTGACAGATTACACAGAAGTTAGATGGAAATGTGAGAACACAGGGCTGAGGAAGGTTAACTGGGTAATGTTTGCAGTGAAAGCATTGAGATCTATGTTAAAATGATCACGACCAACGTAAAAGCCAAACATATCGGTGTGCCTCTGTAACCCAATGCTCAGAGGCATGAAGGCTTGCTGACCAGTCAGTGTAACCCATTGCATAGTGGTATTCTCAGATTCACAGAGTTCTTTGAATCTTAGTTTTGTTGTGATCATACAAACACATAGAAATTCCCAATATAATGGTCCTGATCTTTTTGCCCTAATTTCACTCTGGTCCATTGATGTAAATCGCAAGTTGATAAATACCATTGTACCAATAATGCTGCCATAAATCCTCCACTGTCTACACAGGAGCACGCACAGACAAATGCATGCTACACATACAGGTTTAATACTATGATCATTCTGAATATCAGCCTCCACTCTTTTGACATCAAGAAGTTTGTCAAAGATCTTGTTAAACACAAAGGCCAACACTAATAAAATAAAGTAGGTTGTCAATGACCTGGAAATAATTTGGAATTATAAACTCTAAAGTAAAATATAGATATTAATAGTTGTAAAAATCTCCAGACAGATCTCCATATCTCTGACCATCTGATTTTTCAGATTAGCTGTAACTGATGTTGGCTTAATAATGTTCATTTGTTTGAAATCCTACTATCACAAAACCAAAACTTCAATAGGCTCCCCTTTGCAAGCACTGACTACTTTCTGAAACCCACATTCTTGTGCCCCTGTTGAAGTTCAGGTATCAAATTTTGTGAACAAATTGTTCTTTTTCTCTGATTCATGTCAGTCTTCCAAGAAACTGAAGAAAATGAAGCTTGCCCAACTGGAAAACCCCCTCATACTAACATGTGTGAAGTGCCCCCTAGAGAGAACCTTGCCTTGTAGCTACACACTCAGCTAAAAGGGACTAACATGTTGGCATGGGTTAGACTCTAATCAGACTTTCTCCTGCTCTTGTGAGCTCTATTGATGCTTTCTCAGTGACTCAGTGTCTTAAAATAGGCATTTAGTAGGCATTTAATAAATTAATCGCCCTTGCTAATGTATATATATGTTATGGTAGTTTGTGGTCTTAATGTATTTTGATGTATAGTAGTACCTGTGAGTATTTTTTGCTTACTTTTACTATTATTTCCTGTCTCTGATCAGGAATTGTCATGAACTTTCTTCTCTGATTCTGTCAGCTTCAATCTTCTCTCTTCTGTAGTGTTCATGGAAAGCTTTCAGTTCCAGATAAGAAGAAAGCTTACTGATGAAGTTATCCCAAAGGGACTGATATTCTAAAACCAGTTTATGGGTTACTTTGCTCATGTTCTGACAACTCCACGATGAAAGCAGGGGTGGGAGAAGGCTTTCTTTCGGCTCACAGTTGAGAGCACAGTCTTTCGTGTTGAGGAAGACATGACGGCAGGGACTTCAGATAGTTTGTCACATTGCATATGTAATCA
Source organism: Myodes glareolus (assembly GCF_982192425.1). Classification (NCBI taxonomy): domain Eukaryota; kingdom Metazoa; phylum Chordata; class Mammalia; order Rodentia; family Cricetidae; genus Myodes; species Myodes glareolus. Next base: position 1,413,863 of record NC_142045.1, read on the forward strand.
AGAACAGAGAGACACATGCTGGTTTTCTGCCTGATTTCTCCTTTTTATTCAGTTCAGGATCCTAACCCCTGGGCTGTTGCTGCCCACAGTCAATATGGCCTTTCCCACTTCAGTTACACCTTTCTGAAGACACTCTCATAGGCTTACCCAGAGATGTGATTCTACAATACAAAGTGTGAATTAAGCAGGCAGGCATGCTGCTGGAGCAGTAGCTGAGAGTTTATATCTGGAGGCAAAACCATGATGCAGATGAAGACACTGAGAGTCTTCTGAAACCTGAAAGCCTGTCCCTAGTGACATACCACCTCCAACAGGGCCACACTTCCTCTTCCTTCCTAGACAGTTCTACCAGCTACCAAGAATTCAAACATATGAGCCTATTGGAGGCATTTTCATTCAAACCTGGTAGCCTCAAATTCCCAATACTCCTGCCTCTGACTCTGATTTCTGGCTTATAAACCTGTGCCACCATGTTTGTTTTGGGTCAAATTGTAGGAAGATAGGGTCTACAAGACTGAGAGATGAGCCAGTGAGGGGTGACCATGCTATGTCAATGGATGAGAATGAAGCCTGGGTACTGAGAGGATGGTTTGCATAGGTCTCTCCCCATTGCCGCATAAACGAGTCTGCTGTTTGTCTTTATCTGACTCCCAGTGTCTATTGCATTGACTTTGCACTTTCTCACCCCCCTCCTGAGGGAATCCTTTGGAACCAGCAATATTAGGTTACATATGTGTTACTGTTAAATATGTGTTTAGTTTGGTATAGTATGTTTGTGTATGTGTGTGTGCATGCATGTCCTTGCCACATATACACAGATGACAGCTTTTGGTTATATATCTCTCCTTTCACAGTTATGGGTCCTAGAAATCAAGAGATGGATGTGCCTTTTCCTGCCGAAGCATCCTGCTCGTCCCCTGAAAACTTTTCTTTATTTGAAGCTATATTCATTCTTTGGAATTGACTTGCCTCTTTCATTTTTCTTAACTAGTATTAGCACCAAATTTACTGATTTTTGTCACCTGAATATATTTTGTTTAAATTTAAAAAGCTATAAGTCAGATTGTGGTGACCCACACCTTTAATCTCAGCACTCAGGAAGCAGAGTCAGGCAAACCTCTGTGAGTTTGAGTTCGTCCTGGCCTATAGAGCAAACTTCAGGCTATTCAAAGGAGCCCTGTCTCAAAAAAAAACCAAATAATTAATTAGTCATATTCTTTTTATAATATTTAAAAATTATTATTTAAGACTTTATACATCTATATCATATATTTTGAACATATCACCCATTACTTTTTATTCCCTTCCATTCCCACTGAACTTATTCTTTTGTTCAATAAGTCCCTTCCTAATTTCATGTCTGTCTTTGTGACCCAATGAATTTAACAATGACGGCTTTCATGAGATGACTTACTGAAACATGAGCATTTTACCAGTGGCTGTTACACTGAAGAAGTGACCCTCTTTTTCCCAGAAATCATTAATTGTTAATAGAGCCTTAGGGATGGGAATTTTCAAAGACAGCATCACTCTATGTAGTGCAGATCAACTTTCACTTTTGAAATCTTCTTGACTTAGTTTTCTGGGTCCATGACTACATGCATGTGCTAATGCACTTAACTTTAACTTATTTCTAGTGGATACATCATTGCATGTACTTCTGGATTCAGTTTAATGTCTAACACACACACACATACACTGTAGATAATTGGCACCTCCGTCTATTTAAACATTTACCATTTCCTTATGCTGGGAATATTGCAATTGGTCGTTATAAGTCATCTGAAATACATAGTTAAATATCGTCACCTATTGGCCCCTGACTGTGCTGTAGAACATCAGAAGTTGCTTCTCCTTCCCAATTGTACCCTGTTCCTGTTTCCATCCTCTTTTGGCCCTCTCCTCCCCCTTTCAGCCTCTAGTAACCACTATTATATGTTATACTTTATTTTTAAAGGTATTCCTTAAAGAAACCAGAATTTGTTATTGTTTTGAAATCACTTAGAGGATTTCTTTTAATTAGGGCCTTTCTTAGATGTAATAGATTTTATTTGGCCAGTACTGTATTATACCTCTCCCAGTCATGTTCATACCTTAATCTCTAAAGCTTTTACAAGGCCTTGTAGACAAAGTTCTAGCTTAGAATTGTTTTTTCTGGATTTTCTACATTGACCCAGTCTAAACCGTGAGTGCCTAACAGTAAAAAAGGAAGTAAGAGTTATGTTTGGGAAGGACTCAGTCTTCTTCAGGTGGCCTTGTTGGTTAGAAGGACTTGCGAGCCAAGCAAAATGAGCCGCATTCAAGACCCGAAAAGGATAAGGAATCAGACCTACCTGTGCAGATGGGAACACAGTCCTCCAGATGCCTCCTTTTCATCTCAGTGAGACTGTTGGAGACTCCAGACCTGCAGAACTGGAAGATAAAATGCGAGTCCCTGTAACTTTGTGGTAATTTGTTTCTCTCTTTAGCATAAGCAGTGCAGATCCTCATATCTCATGATGAATACCAGCCTGGCTCTCTGCAGTAGACATAGTGCTCTATTCACTAACCTGGCTTTGGTTTTTATTTATTTCACACTAATGCATTCTCATTACCCTTTTAATTGTTATTTGTTCCATGCACATTCAATATTTTCTATGAAGAAAAGTTAGGGACTCTGCACTGGTTGCTATTCTTCAACAACCTCATCTACAACTAAATTAAAAATTCCCCTGTGTGTTTTTTAAAGCACTATATGCTGCTGAAATGAGTGGGGGAAAGAGAAGAGAATAAAACTGAGCAAGGGAGTTTTTGTCTGTAACAGCAGTGAATGGAAGGTGGAGGCAAGAGAAACAGGAATTTAAAAGATCTGGATTAAAAGTGAGTCTTCCCACTTCAAATGATTTACTTAAGAAATCTCCTGCACAGGTTTAACTACCCACTTAGGTTTTAGTTAATTTCAGATGCAGTCAAGTTGACAGCAGAATAACCATTACTACTCCCTTCCCCTTCGTCCTTGCCCCCATATCCTCTGTTCCTGTCTCTTCATTTCTTGGGCTATATAAGATTCTACAACCTCTCCCTTCTCCAGAACAAACAAGTGTGAAACCAACAACAAGGTCATTTTAGCAGAGGAAAAGCCTATGTGCTTGTTAAAAAAAAAATCTTTGGTCTGTGCTACTTAACACTTCAAAGCTCAGAGCTTCTGATATGAGAAATAGGAAGGAGAAATAAAACTCAGGAAATATTTGTGGGCACAAAAGAAAGAAAAATAGGCAACATTTATGACTAAATAGTTATTTGGATATTTTGGAGTCTGAGTACTTGACTTTATTCATGTTGATGGATTTTAGAGTAGCAATTGAGTCAAGGAGAAAGGTCTTAAAGAACATTTTCCTGAGTGGTAACATAACTACTTTAATTCTTGATCTTCAACTGTTCTCTCTTTTACGCAATCTAATGAACAATTCAATTATATGTTAGCAAATACGACACTTGTACAAACATGGCCTCTTTCCACGGTCTGTGAGCTCACAGTTACATTGTTTTCCCTTCATGTAGCTCAGACTCATCACCTAAATGGATGTGTATTGCCTTATTTCCAAATGCAATCTGTTGCCGAGAGCTGACACTTTGCATGAGCATTTCAATTTCAATGTGGTTTTGTGGATGACTGGGCATGTGATAGTTTACTGAAGCGGGCTTTGTTCTAACGGCAAACCAGAGGGGAAAATGTCTTTTTAATTAGTTTGAGTGTTGTGGGCATTGAAAATAATTTAATTACACACAATTGATATAATTGTTATTTGGCAATAAAAACAGATGTACAGAAATGACAGAAAAAAGAATTTTAAAAACACTATTTGATATTTAATTTAACCATTCCATATATGTACATATAAATATTTAGAAATAATATTTAATCACATACAAATGCATATATTGTATACTTTTCATATATGTCATAATGCACACAGTCTTATGTAGTGTTTTCATTTGATATATTCCTCTTTTTGTTTAAGTAAGCGAGTTCTAAGCCTACTACAAAATTATATACATTAAGTACAAACCTACAAAATTATATACAATAAGTACAAATATCATATTCTAACTAGCTTAAGTCTTGTATAATAAATAACTTGGCCAAGTCATGATAGGAAAGTAGCTACATTTATCTAGTCTTCAACCCCATAGAAGATCTGAGAAGGGAAATGTTACCAGAGTATTTAGGAAGTGCAATCAAACAACTTCCAGAACATGTAACAAATCACAGAGACAATTGGCTACCTGGGCAATCACCAAAGTCACATTTACAGCGTTGAACCAACCAACTTTGACTAAGGCCTAGAATAACTGACAGGTTATTTTTAACAGGAAAGAGATTTTTCAAAACCATCTTACCCTGTCTTGGCAAAATTTGACAGTTCTGCTTAATCCATTTCCAGATTTTATCCTTTTCTGGATTTTAACAGGTAAGAGATTTTTCAAAACCATCTTACCCTGTCTTGGTAAGATTTGGCAGTTCTGCTTATCCATTTCTGGATACTGTGTATTTTGTCAGTAGTTGAGGTATGGGCAGTTCCTTGCCCAGAGGCCAGTTTTATCAAGAAGACAAGCTCCAAGTGGAGTGTCTATGGTGCTCAACAATTTCTTGGAAATAGGTCGGTGTTGCCAGGAGTGATTGTGTCTCACTACCACAGAACTGTAAGATTAAATTAAATGCCATTTTCTACAATTTTTAGAAGAGGTTGAAGACTATTTATACAGAATATAATCTCTATGTATCTAAAGAACCTGATTAGTCTAACCATAAATATGACAGACATAGATGACTATTGATCTACAATTCTTAATATGTATCTAACTTAAAGACTAAGAGAATAAACAACTGTGCAATAAATGAGGACGATGACCTCCAAATGTAAACAATGAATATCAATACATAGACATATATAAGTATCTTAATCAGAGGTAGAAATGTACACTGCAATATGGTATTCATATATCAATACAATATATATATATATATATATATATATATATATATATATATATATATATATAAAATGTTTTAAACAGGTAGAAGCATGCATACATACAATATTCAATATAATTTAACTTTGTATCCATATACAAAAATCTACGCCAACGTAACTATCTATAAAAAAATAACTCACAAATACCATTATTATCTATCCAATTTTCCCTCTTTTTTTTCAAAAAGATCCCTGAGTTTATAAAATTCCTTTCCAAACCCTCAACCATATACTAATTATAATCAATCCCTAAATATTGTCCCTAAACCCGAGGACAAACTTTGCTGGGAAAGGGGACATTGTCCTCTAGAATTCCTTCCAGCTGTCATGGGGGCGACGTTCTTTCTGGAGGATCCTGTGAAAGTTAAATGATGGTTAAGTTTCAAGATCAATGTCTTTTAAAATTGCAAACAGTCTCTGAGTATTTTGTGGAGGTCTGGCCAGAATGTTGTACAAGATGTACACTATTTCAACTAACCAAGTTGGAATCATCTGTGCAGCTGATACCCGAAACAGGACTTGTAGTATCACCATCAGTATCATGACGTCATATCAACCGAGTGGAGTTGTTGTTTTGGGGGTCCCATCTTCTTCCTGAAAACTTCAAATGTCAGTGCAGGAAAAACTCATTGTAAAACATACATAGCATGTATATGTACACATATTACATAGTTAAAATTCATATTTTGAATTTCTCATTTCTCTTGTTTTTGAAGAAAAGTGCTTTACTCAGTTTAGTGCTGGTTTGTTTTCTGATAGGCTAACTAACAACAATTCTTCATAAATTTGTTTCTCTACATTTAGTAAAAAGAGGGAATTTTTGTTGAGGAATAGCTTTTAATCAATGCTTATTAAAGAATCAAACTTAAGAGACAGAGATTGACCAGGCGTTTTTATGTGGCTCCTCTTGAGGTTGAGGCAATAGCAGGTTCAATTCCAGTTACACAGCGAGTTCCAGACCAGTCTGGGCAAGTGAGTGTCAGGCTCAAAATAAGAAGTAAAAAGAAGGATGTATGTGGGCCATAGGTCAATTGACCTAGTGATAGGCTAGATGCCAAATAATGTGCAAGGCTCTATGTTCAGTCAAGAATATATCAAAGTAGAAGAAAAATAAATAAGTGAATAAATAAATAATGGGATGGTGTTGATTGCAAAACATACAGTTGGTTTAGTGTTCAATGTAGGGTTTGCTCCTTCTAGGCGAGATTTCTCTGGCACCTGTAGTTTCCAATAGCCACTGAATTGCACATGTTTGCTTTTCTTTGAAAACTTTCTCTGTTGAATTCCACAGAGCATTAAGCAGAAATATTAGCAACATTCAAAGACATCATTGCTTCTCTTTTACCTATTTTTCACTTAAAATTTATTTAGTTTTATTTATTTGTTGGCATATATACCTGCTTACCTATATGTGTACCATACTCATGTAGTACTTACAGCCATTAGATACCCTGAGACTGATGTCATGAGTGATACAAAGACCAACTTGATTGCTAGGAACCCAACCAGGGTCCTCTGCAAGAGCAGCAAATTCTCTTAATCTCTGAGCCATCTCTATAACTGCTCTTGTGCCTCTTACATCTTAACTGTGTGAGCAGGACATTGAGAGACAGGGTGAATAGTTCAACACAAACCCCAGGTTACATGACTAATCATCACCTGTAAATATAGATATACTTACATCACAACATCATAAAATTGAAATCCAAAGATCTGATCACATGCACTATTACTTAGCCATCGCACAGCATGTGTGCATGCATATATTAAATCACCATGCTCTGTGTGGCACGTGTGTGTTTGTGCATGTGCACATGTGTGTGTGAATTTTAAATGGGTGCTGGAGAGACAGTTCTTTAGTTAGTAGTGAAGTACATGTCACTCTTATAGATCTGAGTTCAGTTTTTAGTATTCAGGTCAGGTAACTCACAGACAGTCTTAACTCTAGCTCCAGGGTTAAGACACCCTCTTCTGGCCTCCCATCCCTACCTGCCCACACAGAGACAGTTGTGATTAAATTCCCTAATCAATTAAATTAAATTTAAAATAAAACAAAGTAAGCAGTGGGAAATAAATTCTATAAGCATGTCTGCCCAAAGTCCATACATTGTCCTATCCCTCTTATCTTATCTAGAACAGACAGATTTATAGGAACGAAAGTATGCTGTAATTGTCACAGTCTGAAACCACAAGTGTTGGTACTAAGCTAATGGAAATTTTAAGGGCTGAATAGATTCTGAAATTGGATAGTGATGATGTCTGCAAAAGCTTCTGAGTATACTAAGACAGCTGATGTGCACACATTTAAATGGTGAATTAAGCATAATTATTTAATTTAAAAAAATAAAAGGAAAATTCATCATTTGAAATACAGACATTTAGCAGCTGCAGACTTCTGCATCATGGATTTCATTTCCTTATCAGCCTCAGCAGGTGCAAATTAGATACATGGTAAACTCATAATGTACAAATCAAAAATCATGATGGCATGCTTGCCGTATAATGATGGAAAACACAGACCAAATTTCAAGATCCATCCATTTGCCCGCAAATTTTGAGATATCATTATTTTTAGAAAGCATCATATTGAGTGAGGTAACCTAGACCCAAATATAATATGTCCTCTCTCATAAGTGGTTTTTAGATATAAAACAAAGAAAAAACAACCTACAATTCACAATCCTAGAGAACCTAGATAACAATGTGGACCCTAAGAGAGAATTGGGAGCAAGGAGATCATGAGAAATGGTAGAAAGGGAGGGAAGGGAGCAGAGAAAAACTTATAGTTCAATGAAAACAATTAAAAATACGGAAAAAGAAAAAGGTCATTCTTTGAATACGAGCAGAGCAGGACAACTTACAGAAGAGGAGTTTCAGATCTTTTGAGGAAAAGTCATGTTAGGGTCATGGAGGTCAGAAGCAAGCTTACCAGGTATTTGATCACTCAGTTATATCCGGAAGAGCTGGCCTCTGCAGAGAGTCCTTTGAAATGCTACTGTGTTGATGTAGGAGGGATTTTTTTTTTCTATGTGTTGCTTTCATTGGTCGAATAAAAAAAACTGCCTTGTCATTTTGATAGGACAGCAGCTTAGATAGGTGAAGTACACAGAACAGAATGCTGGGAGAAAGAAAGGCAGAGTCAGGCAGACACCATGAAACTCTAGCCTGAGATGGACATAGGTTAGAATCTTCCTAGTAAGCCATGACCCCATGATGATACACAGATTACTAGATATGTGTTAAAGCAAGATGTGAGAGTTAGCCAAGAAGAGGCTAGATATAATGGGCCAAGCAGTGTTTAAATGAATACAGTTTCCATGTAATTATTTCGAGTAAACTAGCCAGGAGCCGGGTGGTGGGAAGCGGCCTGCCACTCCTATTTACTATGCTGTGTTGCATTCCCCAAAGCACTTCCACTGTACTGGGAGCCGGTTTCCATTCCCTGCTGACTGTAATGCTTTTGTTGCCTGCTCTGCCCCCACCATCCTGAGCATGTTTTTGTAGCTTCTGCCCCAAAAGGGTGCTAATCCAGAGCTTTGCACAGGGTTTGGAGAGCCAACTGTAGACAAGGATTTCCTAAAAGGGAGCTAATTTTGGGGAGACATCTTTGTCTCTACAGATTTTTGGTCAAGAAAAGAGAAACTAATTTTTGAATTATGTAAAACTTGGAGATTTTTCTCCAGAGGTTATAAAGTTATTTTAAACTTGAATTGGTTCTTTTTAATGAAGGATCATTAGATGATCACATTTGTGAAAGGTGCAGAAAAACGTAAACTGCTCTTCAACTCAGACTCTTATTTTCTACCAAGTTCAAAAAATAAAAAAGGAGTAAATGCCAAAAAAACTGAAAAAGAAAACACAGACCAAAATTTCCATCCTATGTCCTAAGTATGTTCTAGCATTCTTTTATTTTCTCATCAGTGGTTCCCCATTTGTGCCAGGAGAGTTTTTTCCTAATGGTAAATTATGTATTAAATATGCCATTTTGTGTGTGTGCATGTACATGAGTGCCCATTTGGTATGTGCAAGCATGTGCACATATATGTGGCAGTCAAAGGTTGACATTCAATGTCTTTCTTTTTTGCCTTCCACTTTAAATTTCCAAGACAAGGTCTCTCACTGATCCTGGAGCTCACATGCTCAGACAGAAAGCAATAGGGTATCCTCTTGGATGATCTCAGTGGTGAGCTCACAGCTACTATTGTGGATACTGAGGATTGAACTCAGCTCTTCAGGTTTGTGTAACAGGAGCTTTTTTTAAAAAAACATTCAAACAATATTTTCAATAAAATTTTACCTATTCTTTATAATGTCTGCATTTTTCTCTTGTTTTAAAAACATTGTAAAGTTGAAGAACCTGGTTATTTTGTTTTTATTGTTATTGTTTATTTGTTTGCTTCCTTCTTTTTCTTTTCCAAATGACATTGTTTGGGGTCTGAAAATTTAGGTGTGCTTTCTTTATTTTAGTTTTAATTGTGTGTGCATGTGCATCTCTATGTGTAGGTATGAACTTGTGAGTTCAGTGTCCTTGGAAGCCAGATGAGGGTGTCAGAACCCTGGAGCTAAAGTTATAGCAGGTTTTTATGACCTGCCTTATGTGGGTTCTGGACATGGAACTATGGTCCCCTGCAAGAGCAACGCACATCCTTAACTGCTCAGCCATCTCCCAAGCCCTTAGCTATGCCCATGTATTTAGTTCTATTGATTCAACTCTTGTCAGAAAAAAAAACCTATTTACAAAAAAAACAGTGTGACTAATGATTTTATTTCTTCTTGTCTGTGACTTAATGTAGATGCATCATAACAGCATCCTAAACCTCTGTTAGTCCTGAAATCTTATTTTATATATTGTCTTCTTGATGACTTACAGGATGGTCATGACACTTTTTACAAACAATTTAATTTCTTGGTTAAATGTAATCTCTTTTGTGCAATTTTTCTATAGGATGTGTCTTCCTCTCCTTATCACTCATACCTTCAGTTCTCACAAGGGTATTCAGCTTTGTATTTTAGCATTATAATGCTATTTGATACTATTTCTGAGGAGACAGGCCACACACATTGAAAATGTACAGTAATTTAAGGCAATGACTATACCACAGCCCAACTTGGTTTATCCATGAATTTCTTGGGGTTACTTACAGGAGAGCAGGTGACACAAAGAAAGGTGTATCACTGAAAACCAACCTGAACAGGATGGAGGAACAGACAACAACTCAGGAAACCTGCTGTCCTGAGATTCTCAGGAGGACATAGAGGCAGTTGCACAGGTTTGAGACTCTCCTCTCAGCAGCTCTGCTGGTCAGTCTCTTTGCCCCGTGTGTGCTGCTTCCATAGCGTTGGAGACAGTCCCAGGAGAATCCATGTTTCAGTTCCTGCAGGCAGATGAAGTGTGCTTACCTCCTGGGTCTCATGAGCATGCCCCTCCTTTGTGAAGGTACTACTTAAATCTGTGGGAAACTGCTACACAGCGCATGTCACATTTCTGTTTATAATTGACTTGACAGTTTCTTTTATGCTTTCCCCTCCCCAATTTTTCTGAACTATACTCATTGGCAATTAATTCATAAAATGTATGTAAACAGCATTTCTAAATTCTTCCTCTTCTGAAAATGCTGTGAATTTGTTCTCCCTCATGAACTGCATTTTGTTTTGGTATAGAATTTTAGCTTAACAGTATTTTTCTACAGACAGTCATAAATGATATTTTTATGTTTGTGTTTAGTAAATGTTTTCTATTTCAGCATGTTCTGAAATTTTACTTACATTTATTTTGATTTTGATACAATATCATATACACTCCAGGGACATTTTCAGTAAGACTTTTTAATTTTTGAGTGATTAAAGATAATATTAAATGCTTCACCATTTTTTCTTCTCCTTTGCAAATACAACAGTAGACAACAATATTATTTATTTATTTATTAAAAATTTACACTTCCTCCCCTCCTCCCATTCCCCTCCCGTTTCCCCACTCCCCCTCCTCCCTCCCCCTCCCTCCCTACGAGAGGGCAGGGAATCCTGCCCTATAGGAAGTCCAAGGCCCTCCCCCCTACATCCAAGCCTATGAGGCTTTGCATCCAAATAGACTAGGGTCCCCAAAAGCCAGTACATGCAATAGAAACAAGTCTTAGTGCCTTTATCAATGCCTTCTTAGTCAGCCCCCATTTTCAGCCACATTCAGAGAGTCTGGTTTGATCGCTTGCTCATTCAGTCCTGGTCCAGCTGGATTTGGTAAGCTCCCATTAGAACAGGCACACTGTCTCAGAGGGTGGACCAACCCCTTGCGATCCAGATTTTCTTGCTCATCTTCTCCCTCCTTCTGCTCTTCAACTGTACCTTGGGGGCTCAATCCGTTGCTCTGATGAGGGAATTTGTCTCTTTCTCCATCCATCACCGGACGAAGATTCTATGGCGATATTCGAGATAATCATCAGTGTGATATTGGGGCAAGTTCAGGCACTCTCTACTCTGCTTCCTAAGTTCCCAGATGGCGACATCCCCGTGGACACCTGGGATCCCCTCTAGAGTCAAGTCTCTTGCCAACCCTAAAATGGCTCCCTTAATCTTTTTCCCTGTTCTTATATCCACCCTCCCTCCATCTCCACTCTCCCACTCCCGCAAGCTCTTTCCAGTCTTTTCCAGTCCCTTCTCTCTCCCTCTTCCATTCCTCCAATCTCATCCCCACCCCTACCCCTACCCACAATGCTCCCTCATGAGTCCATTTAATTCTTGAACAGCCTTGGAAATATCTATCATTTGATAATTGTTCCTGTAAAGTTACTGGAAAAATTAAACATGCCTGTTTGAAAACAGGCTGTTCCTCCCTAACCTTAAAGTGAAATGCTGAGACTGTTGTCCCTTTAAATTTTTCTATTTAGTTCTGAATATTTCTAAGACCTGTATCTTGGTATTCATATTAACTAACTTTTTAAAAGATAAGCCAAGAATTTTCAAACCAACAATAAAAGCAATCAAAATGATAATTAACATTATGTCAATCCCAGTTTAATTGATTATCCCTTCATTTAATTGTTCCGGTTTTAAAATATTCATTGTATAATCCTAGAGAGATCCAACTCTCTTCATTGTAATAGTGTTTCCCATTTTTTTTAATGTAGAAAAAAAGCCCTCTCTTTTTAAAAACTAATTCTCCTTTAAGAATTCCCAATTTTCTCACCAAATCTGCTGATAATGATGGTAGAGCATAAGCCTGCATAACATGTCTGACTGGAGAACAGAGTTGGTGGACAGAATGGTTGAAGACAGCTGTTACTGCTAGTGCGTCCCTGTGAGCTGAGTGTGTGTGGTTATAGCAGCACCAGTAACCTGAGCAGGTGCTAGGGCACCTACCCAAAGGGGCAGCCATTCAAGGGGAGGGTTCAGGGGAGCCCACGACCCATGGGGAAGAGGGATCTAGCTGTCTGAAAACTCCACTTGGGGACTGTATGAAAGAAGTATGCATGTCTAAAGCCACCTGAAGGCAGAGTCAGAGAGTCTAGGGTGGGTTAAATTCTGTGGCATTTGGAGACCAGGCGATTCTGGAGTTTGGACTGCTGTAGACTGTTGGAGAGTGGCTACAACAGGAAAATCCCAGACTTGATCAGAAGCTTGCAGAAAAAATAGAGGAAACATAGTGGATCGGGTGAGTCCCCGCCTGCAGCTCCAGTGTGTTCCAGTGTCTACAAAGTCACAGGCAAGCTGCTTTTTTTGTGTGAATTCATACTTTAAAGTTGGGCACTAATTGTTGCATGAATCCTAATTGGTCTGAATAATAAAAGCCAGAGCCATATACTGGAGTAAACACTGAAAGATCTGAGAGACAAGGAAGCAAGCCACAGTCAACTCTTATATTACTAACTCCTCAGCCAAAAAAGGGATGAGTTTCAACCTTTCCTGCTTTATACTCTTCTCTTTGCTCAGTCATACCACTTCCTGTCTATCTGTACAGACCTCCAGGCCTCTATGGTTAACTAGCAGCTAGATCCATCCTCTGATTTTAAGGAAAGCTTTATTTGCTAGAGTACAAACAAAATATCACCACAGCTATCATAGTTATTTTAGTCCAACTTATTAATATTTTTTATTACTTTACAAATTAGCAAATTTCTTTGTGGCATTTTCATACATACTTTGGTATGTCTCTCCCCTACATTCTCCTCTCTCCATCTGCATTCAGCCTGCTTAAAACAATCCAACCAAGATATTCCCATTACAAATCCATGTCATATGTGTTCTATCACAGTCTGTACCTCTCCTCACACACAAGCCCCCCAAATGCACCCCACCACACACATGGTTTTCTTCTTATTTTTATGGCCTCTACACACTCATTTTCTTGCAAACACCCAAGTATAAAATTTGGAGGCTAGGATCTGCATATAAAGAAAACACAGAATATTTGTCTTTGAGCCTGGGCCATATCACTTAGTATAATATTTTCTTTTCTCCTCTCTTATATAAATTTCATGTCTTCATTGAAGGGGATTTCCATACTTAATTTAGGGATGTCACTCCAGATAGCTTTTTATAACATTTTATGGGGACTTATAACCATGAGTCACATAGCCATAGAAGAGGACAAGAACGAGATGCTGAGGCTCTCCCTATTGAAGGAATAAGGTGTTTGCCTCATTTGATAGATGAAGCTCCCAAGGCTCAGTAGGATATGGCATCTTGCCAAGGTCAAACTGTCTTCAGAAATGGCCCATCTCTCAGCTGGAGCCAGGACACTCAGGTATAGTCAGCTTTTCTACCAAGGATCATTCCACATGACTACAGATATTTCAGTTCAATGTCATCAGCCTTGTAAAATCAGATTCAAGTTATCTCTCAGTTGACTTTATGAATGCTTGCTAACATTACATCAGAAGCTAGGATGTGCTGTTTTCTGGTACTAATATAGTACAAGCAATGAAGACATAGCCACACTTCTGAGGCTATCCCACAATTGAACCTACGTTTTAGAGTTAGAAAATTAAAGGGAGGAAATTTAGAAAAAAACTTTAAATGTATTCCTATACAAATGAAAATACCCTTTCTTCTTCATATAAAAGCCACAGAGAATCTCTTTAGAATTTAAGTGTATCACTGTATTTTCTTATCAAAAGACTGCTAATTATGTCTGAGAGATTCAGTACTTTTCTTTTGTCTAACAGATGATAAGACAGCACAAAAACAATTTGAATAACGAATAAAGGCTCATTTTTGCAACATTTCACTGGACTGATTTTTTCTTAGCTTCATTCTCTCTCTCTCTCTCTCTCTCTCTCTCTCTCTCTCTCTCTCTCTCTCTCTCTGTATGTGTGATGGAGAAGGGAGTCACAGCATGCATTTTGAGATAGTAGGACAAATTCCTGGAATTGGATCTCTTCTAGTTTTCTGGATTCTGGAGAAGCTAACTCAGGTAGCCATGTGTCCATGGCACTACCTTTACAAGACCATGCTATCTCACTGGTCTATATACAGTTTAAATTCCTATGCATACATTTTGTTACATAGACAGATACTAACCACATTTAGAGATATTTGATTTTCACTATGTCTTAGTCAATATTCTATTTCTGTGATGAGACATTCAGCCACAGCACCTCTTATAAAGGGATGCATTTAATTGGGTTTGACTTACAGATTCAGAGATTGAGTTCGTTATCAGCATGGCAGAAATCATTGCAGCATGTACACACACATGGTGCTAGAGAAGAAGCTGTGAGTTGTACATCCAGATCAACAGGCAGAAGAGAGAGACTCTGGGTTGGCTTTGGCTTTTGAGACCCCAAGGCCCATCTCTAGTGACTTGTCTCCTTCAATAGGACCACATCTCCCAAGCATTTCAGATAGTGCCACTCCCTGATGATGAAGCATTCAAATATATGAGCCTATGGGGCCATTCTATTTCAGACCACCACATACTAATTGTTATATTTTAGTTGCTTAGGTGTTTTATGCAATAAAGACTAATGTTTATTAATAAATTTTTGTTAAGATCTCATATCATTTAAAACATCACTTGGCATAGCATGCAAAATTTGTTATAGAACAATTAGAATTAAATAATATGTAGTTTATGGGGTAAGGTTGAAGAGAATTGAATTACATAGTTTAAGTTAAGTCCTTTTGCCAGTTAATAAATGCATTATGTGTTATTTGATGACTAATAACTCAGTTTTCTCTCTTAACAACTTTCAGATCGAGTTGGGAAAATTCTGTTAAAGTTCTTAGCTGTGTGTCATGAAAGGTTATGGAAGAACCTTAAATGTATTTTTAAGTGTATATGGTAAAAGTGTATGAATGAATTCTCTTTGAAGAGGTTACATTGTTTACTCTAACTACATAAAGGGAAGGTATGAATTATGCCAATGATCAGTGGCTTTCAGAAGTCAGAGGAAAGATGAAGGTGAAAAAGGATGTAAGCGGGGTCTATAGGGTTGAGAAAGGTCCCTGTGTCCAGTGGTGGATATATGCTCTTGGAAGCTCTTAGATCACTATCTACCGAAAAGCAGTCTCAGCAAATGGTGTCAAAGTTTAAAGACTACAATGCCAAGTGTGAACTAACAAAAACAACAATATGAGAGGATAGACTTTCAGGCTGTAGAAATGGGCCACTCTTTGGCAGGCTATTTACTCTGGTAATGAATATGCTTATGTAGAAGAGGAGACACACAGGGAATTTCTGCATCTTCTAAAATTTAATGTGTGTCTAAAATTATTCAAATTTAAATATTTTTAAACGATTATGGGATAAAAGAATATTGATGATTAAAAATCTTTCATAATGAAGACTTATTGGTTCTTCATACCTGACTATTTAAAAAATATAATGATGTCCTTCCACATTCTAATAAATGTGCTTCAATACACTTACATATAAGTTATTCTTATATTCTTACACACCTGTATGTACACATAAGCATATAAACATTTAAGGTAAGATTGTACATATTTGTTCACATACATGTACATTTAAGATTAATGTGGATATATGTAATCTAATGACACACTTGAGTGTATATGTAAATTTATATACGAACACATACATTAAATATATTCTGGTATATATAGCTAAACATATTTTTATCACACACATATTTGTATATGTGCACATTTGTAAGTTTATCTATGTGTGTATATGTATACACTGAAGATAAAATCGTATACATATTTAAGACATACCTATGCATACATATATTTACATGTAAGACACACCTGAATATACATGTATGTCTACCTAAAATATACTTTAATATATACTTTTACATTAACAAACAAGTATGCATATATTTGCATATTCTAGAAACAAATTTTATGCATTTCACATATACTTATTCTTTAGACATACCTGTGTACGTATATACATAGATATATGTGTATTTAAGACATACCTGTGTATGTATATGCATATAGATGAACACACATTGCAGATCAACTTATGTATATATGTGTATATGTAAATATGTAATTTAAAACATTCATAAGCATTTAAATTCTTATTGACTAAGCTAAAGAAAAAGTGTATAGTAAGAATTTGGTATGTGGGGCTAAACCCTGCTAAGCTGTCCCGCCAGCCATCCCAGCTTTCATCCAGAGGGCCATCGGAGGGGTGAGTTTGCTTCGGGCCTGCAGCAGGGGCCCTGCAAGGAGGAGCTCGGACTCTCCCCGACCCCATAGACTTCCAGATCACCCTGCAGTGCTGGCTCCACCCTGCTAAGCTCTCCCGCCTGCCATCACAGCTTCCATTCAGGTACAAATTCCTATATTTCTCCCTTCCCACTGGGGTCATAAAATTTCCCCACCTCAGCTGCCTTGCAAGCTGGGCTTGCTCTGTAGGCGCATCCTGGAAAGAGGGAGTGCCTGTGCTTCAATAGCCTGCCTGAGGAAAGGTAGGCATTCTATCAGTGAATTCCCTGCCCAACAAGGGAACCTGACCCGGTAACAGAAGTTCCAATAGAGAGCTTTTGAACGAAGAGATGGGCAGACGCCAAGGCAAGACCTCCTCCAACAATCTGAAAAACAACATGAAAACACCAGATCCCAGCGACCCTACAATAGAAGGACTTGAACACTCTAACCCAGAAGAAGTGGAAAAAAGTGCCATTATGAAAGCAATAGAGTCCCTTAAACAGGATATGAATAACTCCCTTAAAGAATTGGATGAGAAGTATAACAAAAAGTTTGAAGAAATGAGTATAGAAATGGATGAGAAATATAACAAAAAGTTTGAAGAAATAAGTAAATCCGTGAATGATACTCTGAGAAACCAAGAAAAAACAATCAAACAGGTAAAGGAAACAGTTCAAGAATTGAAAACTGAAATGGAGGCAATGAAGAAAACACAAACTGAGAACCGGCTGGATATGGAAAACCTAGGTAAATGAATGGAGACTACAGAATCAAGCACAACCAACAGAATACAAGAGATAGAAGAATGAATCTCAGATTCTGAAGATACCATAGAGAAAATAAATGCTCTGGTCAAAGAAAACGGCAAATCCAAAAAATTATCTTCACAAAACATTCAGGAAATCTGGGACACAATAAAAAAAAATCTAAGAATAATAGGGATTGAAGAAGGAGAAGAATTGCAAATCAAAGGCCCAGAAAATATATTTAACAAAATTATAGAAGAAAACTTTCCCAATCTAAAAAACGATATTTCTATGAAGGTTCAAGAAACATACAGAACACCGAATGGACTGGATCAAAAAAAAATGTTCCCTCGCCATATAATAATCAAAACACAAAACATACAGATTAAAGAAAGAATATTAAGAGCTGCAAAGGAAAAAGGTCAAGTGACTTATAAAGGTAAACCTATCAGGCTTACACCAGACTTCTCTATGGAAACCATGAAAGCCAGAAGGTCCTGGATAGAGGTACTGCAGAAACTAAGAGACCATGGATGCAAACCCAGACTACTATACCCAGCCAAGATATCGTTCACTATCAACGGAGAAAACAAAATATTCCAGGATAAAAATAAATTTAAACAATTTGTAGCCCCAAATCCAGCCTTACAGAAAGTAATAGAAGGAAAATCACAACCCAAGGAATCCAACATTGCCATCACTGCCTACAATAACCCAGACATCTAGCGACCCTTCACAACCACAACTCAAAGAAGAGAAACACACAAACTCTACTACACACACACACACACACACACAAATAATAACCAGAATCAATAACCACTGGTCATTAATATCACTTAATATTAATGGACTCAACTCACCTATAAAATGGCACAGACTAAGAGACTGGATATGAAAACAAGATCCAACATTCTGCTGTTTACAAGAAACACACCTCAACCACAAAGATAGACATCTACTCAGAGTAAAGGGTTGGGAAAAGGTTTTCCAAGCAAACGGACCTAAGAAACAAGCTGGTGGGGCATTCTAATATCTAACAAAATTGACTTCAAATTAAAATCAATCAGAAGAGATGGAGATGGACATTTCATACTCATAACAGGAACAATTAATCAGAAGGAAGTCTCAATCCTGAATATCTATGCCCCTAAAATAAAAGCACCCACTTATGTAAAAGAAACACTTCTAGAACTCAAGGCAGTCATCAAACCACACACACTAATAGTAGGAGACTTCAACACACCTCTCTCAACAATGGACAGGTCAATCAAAAAGAAACTCAACAGAGAAATAAGAGAATTACTAGAGGTAATGAATCAAATGGACTTAACAGATATCTATAGAACATTACACGCAAAAAGAAAAGAATATACCTTCTTCTCTGCAGCTCACGGAACCTTCTCGAAAATTGACCACATACTCGGTAACAAAGCAAACTTCCACAGATACAAAAAAATATCAGTAACCACCTGTGTCTTGTTGGATCACCACGGAATAAAGTTAGAATTCAATAACAATTCGAACACCAGAAAGCCTACAAACGTGTGGAAGTTGAACAGTCAACTACTGAATCATCCCTGGGTCAAGGAAGAAATAAAGAAAGAAATTAAAGTCTTCCTTGAATTTAATGAAAATAAAGACACAACATACTCAAACCTATGGGACACAATGAAAGCAGTGCTAAGAGGAAAGTTCATAGCACTAAGTGCCCAATTAAAGAAAATGAAGAAAGCACATATTGGAGACTTAACAGCCCACCTAAAAGCTCTGGAAAAAAAGAAGCAGACTCTCCCAGGAGGAGTAGAAGATTGGAAATAATCAAACTGAGGGCAGAAATCAACAAAATAGAAACACAGAAAACAATCCAAAAAATCAATGAAACAAAAGTTTGGTTCCTGGAGAAAATCAACAAGATTGACAAACCCCTAACCAAACTAATCAAACGGCAGAGAGAGAACACTCAAATTAATAAGATCAGAAATCAAAAGGGGACATAACAACAGACACAGTGGAAATTCAGAGAATCATTAGATCGTATGAGAGTTTATATGCCACAAAGTTGGAAAATGTACAAGAAATGGATTGGTTTTTAGATAAATACCATTTACCAAAGTTAAAAAAAGACCAGGTGAACAATATAAATAGACCTGTTAGTCGTGAAGAATTAGAAGCTGTTATCAAAAACCTCCCAACCAAAAAAAGCCCAGGACCAGATGGTTTCAATGCAGAATTCTACCAAAACTTCCAGGAAGAGATAATACCTATACTCTTTAATGTATTTCACAATATAGAAACAGAAGAATCATTGCCAAACTCTTTTTATGAAGCTACAGTTACCCTGATACCAAAACCACACAAAGACACAACCAAGAAAGAGAATTACAGACCAATCTCACTCATGAACATTGACACTAAAATACTCAATAAAATACTGGCAAACCAAATCCAAGAATACATTAGAAAAATTATCCATTATGATCAAGTGGGCTTCATCCCAGAGATGCAAGGCTGGTTCAACATACACAAATCTATCAATGAATCCATCATATAAATAAACTGAAAGAAAAAAAACATATGATCATTTCATTGGATGCTGAAAAAGCATTTGACAAAATTCAACACCCCTTTATGATAAAGGTGTTGGAGAGATTGGGTATATGAGGATCATACCTAAATATAATAAAAGCAATATATAGAAAGCCGACAGCAAACATCAAATTGGACGGAGAGAAACTCAAAGCCATTCCACTAAAATCAGGAACACGACCAGGGTGTCCACTCTCTCCATACCTCTTCAATATAGTGCTTGAAGTTCTAGCGACACATGGACAGGGAAGTATAATATTCAAATTTGGGTTCCTATTGCTTAAATAACACCAAAGAGAATCACTTTGTGAATTCTTTTCCCTAATGTGGCACTCACACATTGTTATGACTGAGTTGATTATTAATGCATCAAAACTGACTTATTATAGTGCTCTGTCTGATGAATCTCTGTTGTTTCAAATCTACACAAAAATCCAGATAGAATTCCATTCTACTATATCATCTGAAGGGATTATGTTAGTTACATATCTAACCTAACCTCAGCAAACATTTAATATGTCCTTAAAAGGTTTAAGTACCTTAGAAAAGCTTTCCAAGTGAGGATACAAAGCACATTGTCTCAGTTATGGTTTCTGTTGCTGTGTAGAGACACCATGACCATGGCAACTCTTACAAGGGAAAACATTCAATGGAGTGGCTTACAGTCCATGGCTTTAGTTTATTATTGTCATCACTGCAAACAAGGCAGCATGCACGCAGATATGGTGCTAGGGAGGGAGCTGAGAGTTCTTCTATCTTGACTCACAGGCAACAGGAAGTGGTCTTTCACACAGAGTATGGCTTAAGCATATATGAGACCTCAAACCCTACCTCTACAGTGACACACTTCTTTCAACAAGACTGGTACATGCCTCCTAAAAGTGCCATTTTATTTGAGAGCTATTTTCTTTCTATCCACACCACAATTATTGAATAGGTAAGGCTTTATGTCATGCTATGTACCCATACAAAGATGTTTAATATTCATACACACAAAGCAAAGAAAACTATGCTTATGAGTCAGTACAATTTTGCTCATTTTATAATTAAATTGGATGGATTGAGAACTGAAGCAGCCAGGAGGTGGTGGTGTACACCTTTAAACCCAGCACTCAGCTGGTACATGCAGGTGTATCTCTGTGAGTTTGAGGCCAGTCTGATCTACAAGAGTGAGTTCCAGGACAAGCTTCAGGAGAAATCTGTCTTGAAAAAGCAAAAATAAAAACAAAACAAAATTAAAAAAAACTAAAGCAAAGTACTTAGGAGATGACTCCATAAAAGAAGTGCTTTCTCAGCAAGCATGAGGACTTAGTCAATTTCCTGAGAACCCCAGGGAAGCTGGAGGTGCAGTATGTACACCTGTAGTCCCAGAGCTCCTTAGAAAGATACGAGGTAGAGACTGAAGAATTTCCCAAAGTTCATAATCCAGGTAACGTGGCTTACCATGAGATAACGACAAGAGACTGTCTTAAATAAGGTGGGCAGAAGGACTGACACTAGAGGTTCTTCATTGATCACCACATATCTGCTGTTGCATCTACACACCTGCACTTATACATGGGAACACATATGGTACTAGGAGTGAGGCATGGTTGTCTAGCAGTACCACCAAGTTCATTCTATGGGGTGGGCAAAGAATTGTATGCCCTCAGAAGAAATTCCAATTAAATGGGAGAGAGAAATGGGAGATGGAGGGAGAAGGAGTCGCTGACTGTAGTAGCTGGGGTTCTGAGACGAGGAGGCAAAAAAGCTGCAGCAGTCACCTGAGGGTGGAAGTAGCAGAGGTCCTGAGGGGACCGAGCAAAAACAAGCCTTACAGATCCTGAGGGCAACTGACACAGAGATGGCAAGTGGAGAAACAACATCTCCAGAGAGAAATGGAACATAAAATCAATCTCTTATTAGAACAGCTTCCATCAAGAAGATGGGGGAGAACAGAGTTGGATATCCAAGGTAGGAGCATGTCTCAGACATTATAGTCTCCTCTGTCCCTCCTGGTTTTCTTCCCATGGATAGGACACTCCCTCAATCACAGAGGGGATAATACTAAGACACAACCCCTGAAGCCTGAGGAAATGCTTTTTAAAGGGTCAAGTTTCTGTTTCACGAGTTTGCTAAATTTCCACTGCCTTCCCTTTGAACACACACAAAAATACATACACACAAGTATATACATACACATGTATACATAAATACATGTTTTATAATCACACTGATACATTAATACATAGATATACATATTCATACTTCATACAAATAATTTTTGAATGTACTAAGAGCAACACTAAAGGAAATTAACAGACCAAAGGTCCATGGGTGTGCTGGAATTACTTAATGTTGTTTTGCAAATTAATTGGAAATACAAAACTTACAAGAACAGTAATTACTTATTATAGTTCATTTCTTTTATTCAAGAGCCAGGAGCTATATATCCTGGCTTGGGGGCTCAGGAGGTTTCGGGCTTCAGCCACATGAAGTCTAACCAAGAATAGGGTTAAAGGAGATAGCTTCTTCATGAGGCTGCACACAGGAAGTCTCAGTCTTTTTCTACATGGTTCGACCCACAGGTATGATTGATTGACTACACTCACACTGACATCTGGCTTATCTCAGCATCAGCAATCTAAGAATCCATCCTGAAATTTGCAGTGCTTGTTATGACCATTGCTAAAAATCATCCCCACTTACCATAATATTCATTGATTCAACATAAATGGAAACACAAGGAAAAGGACCACCAGAGACCAACACAAAAGAACATTTTTAAAAGTCCTAGTTGAAATTCTCATGCAATATATCCACACAAAGCCACCTTAGAAAGTCTAGTCTACTTATATTGTAATTTGTAACACACCTGTGCTATGAGAACTTTCCTGGGGACATGTGAATAAATATCTATTTATTCCAGTTGTGTCACTAATGAAAGACTGAGGAAATGATTCCGCCTAAGTCTAGCATGGCCTGTGAGTTGACTTGGAGTAGTTTATAGAAACATAGGTGCCTCAGAAACAGATGTGTCTCTGAAAACCCCACCCCAGCATGGTTGGTGAGTCACACATGCTGTCTCTTAACTTCCAGTCAGCTTAGCTGGGTGAAGAGGCTCCATTCCAGAACATTGGTTTACTGCTTATGTAAACTTGGTGAGGGTTTTAGGGCTCTTGTGGGTTTCAGGAGCTTCCTCGGACTTCTAAGTTACCTTTACTTCCTGGACCTTGAACAGATCTTAAGACCCTGTTCCCTTTCTCTGGGAATCCATGTTTCAATTTGAAGGAGATAAATGCACAGCAACCTAGATTGTGGGTATTTTGATGCCAGTGTAGGGTCCTAGATTGTTTCAAATGACCAGAAGACACTAGATATGAATTCCAGAAAGTAACTTTATTTTCCAGCATGCTGGGGTCCACCCAAAAAAATGGTTTAGACACCAGGAAAGAGTGAAATAGTTCCTTTTAAGCTTACTCAGTTGAACTCCAGAAGTAGTTAGGCATTCTTTGAAGTGATTGGGTATAGACCCTGACTGGTACAGTAGTCTTTTAGTGATTGACTCGTGACATCTGGTCAACAGTCTGTTTGCTGTGTTAGGAGTGTGTTCAATTGAAGAAAGCAAGGATTGTTCCTTATTGTGGCCAGGAAGAATTCTGATTTTCTACCAGACAGAGTGTACTTCTTGAGGGTCTGATTGAGGCCAGACAAGAGTTGGCACAGGATGCTGGGGTAATATGGGGCAAAGTCTTAGTAAACTAGCCCCTTGGAAAAAAAAGCAACTGGCCTTGGCATCTTCATTCCACCATCCCCTCTGCCTGAAAAGAAGTATACATCAATTCTTTGAAATTAATGGAGTTCTATCTCATTTGTAGGCAGCGACCTATGTATTAAAAGATTAATTTAATTGGTCCAGTGCTGGTTTTTATACTTTGGAGGAATGTGTTGATTATATATATCCCAAAAGTCAGAGCTAGCAATGGGATCAATAGGGTCCTTGTCACTATGGTTATTAAGGTGGTGGCCCACAGGGCCCAGGGCAACAAGGTTTCATCCCAATTAAAACTTTCCATTCATTGTTTATCTTTATCTTTTAACCTTTTATGTACCAGTGACAGATTCTTTATCACCCCAGAGTGATTATGGTAAAAGAAACATTGTTCTCGCAGGCCCAGGCATAATCCTCCCTGTGGTAAGAGGAGGAGGTCTAATCCCTGACAGTTCTGTAACACTTCAGCTAAAGAACTGAGGGATGATTCTAGAGAGAAAATAGATCTTTCTAACTCGGCTAGGCCTTGTTCAATCAGGACACCTTAACCCTTATAATTTCCATGCTGCAACACAAGGGCTGTTCTGATTCTGGCTGCCCCAACTATCTCTAGACTTACCAAAGTGGGACTCAGGAGTGCCAGAGACTGCCATTGTCAAGTGGGGAAGTTAACTCGGTGGGTCATTATGGTTTCATCCAAATAATAAAGAACTCAGGGAAAACTCTGAATGAGGACATAAAATCCCAAGTTTTCTTGTGTCTGGTGTGTACATATGGCCTACGTCCTGCGGAGTATGCCTACCAGGTGTCTTCTGGAGCCTTAGGGTGGCAGATGGAGGAATAAAGTGGGTGCAGCTACAGAGGAGCAAATCAGTCTTGAGGATGAACGTGTTATATGGTAGGATACAATGCCCTGCAGACTGATTCTAATGTAAGCTTGGGGTGGGTTCCCCTTGGGCAGGCTGTGTGAGAAGAAGTTTCACTGTATGAAGAAATGACTGCTACGCCCTCAACGTAAGGAGGAGGGTTCTAGACATAACCAAAAGCTAATGCTTCAGTTTGACTAAGAATTATTTAGATAATCATTTGTAACCAATTGGAGAACAAAAGCTTGCTTTTTGTTCCTTGATGCTGGGAGAGTACCCTGGTGGGGGTGACATTATTAAGGCAACTGACTGTCCTGGGAAAGAATGGTCCCATGGGTTTAGTCAAGGAGTTTATAACTGGATTTGGGCCAACTGGGACAGGTCAGTGTAAAGGGACTACAGATTGTTGAATGGTGAATAAGACACCTTCATCGTAGCCATTTAACCAAAGTCTTAGCCCCCAAGTCTTTCTGGTTACCCAGTTAGTTTGTTTACCAGCTCATATAATGGAGATCAGAATATGGTTACAATTAGTTGACCCTGCATAGGCTTGGAGACGTTTTCCCTATGATTGCGGATTAGAATTCTGAGATAATGTCTGGCTTGATAGTATCCAAAAACAGTGATATTTTTGCATCTCCAAGCTGCACAATAAAATTATCCTGGTCACCAGCAGTTAAGGTGGCTGGTCCATGACACACAGAATTTGGTAGCCTGTAGGCAGGTCTTTAGGCATTGTCTGTGACATCCATAACCTGCAGAACAATCATGCTAAGACAAGGACTTTCTGTCCAGGCCAGTGTCCCAGGCTATCCTGGCAAGATCATAGAGATCTACGGAGAAGGTGGGGAAATAAATGCCCCAGGGTGCTTGAGGTATAAGGCTGGAGATGATATGTCTGGTTAGTGGGGGCTGGGGGTTAATTCTGCCAGTAGAAAAACAAGAGAAGCAAATTAGAGAAAGGGCTGGATTTGATTTTGTCTTAGCTTTAATGGGTGTGTTGGGCATCAGCAGACCGTCAATGTGATGTCAGAATTGTTCACTCAGTCATCAGGAACAGGCTTGACAAGGGAGTGGTGAATCCATGTCTTGATCCTGTTGACTTTCACAGCAGTTGGAGTGGTTAGGATCACTGTGTGTGGCCCCTTCCAGTGTGGTCCAAGGGCCTCCTTGTGATGCCTTCTTACCCATATGAGGTCTCCCAATTTATGGTTGTGCACCTTGGCAGGAGGCAGTACATAGATGTGTCTCAGGAGTGGGAAAACTTTGTCCTGGACTTTTTGGAGAGCCTGGATGGACTTAAGAATCTTATATTTAGTTACTTTAGCTGTGACCTTTGAGAGGAACCTGGAAACCAAGGGAGGAGGGTTGGATAAACATAATTTCATAGGGTATTAACACACAGTAGTAAGCAGTGTTCTGCAGTTGGAACAGGGCAAAGAATAGGACAGCTGTCCAGTTTTCACCATTTCCTATGGTTAAATTAGTTAGGGTCTCTTTTAGGGTCTGATTCATTCTCTCTATCTGTCCTGAACTATGGAAAGATATTCATAATGTGATTTCTAATTAGTCCCCAATATTTTAATTATATCTTGTGTTACCTTAATGGTGAAAGTTGTTCCTTTGCCTGACCCTATGATGGAAGGAAGTCCACACCTTGGGACAAGTTCTTTGATTTTTTTGATCACCATGGATGCTGTCTCTTTTGTGGTGGGGAAGGCTTCTACTCAACCTGAAAATGTTTTTACAAAGACTAGGTGGTTAAATTCCTCTTTTTCTTTTGTCTTGAGAGGGCTCCTTCTTTTGTGGGTTAGTAGCCTGGCAAGGGAGGCATTGAGTCATGCAGTAATTCACCAACTGGTTTATGCTGAAAATTTTAAATTTTGAGTGCTCCAGGAGTTCCTTTAATCTTTATTGGCCTAAATTTGCTCTGCTGTGTATTTGGTAGACCAAGGACTTGGCCAGTTCAGCTTCCAGGATGAATCTCTATCTGTTTTTAACCCATGTGTTTGATAAAAATGTGAAGTCTTTATTATCTTGGATGATAATCTGGCATACAGGGAAGCACAGGGTCTGGTATTGTCATCAGTAAATTGGTGGCAGCCAGTCTAGCCTCCTTGGCAGCTTGACCTGCTCTTCTACTGCCCTGGCCTTCATAAGAGTTTTCTTTTTAATGTCCTGGGCAATGGATGTTGGCCCATCCTTTTGTGGATCAGAGGGCAAACAATAAATCTAAGATCTCTTGTTTATTTTTAAGACTCTTTCCTTCAGCTGTAAGCAAGCTTCTTATCTTGTAAATGATCCTGTTAACATGCGCCATTGCAAAAGCATAATGGCTGTCCATAGAAACACTGATAGTTTTGTCTTTTCCTAATTGTAGAGTCTTAGTCAAAGCAATGAGCTCAGCCTTTTATGCTGTGATGCCCGAGGGCAAGGTTGTGGCCCTGATAGTCTCTGAGTGGGTGACTATTACCACCCCTGTTTACCTAGTTTCTTCCTGGATGACACTGCTCTTGTCTATGAAGTATATAAGGTCTGGGTCCAGTCAAGGGATGTCATTCAAGTCCGGTGTAATCTCATGTATTTGTTGCAGGAACTCTGTGCAGTCGTGTATGGTGTCCAAATTCAGATTAGATAGCAAGGTTTCTAGGTTGAGAGATGCAGTTAGGAGGAAAATAACACAAGGGGGATTGAGAAGCAAGGCCTGGTAGTGTGTCAATCGGGTTTGTGTCATCAACTGATTAGGGAGGGAGAATTTTGAGAACCTCCTCTATCGAGTGGGGAGTGGTTATGTTTAGAAGTTGTCTCAGAGTTGATTTGTCAGCATCCTTGATGAAGAGGTCTGAGGTTGTGATAATACAGAGGCAGCCAGACCATCCAGAGGTAACAGTGTCCAGACATTTGGATAAATAGGTCACAGGCCATTTGCAGGGTCTAAGATTTTGAGTCAGGACCCCTTTAGCTAACCTTTTTTTTGTCTATGAATATCTGAAAGGGCTTGTCTATGTCTGGCACAGCTGGTGCCAGGGCCTTTAGTAGAGCTTCTTTTATGGCTCCAAAGGCCCTTTCTTGAGTCTCAGTACAGAGGAAGATCACTCCTCAATCCCAGAGTGCTCTCATATAGGAGTTTGACCACTTGAGCAATTTCCAGTATCCAGAGTTGGTGGAATCCAGCTATGCCTAGAAATTCTTGGACCTGCCTCCAGGTCTCAGGGGCTGGATACTCGGTAGATAGTCTGTTTCTGGGCATGTAATAACCATCTCTTATCTGCTTTTAGAATGTATCTCATGTATGTGACTCTTTAGACACAGATCTGTATCTTTTTAGCTGAAATCTTATATCCCAGTTGATTTAAGGCCTGTAGTAAGCCTTTAGTCACCTGGAAATAAGATGTCTGATTCTTGAAAGCAAGCAATCAAGAGGTCATCCACATATTGAAAGAGGCTTACCGCAGGGTGTAAGGTCTGATAGTCCCTCAGGTCTCGATGGAAGGTTTCATAAAAGATGGTTAGGAAATACTTGAATCACTGGGGCAATCAGGTCCAGGTCAGCCTTGGTCTGAGTCATGCCATTCAAAGGCAAAGATGAGCTGGCTCTTAACCTCCAGACTTAAACTGAAGAAGGTTATCTTTAAAGTCTGAGTAAACTTGGAGCTCTGGAGAGAGGGAGCTCAGGAGGATAAGAGGGTTGGGGAGATTTGAATGAATATACTTAACACATTTATTAATGTCCCTAAGGTTGTACACTGGCTAACAATCATTGATTCCTAGCTTTTTTACTGGCAGAAGTAGGATGTTCCATGGTAACTCACCAGGTACAGAATTCCATGCTCTAGGAGTCAGTTGATATGTTTAGTGACACCCAATTTTGTTTCTGGAGTCATGGGGTACTTACACATACTACTTGGGTACTTGCCTTTAAGGCACCTACAAGTGGGGACGGAGGGCTTGATCTCTGTCAATATTTCAAGAATGGAACATTGGTATTCTAGCATTAAAAGTAACACTTCTAAAGTAAATGTCTATGAAAACAAGCCTGCAGTTATCTTCCAGGTCTAGACATAAGGCAAAGACTTCAAGCTGTGGGGAGAATATTACCCCCATCCCAGTGAGATAAATTTGGACCTTTATTTTGGTCAGTAGGTCCTGCCCCAACAGTGGGTAGGGGCACTCAGGAATAGTCATAAAGGAATGGAAACCCTTTTCTTTGTTAAATCTTTAGTTTGCTTGGTAGCCATGGGTCCATGGGTCCTATAGCCCCTTGTACCAAAGTTTGTTTGTCACATAAAGGACCTAAAGGAATTTTCAGCACAAATTGATGTGCTCCAGCATCCATCAGGAAACCACCTGGCTGCCCCTCCAGCTGGAGAGTTAACCAAGGCTTGGGGGGCGAGTGTTCTGAGCTCTGTCTACCATAGTAGCTAGGCCTGCCAGCTCAAGCATTTTCTGTTTTTCCCAGGGCCCATTTTGTCTTTGTTCTAAGGACATTGCCCCTTCCAATTACCCATCTCCCTACAGTAGGCACATTGTTCCTTCTTTAATCAGGGTCTCTCTGGGGGTTCATCTCCCAGGATCTTACTAAGTCGGTCATGATTTTTGGCAGTATTTGGCTTCAGAGGGACCCTAGACCTATCTCTCGCTAGAAGGATTCAAGTCAATACCCTGATTTGTCTATCCACTACCACTTCTCTACATTATAAACTTTAATGTCCATGGCTATGAACTCAGACATGGTTTTGCCTTCAAAGCCATCGAGACATTGGAGTTTCTTTTTGATATCCAGGACAGCCTTGTTAACACAAGCAATATTGCCTGCCACATGGTGTTTGGATGCTTCTGTGTCCAGTGGAGTATAGGTATGGTAGATGTTCATCATTCATTAAAGAAAGGCACTTGGTGACTCTGTCTTCTCTTGCCTTACCTGGCTTATTTTTGACAAATTTGTCAGCCATCTAATGGCCGCTTGGAGACTTCTCCATAAGAATCTGGTTATAGACCTTTAACCTCTCACTACCTCCAGAGAATTTTAGTCCCATCCCTCATGTGGTCATGTTGAAGGAAGTACTGTATTAATGATGGCCTCATCACCCGTGGGGCAGCCATCGTTCCCTGGGACCAAGTTAGGGCATTCCCTCCTAGTCCTTTCTCTTTCCTCTGTTGTAAAAAGAATCTGAAGAAGTCAGTGATGGCCATTCCAAGGAGGCTGACAGGTGAACAAAAGAGGGGCAAGAAGGGATGTTAGAGTCTGTGACTTTTCGTAAAAAGAGGGAGTCTGGAGTTTCCAGTTGTAAAGATCATTAGTATGGAACAGAAATTATGTTAGATGGTTGCTTCTGGGCAATCCTGTGGCTCAGAGGGGGGAGCAGCTACCTTTCCAGACCACATGTAGCTGGAAGTAGGGTCATGGGAACAGGGGGTTAATAGGGAGAGGGGGAGGATGAGGGCCTCTGGAAAAGGCTGTGGGTGTTGGGGATTTGGGTGAGGGCTTAGAGAGGGAGTCGTCAGGTGGAAGCTCAAGTTCTCTGATTTCCCTCCTAATTTCCCTCTGCTGTTGGGGATTTCATGGGGAAGGAAGATCCTGCATTTCAGGCCGGGAGAAGGAGAGAACTGAAGGTGCAGAAGACTGCCGTTCTGTCCCATCTGCCACTCATGGGTGAGCTAGGAGAAGAGTGACCTCAGCTTTCGATGGGGAAAAGAGAGGTTCCAACCATGTAGAGGAGTCAAACAGAAGGGACAGTCAGGTTGTGATGTAGGGAATTTGATTTGAAAGTCCAGGTTGGGTGAAAACGACACTCCTGACCCTGAGAACAAGATGTAGGTTAAAAGATCCCTCTGGGGTTCAACCAGCTTTAAAGGAGGATGATTCCAGTACACATAAATTCCTGAGCTGCCTCTGTTTAACTTGGGCTGGGAAAACAGCAGTGACATTCCAGAAATCCTGGAAATGGGAAAGGACAAGGTGTAGGGATGCTTCAGTGTTAGAGGAGGACTGGCCCATATTGGAGATGGTTTGTACAGTTATGGCAATGGAAAGACCAATACTAAATACTCCAACAAGTAATGAAGTGGCAAGTTGAAAAACCTGCCTTTGGAATGAGAGGTAGGTGCTGGTAGTCTGCCCTGGTGTAGAAAGGATTCAAAACCACACCACAACAGTGGTCAATGGAGGGTTCAAGGTGTCCCTCTTCTTTTTCTGACTTGAAAACCAATAACATGTCTTTTTGGTCCCTGTAGAGCCCCAGTTTGTCTAGACACCAGATAAAAAAGAGTACTGACCAGTTAGAGGTTGGGGAGCATTCAGTTTCCAGAAAGCTGCTAAATAGTGGGTCTTGGGTCTGGGGGCAATATCTTGGTGGGATCACCAGAATGGAGGAAACTAGATCACCCCAGTTGACCAGAAGACTCCCGATACGCAATTCCAGAAAGTAGCTTTATTCTAGAGACAGAAAAACCAGCAAGCCATGTTCACCCCCCAAAAATTGGCATAGAACCTGGAGAATAGTGAGACAGTCCCTTTAAAGCTTGCTCAGGGTAATTCCAGTTGCTTGAAGTGATTGGTTGTAGGCTCTTACTGGAGTAATTTTATGATTGACTCAATTTCTTGGTCAGTTGATGGTTTGACTGAAGATAGCATGGACAGTTCCTTCTTGTGGTCAGGTAAGACCCAGATTGGTCACAAGACTGGGCATACTTCCCAAGGGTCTCATTAAGGCCAGAAATGACACCACGTAGGATGCTGGGATAATAGGGGCAGAGGTCTCAGCAAACTGGCCCCTTAAAAAGCAACTTTCCTTGGTCCCTTCAGGGAATGCAAACAAATTTCAATGTTGTTGTTTATTTTGATATGCATTATTTATAATAATATTGTAACAAACCATAGTTGAAGCTTTGGCAGCTCAAAAATAGGAGTCAGAATTAGGAAAATGTATCCAGTTGCTGTGTAGTCAGGTTAATATCTGGTCTAGGTAGGGAGTGGTTCCCTGATGGAAAGCTCGATGTAGTTCCCCTTGCATATCATCTGCTATTCATCCATCCATTCTTGATTTTTTTAGAGATGCCCAAATGTAAAAAAAAAAAAGTTGAATCTAAAGATATTCAGAGCAAATAAGGTCTGAAAGTTTCATCTTTAGAATATAACTTCTGAGGGCAAAATGTTCCTTATACTTGTTAGAAATAAAATCATGAAGAGGATGGTATGAATGAAAACTCATCTTCAGAATTAGCAGTACATCCAGAACAATCACCAAATCCAACAAATCATGTGAGTTTAAATTTTTCTAAGGCTATCACTTACTCTTTATCTTCACAAAAACCTGTCTGTGCATTGTGTTGTTGGTCCCATTGCATAGATTAGCAATAAGCTCCATCCATTGTTATCTAGTTGAAAGAAATATAAACCAGAACTATTCTACTATGTCAAAATGTTTCTCAAATATGTTCGTTAATGCCCTTCTGTTCAGGGTAATTTTCAAAAGCAGTTAACACATTTTTTCTTCATCAGATAACCTAAATAACACTTTGATCATATGGCCTTACCAAGGAATAAAGTACTCCACATAAAAGAATTTTCCAAATGACTGAAACAAGAAGTACGCCAAATTTGTTTTAAGAGTTTTAGATAGAACTCTTTCCAGTGCACATTTTACACTTCCCTGCCTTTTGAATGAGTACACGAGACTCCAGATAATCTCACTCTGGTAAGGCACAGACCACTGGCATCTCACTTTTGCTCTGGACATTCATGCAGGGTTAACCTTGAGTAGCTAAACTGGATAAGCCTGCACATCACAATACCCAGGGTCTCTGGATCATTCTTTGAAAGATTCTACATCAAATAGAAATGAAGAACAAAACATTCTCATTTGTTCCATTTTGAGTGACAACCAGTACTTCTTAAATTCACTTAGTTATAAGCTTTCCATGTGTTACTCAAATATCCACCACATGGTGTTTTAGAATGTGTAGCAAAACACTAGGGCTTTGCTAGTGCTGTGTCTTAAGTAAGAGTAAATACTGATGGTGTGGGCTCCTGCTGGCAAGTGAACTGATTATGCCTTGCTTAGCTTCTCAAATTCCATTTGTTTTTCTACTGTTACCTGTAGGATGTTAATATGTGACTGAGGCTTAAGCAACCACTAAATACATTGGATTATATAAAACAGAGAATATTACTGCTAGGGATCTACACTATTGCCCATGAGACTTCTGTTGAAACCGTTCTCTACACTTATGAAAATGGCTTGTCTTTTGAGAATAGACAAAGAAAATTCAATTTGTAAATTACTTGCATGCTCAAAACTATGATGTGCATTAATGAATATTTGCACCTCTTTTTAGAATCAGTGAAAAGTATCCAAAGAGTCGGGGTCTACATGGGGTCAAAGCTGTGTCTGATTTCAAAACCTGTCACCATACAAATCTGTAATCTCTGCATCTAAGTGATGAATTGGGAGCAAGAGCGATAGCTCAGTGAGTAAAGTGCATGCCTCACAAACATGAAGACCCAAGTTCAATTGCCAGCATCCACCTACAATGTTAGACATGGTACTGCACATCTTCAGGTCCTACAGGGAAAAGGTGGAGTCAGTAGGATCGCTGGAATTCCCTGGCTGGCCATTCTAACCAGATTCTCAAGCCCCGGTCCCCATAAGGAGACATTATCTCAAAATAAGTAAACGAATGAAGTAGAATACAAAGAATGACTCTTGAGGGGCACTTACCTAAGGTTGATTTTTGGTCCCTACATGTCCATGTTGACACATTTATCTGTACACACATGTGCAGCTCACATATAAAAAACAGAAGATGGCATAGAATTATCAATTAGAAATAAAAGAACTTGAAAAATCTTAATTGTAAGTTGTTTTAATTTTAAGGATCATCAGTGCAGTAGTAATTACTAAGCACTGAAAATATTTGTTAGCTTGACCTATTTTTAAAATGTGATTTTTTTTAAGAAAAAATGTTCTGGTCAACATCTCTGTTTTTATGCCAATACCAAGCTGTTTTCATTACTGTAGCTCTGTAATAGAGTTTGAAGTCAGGGATGGCAATGCCTCCGGAAGTACTTTTATTGTAAAGGATTGTTTTGGCTATCCCGGGTTTTTTTTTTGTTGTTGTTGTTGTTGTTGTTTTTCCATATAAAGTTGTTTATTGTTCTCTCAAAGTCTGTGAAGAATTTTGATGGGGATTTCATTGAATCT
The DNA here is from genome assembly GCF_982192425.1 of Myodes glareolus. Lineage (NCBI taxonomy): Eukaryota > Metazoa > Chordata > Mammalia > Rodentia > Cricetidae > Myodes > Myodes glareolus. The sequence continues at coordinate 1,447,652 of NC_142045.1, forward strand.
ATAGATTGCTTTTGGTAAAATTGCAATCTTTACTATGTTGATCAACCCAATCCAAGAACAGGGGAGATCCTTCCATTTTCTAGTATCCTTTTTAATTTCTTTCTTCAAAAACTTAAAGTTCTTGTCAAATAGATCTTTCACTTTTTTGGTTAGAGTTACCCCAAGATACTTTATGCTATTTGTGGCTATCGTTAAAAGTGTTGCTTCTCTGATTTCCCTCTTTGCTTCTTTATCCTTTGTGTATAGGAGGGCAACTGATTTTTTGGAGTTGATCTTATATCCTGCCACATTACTAAAGGTGTTTATCAGCTGTGGGAGTTCTTTGGTAGAGTTTTTGGGGTCACTTATGTACACTATCATATCATCTGCAAATAATGAAAGTTTGACTTCTTCCTTTCTAATTCGAATCCCCTTGATCTCCTTATGTTGTCTTATTGCTATTGCTAGAACATCAAGCATTATATTGAAGAGGTATAGCGAGAGTGCACAGCTTTGTCTTGTTCCTGATTTTAGTGGAATGGCTTTGAGTTTCTCTCCATTTAATTTGATGTTAGCTGTCAGCTTGCTGTATATAGCTTTTATAATATTTAGGTATGAACTAAATGCTGACCAATGGAATCGAATTGAACACCCGGACATTAACTCACAAACCTATAAACACCTGATTTTCGACAAAGGAGCTAAAATTATACAATGGAAGAAAGAAAGCATCTTTAACAAATGGTGCTGGCATAACTGGATATCAACATATAGAAGAATGAAAATAGATCCATATCTATCACCATGCAGAAAATTCAAGTCCAAACGGATTAAAGACCTCAATATAAATCTGACCACACTGAACCTGATAGAAGAGAAAGTGGGAAGTAGTCTGCAACACACGGGCACAGGAGACCACTTCCTAGGTAGAACCCCAGTAGCACAGACAATAAGAGAATCAATGAATAAATGGGACCTCCTGAAACTGAGAAGCTTCTGCAAAGCAAAGGACACTGTCATTAAGACAAAAAGACAACCTACTAAATGGGAGATCTTCACCAACCCTGCATCAAACAAAGGTCTGATCTCCAAAACATAAAAAGAACTCAAGAAACTAGACATTAAAACTCTAATTAACCCACTTAAAAATGGGGTACTGATCTGAACAGAGAATTCTCAACAGAAGAAGTTCAAATGACCAAAAGACACTAAAGGTCATGCTCATCCTCCTTAGCAATCAGGGAAATGCAAATCAAAACAACTTTGAGGTACCATCTTACACCTGTCAGAATGGCTAAAATCAAAAACACCAATGATAGCCTATGCAGGAAAGGTTGTGGAGTAAGGGGAACACTCATCCATTGTTGGTGGGAATGCAAACTTGTACAACCACTTTGGAAATTAGTGTGGTGGTTCCTCAGTAAACTGGGAGTCAACCTACCTCAGGACCCATCTCTTGGAAATATACCCAAGAGATGGCCAATCATAATACAAAAGGATTTGTTCAACTATGTTCATAGCAGCATTATTTGTAATAGCCAGAACCTGGAAACAACCTAGGTGCCCCACAATAGAAGAATGGATAAAGGAGGTGTGGCACATATACACTTTAGAGTCCTACTCAGCAGTAAAAACAATGACTTCTTGAATTTTGCATGCAAATGGATGAAAATAGAAAACACTTTACTGAGTGAGATAACCCAGACCCAAAAAGATGAATATGATATGTACTCACTCTAGCCATAAACAAAGGACATTGAGCCTATAGTTTGTGATCCTAGAGAAGCTAAATAAGAAGGTGAACCCAAAGAAATACATATAGTTAACCTCCTGAATATTAGAAGTAGACAAGATTGCCGGGCCAAATTAGTAAGCAGGGGTGTTGGGATGGGTTGGGGGGAAGGGGAAATGGGGAGAGAGAAGGGAGAAGGGAAGATTGGGGAGAACCTGGGGGAGTGGTAGGGTGGAGATGGAGGAAGGACAGATTTAGGAGCAGGGAAGAAGATATCTACATTAAAAGAGCCATTTTAGGATTGGAAAGAGACTTGACTCTAGAGGGGTTCCCAGGTGTCCAAGGGGATTTCCCCAGCTAGGTCCTTGGGTAACAGAGGAAAGGGTGCCTGAACTGGCCTTCTCCCATAGCCAAACTGATGAATATCTTGCATATCACCATAGAACCTTCATCTGGCGAAGAATGGAGATAGAGACAGAGACCAACATTGGAGCACTGGACTGAGCTCCCAAGGCCCAGATGAAGAGCAGAAGGAGGGAGAATATAAAAAAAAAGGCAGGACCGCGAGGGGTGTGTCCACCCACAGAGACTATGGAACAGGGTGGTGGGAGCTCAACAAGGTCAGCTGGACTGGGTCTGAACGAGCATGTGATCAAGCATGGGAGGAGGCAGAAATTTTAAATAAATAAATAAATAAATAAATTTTAAAAAAAAGTTAAAAAATGTTCTGGGGAAAGGGATTCTGAACCCTGCAATTTTTCTATTTTTTAATACTGTACCAAATATAATCCATTCTAATATATTGCTATTTAACATGTAAATGGTATTGTTATTTATATGTGTGTATATATATATAATTATAGTTTAAAAACAACAAAATGATTTATCACCTTTAAAGTTTGTCAGTAAGCTGACATTTTTTGTAGAAAAAAAAATAAATTCAATAAATGTGCCTGTTGACAAGCTTGCATTATGTCTTTAATGTAAACATAAAAATAACATTATAGAGTAGAAAGTTTTAAACATGAGAATGACGTTGATAGATGGAGTTTGATTAAATTTTTTCAGTGGACTGAAATATATGTTTTCTGTAATTCTGAAGAAAGAAAATAAAGCAATCTTATGAACAGAGAAGATTATGGTGGGCTGCCATGCTGGAGTAAAATTGTCATTGTCTTAGCATTTGATGAAGATGGTATGATAAGATGTTGCAAAAAGCAGTTTAATATTAATTAATTAAGCTATCACCACGTGATATGTTTGTGGTTTTCTCCCAGTCTTCTTTTTTGTGGACAGAATTGAAGAAGGAATAGAAAAGTCTTCAATTTCCTTGCTTGTTTTCAAGCAAGTTAGTGGATGTCTAGTAAATCCACAGAAAGCTATGTAGAACCTCTCTGGCTGAAGCTAAGTTGACAGTGTTCAGTGAGGGTGCGTGCCACAGAGAGTGCTTTCTAGGAAGAACAGAACTTGAGACACATTTGCATACTCTTCCCCAACACACACTACTTGGGACAAGATCAGTAAGGTTCCATCTTGTTGCACAGATAGTGTAACCCTTAGAGTTGACCTCAGATGGAACACAGCAAGATCATTTAAATAAGGCTAGTTAAATCCTGCAAAGATGGTTGATTTTCTGATACACATGCCTCATAAAAATGGTGTAACTTGCAAAGCAACCTGGAATGATAAGAAAGGTACCAGCTAAGCAACTGAGAACTTCTAATCACATACCAGTTCTTCAGGCTGCAGTTCTGACTGTGAGAAGCCTCAGAAATGGCTTTTTGGAAAGCAAACACTTGACAGGCATTTAACTCAAAGTAGTAGCCAGGGCATTGGACATGCATATTTGAACATGTGTAAATTCCCTACCTAAGGACTGAAAAACAGATTTTCCAATTCTGGAGGGAAGAGATTTAACTACCTGTCCAGTAAGAGACCAGATGGTGTTTTCTGTAACTGCCAGACCAGGAACAACTGCCTTTCTAAAACTAAAAAAAAAAGAATGAGAGAATTAACAATGGCAGGTTTATTCACACCATGAATATGTGTATAAACACTGAGCATGCAGGATACGGAGAGGGTTCAGCAGGTAAAAGGGCTTCCCTTGCAAACGTGATGGCCTAAGTTCAAACTACCAAATCCATGTGCTCACATGTTTACTTGGGATTCCAGCAACTGGGAGGCAGAAACAACTGGATTTCTGGGTCTCAGTGGCCATCCAGCTTAGCCTAGCCTATGAGAGACTCTGACTTGATAAACAGTCTTCTATCTAAGCCTAATCATAACACTACACCTAACCATAACCCTCACTCACCTGTTCTTACATACACACAAAATGAACACATAAACATAAAAACAAACTAAAGAAGCCAGAAGAAGACATTGGACATTATACAGCATAGGAAATAAAACAAATCTGAACAAAACGAGATGTTATTCTAAGATTTAAAATAAACTGTGCAAAAGTCAGTTTCAACTCAGAAAAGCATCAATATAAGTCTGATTCACTTCATGGAAATTTCTAGTCTTTTATTGTATGTTGTGTGTCTGGAGGGAGTCAATATTTAAATTTAGAGTAATTTTAGAGTTACTGACAGTACAGGTAAAAATTTATAGTTTCATAGCTGTAGAGATTTTGGGTTCACTTAGGAGAATTGTTCCTTTTCTGTATGAGCTTCTGCACGGAGGGAGGCTGGGCTGATTGGGATTAACATGCTTTACATAGTTTTTACTCAGTTAACCTCTATGAATAGAGGAATGGAATTTTTGTGGTGTGAGGTTTAAAGAAATTCCCCTTTCTTTTTTTTTTTTTTTTTTTGGTTTTTCGAGACAGGGTTTCTCTGTGGTTTTGGAGCCCGACCTGGAACTAGCTCTTGTAGACCAGGCTGGCCTCGAACTCACCTAGATCCGCCTGCCTCTGCCTCCCGAGTGCTGGGATTCCCTTTCTTTAAATGAATAGCTGAGGTTGAGTTTGCTTTTTCTGAACATTAACAATCATAGTTTGCAAAGAAGCATTTATTGTAGGGGGAGGATTGTCAATACGACCCTGCATGCCAGTTCCATGTCTGCTGGAAAATAAGATAAGAGCAATTTGGAGACTAAAAGGAAAAGGTCTTGTGAACACTGTCTTAAGTACCAGGAAACAATTGTAAAAACAAAGAAACAAAAAAAAAGGAATTATGGGCTACATGTATGAGCTAAGAAATGTTGTCACTGAATCCACAATCCTGAAATTAGAAGTGTTCAGACATGATTAAGTTATGAGAGAATGCTACAGAGTCTACCCGACACCTGCACCAATAAAGACATCTGTGGAGTTGATGGATTTGTGTCTTTCCTGGTTGTCCCACAGGCACTGAGTTCAACTCGCGTCTTATCTTTTATTTTTTAGTTATACTTGTGAATGTGTGCGACTGAGTATGTATGTGTGTATGCATATGTGTGCGTGTTTATGTGGAGGCTAGTGGTCAATCTCAGCTGGCATGCTTCAAGTGCAACTGCTCTTAGTTTTGAGAAAGGCTTTAGATTAGTAGCTTTGTGTTGTCAGTTATGAGAGTGACATGTTTTCTGTCTTTCTGTGATTTAGTCTTGAAGGTCAGGCCGTCTTAGGAGATGTTCCACTTATCAGGTTAGTCAGGTGCTCCTCCAGCTCACTGAGAATGTCTAAATTCTGAAACCAGTTTTCATGTTCTGCCATCATTTTTTATTTTAATTGCTTCAGTCAATATAATAATTATCAATTTTGTCATTGTTTACAAAGAACTCATCTCTTTTTTTTTTTTGGTGTCCTCTTAGTTTCCTATGGACAGTTTTATTATTTGTTCTTTATCATGTTTTTTCATCTACTGTGTTGAACTTTGTTTATTCTTTTACTAGTTATCTGCTATATGCATCCAATGTGGACCTTTCTTGTTACAACGTTAGCAACTATGAATCCCATTCTTGGCTTTCTTTTTACTTCATTCTATATATTTTTGGATTTTTTGGATTCCATGTATTTTTACTTCTTTTGACTAAGTTATTTTCTATTTTCAAATATGTTCTTTGCCTCTTTCAACTTTCAATTAAGAACATGTTGCTTAATTTCTACACATTTGTGAATTTTCCATTTGCCCTTCACGTCTCACCACCTAGTATCCTTCAATTATATTTGGGAATATACTGGAAATATGATTTCAAAATTTTAGACAGTGTGAAAAGGAAGAATGTATTTTGGTTTGGGAAAGAAGATGACATAGATTTACCCTTTAAGAATGAGCATCGTTTTTTTTGTTTTTTTTTTTTTCCCGGAGAAAATGCCTCAAAACGATAGGATCTATGATGAGGTAGGAGAGTATTGGAAAGGAGCATTATATCAGAAAACATACATATTATCTTAAAGAGAGCAGAGCAACTTTCTCTTTAAAACCTGGAGACGAACTTCATTGAAGAGGAAAAGTAAGAAAGTTAGTTGCCATGCATAGAATAACAGGGGGGAGACCCAGAAGAAAAGGGGCCTTCTGATAAATTCTCTCAGCCAAGGGAAGTATCTAATTTTATATGCTTTCAAGAGGTGGCAGGGAGTTTGATACCATGTAATATAGTTCAACCTAGCACAGCTGACAAAGAGCATAGAGGAGCCTGGTGCTGGAAAGGATCATAAATCAGAAGCTGAAAACCACAGTACAGACAGCACGTTAGCTCTCTGTCCCAGAGACAGCGCCAGAGGGCAGGGACCTGGTGTCTTCAGGCTCTGACTAGCTTACAGTGGTCAGTGTTTTAATAGCAAATGTTTAAATGGGAAGGCCCATGATCTGCAATCTTCTAAAGTGTGTATGGGTTTCTTTGGCTTCTTTGGCACTTTGGTTACCTTGAATGGGTAAAAACTCGACATAATATGGTTATCTCATTGCCTTTTTGGAGCAGTCATGGCCCCTGACTAAGAAAACCAATACAGATATAGTGATGTCTATTGTAATTGTAGTGCAGCTATTAATAGACTCTAGTGAGAAGGAAGGAAGTGTCATAGGGTTATTGTCTGGGGTTCCATTCACTGCAGCTTTCTCTCCTTCTCCCCAGCTGTATGTGATCTTGGGAGACACCAGCACACAAGAAAGTAATAGGCTATTTAAGAGGGTGGCCCTCTGAGGCAGGTCCAGCTAGCTTGCACTCTATGCTGGAGTGTGACTTTGTTGTCACACAGCTTTTAGCGGATCACCCAACTTTCTCGAAGTAAACCCACACCCATGGTCTGTAGGGAAGTCCAACTCTGCCTGTTGTCTGAACCTCATCCTGGATGAACAAGATATGTATGTGTTCACATTTTCCCAGAGGTTGATACACAAGGTTATTATATCAAGTCTTAGTTGTTTTGATAAAATATTCCGGCAAAACATCTTAAGTAAGACACACTTCACTTTTTTAATTTAGTTCCAGAGATATACAGTTCATTATGAAGAGAAAACATGGTTTAAAAAAAAAAAGCTGACAGACACAGCAGCACAAACAATAGGATTATTTATCATATTCTATCCACTCTCTAGTGGCAGGAGTGTGAACAGGAAGCTCAGCTGGGCTATAGGACCTCAAGCAAGGTCTACCTTCCTGACTCACCTCCATCAGCAAGGCTACCAGTTTTTTAAGGTTCTGCAACGATCTTAAATAAGACCTCCTGCTGGGGACTAAGTATTTGAACACACGAGTCTGTGTAGGCCTTTTTATATTTATAACACATCATGCCCATTATTAAAGATATCACAAAAAGGAACATAATTAACAATTTATAGTGTCTTTTGTGGTGTTGACAATTTCACCTTCCCTCACTTTAACACTTGCTGATGGTTTCATTTACAGGGTATGTCTTCTTTCTTTTCCTCAACATTTAATTGGGGCTGCTTGCAGTTTCAGAGATTTAGTCCCTTACCATCATGGCAGACATGGTTGCATGAAGGTGGACATGGGGCTGCAGGAGGAGATGAGAGTTCTACATCCCAACCCACAGGTAACAGGAAGTGAAGTGTGTGTCCCACTGAGTACGGTTTGAGAAAAGGAGACCTCAAATTCGACCACCACAGTGACATGCTTTCTCCATCGAGGCCACACCACCTAATCGTGCCACTCCTTTGGGAACCATTTACTTTCAAAAATTGTTTTTATTCATTTATACTGCCCCACTTCTACCATTTTATCCACTTCTAAAAGCTGTTTTTATTTTATTTATTTTTATTAGATCACAGTTTATTTTTCATGCTTTCCATGTGTTTTCTTGCAATTTAGAAGATTAATGGTATAATTCTAAATGTCTTATCTCTGAGATAGTAGAATTTATACTACTTTAAATTTTTTTAAATTAGTGGATAAAATCAGATGTACATAAAGTTAACTTTAAATAACAATACTATGATTAACATTGCTGCCTCTTTGGGGTTGTCCTGGCCTACTGGGCTGGTCAGAATTATTACAGGGAGAGTTTGTGGCTTTCTGCAGAATGGATAGAGCCACTGCTATCTAAGCTTGTAGAGCTCTCTCACAGATGTAAAGTGAAACCTGGCTACCTAGATTCCAGAGCTAAGGGTCTACACACACCGCAGGTGTTTCCTATTCATCGACACATCATTACACATCGACCCCTCCCCTCTACGCTAAATGTACATACATTGGGACCCTAGAGAATGTTTTTTAAATTATGGTCCTGGAATTAATATGAAAAAAAACCTTTTCTTATGCCTGCACTTATTTTGTTTCTGATTTTAGGCCCACCTTCATTATTTTTTTTGTTCTTCTTTATGTAGATTTTGAATTTTATTAGTTTTAATTATGTGCTCATGTGTGACAACATACGATTTTTGCACACCAGCACAGGTGGCAACCGAGGTCTGAGGCAAATGATCCTCTTCTAGCTGAAGTTACAACCATTTTATCTACCAAGTGGGTTCTGGGAGCCACATTTAGACTCTCAGGAAGGATAGCAAGTACTTTTAATCACTGAGCCATCACTGTGTGAACTGCAGCTCTTTTCATTGATTTTAGGTGCTGTAAGATAATTATAAGCATTTGCTCAGTGTGAACGTCATATAGCCACCCCTTTGAAAGAATTCTTTATCCATTCTACCACAAACATGTTCCTCATTAATTTGAATACAATGCAGGGAACTCCTTTTACGGTTTAAAGACGGTCATATAATAATCTTATTGTCCTGTCCATGTCCAGTGATTTCTTCCTTAATGATTTCTGTATTTGGCTCAATTTTAATGTGTAGGATTGTCACCTTTGGATTGCACTATGAACAACTTTTATGTTTATTAGTCAATTTTCTCTTTCAATGATCTGTTTTTCAAAGTGTTGCTTGAGCTCCTCTCTGGGCAGGAAGGCTCAGCTCAGTTCCACACTGTCCTCAGCTGTGTGAACACGGTGCTCAGCTGCCAATCGTGCTGTGCATTGGAAGTAGCAGAAGTGGCTACTAATTCTTATTAGAACCCAGGCAGGCCTATACAATCTCTTTTGCTCAGTTCTTCTGTGAAAGGCTTACAGGTCATGCCCAACTGCAGCATCTTCATGCCCCATCTCTCGCTGGAGCCTGTCTTACCTCTAACTGTAAATAGGCTCTTTCAGAAACCAGGGTCTTAAAAGGAGAACATCTATAGGCAAGGAAATTGGCAGCTGTTACAACATCACATACTAACTCATCCCATTCTTTTTTCTGATGCCACCTTCCCAGGAATATCCTTGGGGCTTCTCAAACATCTGCCTCAGTCAGAAATAAAGGAAAACAGCAATGGTCATGTAGGTGACCTTGAAACCATCTTCTCATGGTGTCCCAGAAACTCTCTTTCCCTGGTCTCTCATCACAGTGGAGCTTTTGATCAAAATCTTTTCCCCTTCGGTTACTGGAAGCTTTCCTTCAGATTTGTCAGCTGGTGCTACTTGATGGTATAGAAAAGCCTTATTCTAAAAGATGATCCATCTCTGTCTCTCTACGAAACCCGACTCCTCCCCCAAACCTAACCATCCTGTGCTGCCTCTGTTCTGTACACTATGGTTGCTGGGCTGGAGGTCAGGGGAGTTTGTGCTCCAAGTAAGTCTTTTACTCCTCGTTTATGTGTAGATGAGCTCTGTGTGTATGTGAAGGGTGTTGATAGCCACACTGCTTATCTATACTCTCCTGAGACCCACACACAGTCTTCCTGTATGAGATGTGTGCGCATTTGTGTGTTGTACACAAAGTGAAGACATGGCCAGAGAACCTTGAATGTAGCTCACTCATATTATACTACAGTATTGAAGGCACACATGCTGAAGGAGACAGCAGTTGTCTTCCTGGTTCTGACTTTACAGATATAACCTCTTTCAGCTATTCTCAGTAGTTCTAGACTCCTAGATGAATTTCAGATACACAGGTTGTACTGTGATTTAACAAATATATACTATTTCACAAAAAATTTGGTGAAGTATGGGTCTACAAAACATTTTTAGGTAATGAATTCATTGTCAATGGTTTTAAATCACTAGAAATAATATTAATAACATTATTAATACTACAAATACTGGATTGTGTTTCATATTTGTGTCTTGCTATGAGTTCCTTGCTTCTTTGCCTGCTGCAACTGTCAGAGATAAGCCAAAGTGGAGCTTAGTATTGTCTAAGTTATGCCTGGCATCCGATCATGCTGCTTTGTATCCTGTCCTGTCTGCAGCGCTCCTTCCTGCTGTGTTAGTTCTAGAGGACTCCTCTGAACATGGGGAGTCAGTGACCAACTTCAGGGGAGGCCCTTCAACTGTTCCTTACCTATCAGCAGTAAGTGATTGTTTTGTCATTGTTCCTGAGGCGTTAGTCCTTCTGAATTCATGTTTTTGAGACACCCTGGGGAAGCTATCATTTTCCTCTGAGCAGCCCTGCAAGCTTCTTGAACTCTGACCAAGACAAAATACTGAAAGATAAGTGAGGTCAGGAGCTGCTTTATTGAACAGACCCGGTCTGATCCAAATCAGAATGAGAACAGAGGGGTCCTGTGGCTGGTAGTGACTGCCTTCCAGTTTTTAGCAGCTATAACCTACCCTTAAGTAGTGAGAATCAATGTTTTCATTGAATAGGTTAAAGGTTGATGTCTGGTATCTTCCTTAGAGTTCTATATCTCACTTGTTGAAAGAGGGTCTCTTACTGAATGGGCGAATCATGGATTGGCTAGTGAGTCCCTGGGATCTTCCTGTCTCTACTTTCCTCGTACAAGAATCACAAGCATACCCCACCACACTCAGTGTTTTTATGTGTGTTGTGGGGCTTGAACCTAAGTACTCATGCTTGTATTAGCTGGTATAAAACTAACAGAGGAAGGAAATGAACCCAGACAATCAAATATCAAATTAAAGGCTAAAGCAAAGCAATGATGAGAACATTTATGATTTGAAGTTTAGTGTTTGCCCACACGCTTACATGGTTTAGAAATAACATCTATAAGAAAGTAAAGAAATTGCTCAAATCATACTGCTAAAATGAACTGGCTAGGAAAATGGAGTGATGACTCGTTGGTTACGAACAGGTATCTCTCTTATAGAATAACTAGATTCAGTTCCCAGAATTTGCTTTGGGTGGCTCACAATTTATTGCAACTCTAGTTTCAAGGAATCCAAGGCACCTTTATTCTTATGCATATATCCCCCCACAAACAGATACACATGAACATACATAATTAAAATAATGAAAAATATTTTATTTAACTGTTTGTGTTGTGCTCTTTCAAACTAGCAAACTTCGATATTTGTTCTGTAATCACACTGACCTCTTATCTTTGTACCATTTCTAGAATATTCTGATGTTCAATAATTACATGCTCTGACCTAAGACTTCAGGCAGGTATAACAAGGAGAAGGGGTAAAATGATAATTTGCCTAAACAATGGCCTGGAAACCTGGTCCAGACCAGACTGCTAGGGCTATGAAGCCAATGGCGTGTTTTATCTCTCCATTCATAAGCAATGCCCTGTCAGCTGCTCTCATCCTGAAGTCATACGGAGCTATTTCTGGCTTTCCTGTATATTTTCTCAGCTCATGAGCATTTATCCTTGGCGTTCGTGAGAAGAGGTGGCAAAGCAGTTTCTCTGTAAATAAATTGAAACAGATTTTGAAGCAGTATTATTTTATTTCCCTTTTCATTTCCTCAGCGTGACAGCACCTAAAATGATATCACCCTGCAGGGACTTCTCAACACCATCTAAAAAGACACTTTCTATTTTTAATTAAAATTAAGATTTGTAATTTAAAATTTCTATTTGTAGGTATCACTGTGACACAATGGATGTTACATTAAACTTCTAAAATTTCTATTTTGAATTAAAAGTTTCTATAAGTTTCAAGTCCTTTTCTATGTAATTATTAAAATTTGCACTGGAATCTCTTCTAATATTTTTAATATTTCACAAAATCATAAATCTTATGCTTTCAATGTGGACATCTGTGTGCTGCGTGCATATGTGTAGACCCACATGTGTGTTCCGGTATGTGTGTACATATATACTCATGGATGTGGAGACCCAACACTGGGATCTGCTATCTTCCTTAACCATTCTCTACCTTATATAATGAGGCAGGGTCTCTCACTTGCACTTGGAGTTTTTTTGCTTAGGGAATCCCTTATCTCTACTCCCATGTGACTGCTCATAGATCACCATGTATATTAGGTATTTATAAGTTCTTGGCATTCAAACTCTGGTTTTCACATCTGAATAGGAAATGCATTACCCTCTTAACCAACTTTCTATCTCTGTATTTTATTTTCTTAAAAACTAAAATTTCCAAGGCTGCATGGTGAAATAATTGCATGGGGCCCATGAATACTTCAAGATTTTATAATTCTGAATATTATCATTTCTTTCATTACTGTAGTAATTAATAAAAGTGTGTTTGTGTGTGTGTGTGTTTGCGTGTGTGTGTGTGTGTGTGTGTGAGAGAGAGAGAGAGAGAGAGAGAGAGAGAGAGAGAGAGCACGTGCACAGCTTTTCAGATCAATGGAAATGCCTTGTGAACCAAGTAAACATGGTCTCTGAAGAGGATCTCTACTGATAACTTTAACTGATGGAGTTGAACAGCTGGGTCTCAAATACAGACAATACCTAAGTTCTCTTCCGTGTTTGATGACAGTATGTTAAGAGAAAATTGGGAATCATCTCTTGAACTTGCTGCCTCATATGACCTGGGTGTCTTTATAAAATGCTATTATGTCCTCAATATGATAATTTGGCTTCAGAGAGCTCCTGAAGATTAGATGGTGTGAAGCAAGAGCTCGCAAGTAGGTTCAAGTAGTAGATGGTCCCAGCTCTGTGAGAAGCATTGACAGAGGAGGACAGTGAGTGATCATAAGCAAAAGAACACCTCAAATCACTGCTTCTAGTGTAAAGGGGCCCCAGCAAGTCCCAGCAGGGCAAACAGTACTCTGGCAAGACTTCCTCTTTCCACATTCTTTTTGCTTTGCTAAACTGATTAGAGTACATTCTCAACAGCCAGCCAACAAAATCTATCCTCTCATTTGGCTATTTATTCCTCCTGATGCTAACTACCCATCAAGGTCCAACTATCAAAAACCAGCAATCAAAAGCCCTCACATGACTATCATAACTAACATACCCCCCCCAAAAAAAAACCAAATCAGGCTAGCACAGGGAATGGGGAAAGGGTAAGGCCTTCCAAAGCCATGTTTGCCAAGCTCAAGCCTGCTGGAGAACCTTCATTCATTTTTATTTTCGTTTTATTATTGTGGTGCTATGTGTTGGGTAAATGGGCCTTGTTCTATTCTTCCTGACTGCTTCCTGCTGACATTGGGGCATCATTGCTAGGGACCCAAAGAAACTAGAATGCTGGACAAGGTCAGGAAGAACAGACTATGTTAGTTGATGTTCAGGTTATACAAGACCATCTGAGGCTAGGGAAGCAAAGTCTGTGAGACTGGACCAGGATGTACCTTCCACAGAAAGAGTTGAGACATGTGCTAGGTTTGTTGGAACAGTCTGCAGTTGAATTGAAACCTATTAGAACAGATAGACTAGGGACAGAGGGTAAAGTTAAGGTGTTTAGGGAAACAACTATCTTGAGTGTACATTTGAAACTTTTGCAGTGGTTTTTATGCTTTTTGAGGTTCATATGTATTTACTTATTTGTCTGTTTCATAAAAGATTTTTTTTCTCTTAATCCCTGTTTTACGGGACCAGAAGCATCCAGGTTATAGTCTTATATCTAACTTTCCTATCAGGAAACTTTGTTTTTGATATGTGTTCATGTTTTCATAGGTATTAAAAGTTGATTTATTGAGCTGGGAAATTTCTGATAGAAAGTATGCCTTGTGTGTACAAGGCTCTGGGTTGGTCCATTCTCAAAACTACAGATCCAAACACTTGATTTCTTTTTATCATTAAGACATGGCCAATGGTTGTGTACTTTTATTGTACTTAGATGTTAAGTTGGTTCAATTTTAAATTTTAGCAACCCAGTCCAAGCCTCTATAACAGAGAAGACCAATGCTCCATGGCTTCCAGCAGCTAGCTAGAGATTGTGGGTGGCACAATTACAGACATCTTAAAAATATTTTCCTGAGCAATGACCGATGGCCTCTAGCTCAATGTCTTAGATTCATTTTTGTTGCTGTGATAAAACATTCTGATCAAAACCAACTTGGAGTAGAAAAGTTAACTTTAATTCACTGTCTAGTATGGAAATCACAGGAGGGCTAGCCTGAAGTAACTGGCCACATCGACAATAAAGAACAGAAATCAATGAACACATTCATGCTTAGAACTCTTCCTGTACTCTTACATAGTCCAGAACCCAAAGCCTGAGAAGGTTTTGCCTACTTACACACTGCCTCTTCTAATGTCAATTAGGGTAATAAAAAAATTTTCCACAGATGTAGACATAGGACCATCTGATCTAGATATTCTCTAATTGATACTCCAATACTATGTGAGTCTACATCGTATCTGTGGCAATTTAAACTAACTACCATCTTCACCAAAGGAGAAATGAGAAGGGGTGTGTTTACACTCTTAGCAAACAGACTGCCTCCATCTAATTCACCAGACACTTATTATCCCAGGAAGCAGCTAAAATATTGAGTTTTCACAGAGCTTAAAATTTTGGTCTTGAGAAATGACTCCGTGGTTAGTCTCATTTGCTGCTCTTTAAGAGGAAGCTCACAATTGCCAGGAAATCTAGCTCCAGGGGACAAAATGTCCTCCCTTTCCTGGCCCTCAAATACATGAATGGACACAGACAGTTTATGTGCATACTTTTAAGATGGAATAAACCTGTCTGGGGCTCCTGGAAGTATTCTCATGCATGTTAGATTTGGCAGCCACTCTTTCTTACACCAGAACCACTCTTCATGTCCTGTTTGGTGAAGATATACTTCAGTTTAAAGTCTTCATCAGTTAGGTGCTGACCTTTCCATTGACCCACTCCCCCTTTCCTCCCTGGTGCATTCTAAACCTTCTTTAATTGATTTTGACCACTCTGCCTCACATGTTCCACCATGTTAACAAATTCTCTCATATAATTGACTTCATGCATAATTTCTCATGATTTCAATTCAATGAAGATAGAGATAGTACCTCTTTTATCTGTCATTCAGCTTCTACTATGTAGCCTGGCAGTCAAGTAGTTGCTAATATATGCTACATTAATGAAGGATCAAATGAGTCAATAAACTAATAAAGGATTTTATTGGAAACCCTATTGCTAGCAATTTCTATGTACCTTTGGGCGAAAGTAAACTGACAAAATAATGCACTTATGATTTAATAAAATACATTCCTAAGGTACTGAAATGCAGGTAGTGCACAGGGAACGAAGTGAATTAAAGGTGACTCCACTCAATAGCATATAATACCTTGATAATGCATTCTGTAATCCTCTTGGCCTTAAAGTAAATATTATAAGAATGTGAATATAGCAGCAGATGTTTTTAACTCTCCTGATTACATCATATATCTTATTTGTGTTTATTCAAACACAAAGCAGTACATAATGGTTTAAATTATACTTACAAAATATACTTCATATAAAAGCAGACTAAGTTTTGGAGGTGACTTTAATCTAGAAAAGGGTCTATCTTTTGTTCACCTGATAAAGTTAGAGTCTCAAGGTGTGAGTATCAGGAATTACTGAACCTTTAAACGAATGGCAAAAAATTTCTTCATTGTAAGAAAGGAGAAGAGAAAGCAAGCAGAGAATTTCATATGAACAGAGAAGAATTTTGCTTATGATTTGCAATGGATAGTTATAGATTATAATGTTCTGGAATATTCTCTAATTCTCAGTCTACTGTTAAAGGTAATGATTTCTGTTCTTTTTAAATGCAGTATGGCTAACACTTGCTGCAGTTTGGTTTCTGTTCTCTATATATCTCAGTGAGTGGGCTCCATTCTTATAGTTTACTCTCTTGTATGGATGTGAGGAATTAGAGTCTGCTACCTCTTTGAATTTGTACTTGTAGATCTGAATTTTATTGAATAGGCAGTATGCTGTGGGAGCTCCTTCAGCCAACAGCTTTTAATATACCAGCCTACCTGGGCATGATCTCTTATACTATAAATGCAGCTGTAAAATGTACATTTACTCTTGCTTCCAACTCTCACTTCCAACTGCTAGATTTGGTTCTTGTTCCCTATTTGTGCAGGGGGCTGTGACCTAGGACTGTGATCTGTGAGTCTACCCTTAAATAAATAACACTTTATTATACACAATTCTGAACTAATATTATTTTGTAACTTTTAGCATCATTTGGTGTCCAATGTGGGATCTAGTCCACACATTTTGGGATCAGTTTGCCAGGCACTTGGCACATTGGCCACTGACTCTCCCGCCCAGTCCTTGGGACAATGGTTTTGTACTTTTAAAGATTTGTCTATTACATACTGATGAATATTTTGCTTATCACCATAGATCCTTCATCTGGCAATGGATGGAGATAGGGACGGGGACCCACGTTGGAACACTGGACTTACCTCCCTAGGTCCAAGCGAGAAGCAGAAGGAAGAAGAACGTGAGCAGGGAGGGCAAGATCAGAGGGAACCTTCTTCCGGCGATGGATGGCGATGTAGACAGAGACCCACATTGGAGCACCGGACTGAGCCCCCCAAGGTCCAAAGGAGGAGCAGAAGGAGGAAGAACATGAAAAAGAAAATCAGAACCGCAAGGGGAACGATCACCCACTGATACAAGGGGACTGATCTAATGAGAGTTCACCAATGCCAGTTGACTGGGACTGAAGGAGCGCTTGATCCAACCAGATTCTCTGGAGGAGGCTGGATTCCCTGAATGTGGCTGGCCCGAAGTCTTTCTAAAAAGTCATTGACAATGACTCTGGGACTTGTTTCCTCTGCATATTCTGGATTTTTTGGAGATCCAGTCTGTTTGGATACTCACCTTCCTGGACCTGGAGGGAGCGGGGAGGAACTAGAACTACCCACAGGGCAGGAAACCCTGACTGCTCTTAGGGATGGAGAGGGAAGAGGAGAGGGAGTGGGAGGAGTGGGAGGGTGTTGGGAGGAGGGGCGAAAATGGAAACTTTTATATTTTTTTTTAAAAAAAAAGATTTGTCTATTGTACTTGCTTAATAAAATGCTGATTGGCCAGTAGCAAGGCAGGAAGTATAGGTGGAATGACCAGAACAGGAGAATTTTGGGAAGAGGAAAGGCTCAGTCTGCAGTCATCATCCAGACACAGAGGAAGCAAGATGAGAATGTCTCATTGATAAAAGGTACCAAGCCATGTGGCCAACACAGGCAACAATTATGATATAAAAATTAGTTAATAAGAAGACTGAGCTAATAGGCCAACAGATTAATTAATTAATTAATGTAGAACTCTGCATGTTTCCTTGGGACTGAATGGCTACAGGACCGGGTGGGACAGAAACCCTTGTCAAAAGCGGTATGTATACCTTAAATTGTAAATGTTTTAATTTTTCCTAAATCTGGATCAAGACTATTTCTCATGGTCCTCCAAACTCATGGATTGGAGGCATAAGACACTGAAGTGCAAGCTAATTTCTTTTCGTGAGTATTTCTTACTGATCAAAGGTTTTCCTGTTGTCATATGACTGTTATGGAGCAGAGTCCATAGGGATTCTTTCCCTCTAGCACTGGTAAAATATTACTATAAGCAACGCTGTAAAGAGCAGGAAATAAATTAAACCTCACAGATTATATCAATGTCCAAAAGTAAGGCTATCTGTCTAAAAACATTTCTCTTAATAATAGCTTTTAAAATTATTACTTTTTAGAACAGAAGTATGGACTTGTCACAATTTACAAAATGATTTCGTATTTATGTCTGTGGAAATATTTACATGAAGTTCCATATTATAACACTGACCTTGAAGACCTAATCCTGAGAAATGAGAAAATATTTGAATGAATTTAAAACTACATCAAGGCTATAGGATGATGCTCATGTACATGTGTGTTTGTGTTCATGTGGGTTATATACATCTGTGTATGAATGCACACATGTGTGTACACGCCTGTGGAGGCCAGTGGAAAATTAGGGTGACATTCCTACTTTCTACTTCTGGTCTGAGACAAGGTCTGTCATTAGACTGGAGCTTTGCTTAGTAGGCTAGACTTCCTGGATAGCAAGCTTTGAGCAATCAACCTGTCTCCATGTCCCATCTCACCATCCCTATTATTAAAAATACACGTTACGGTTACTATATTGGACTTTTATGCTGGCTCTTGGGATCAAACTGAGGTCATCACACTTGCAATTCAAGAACATTTCTGCTGAGCCTGCAGCCCTCCTTGAGCAACTATAGACAGTTAATGGTCTCTGGGGAAGGAGGGATTTTTTTCTTTAGTAATGCCATTGACCCTAAATCACCAATTTTACTTTAAATAATACCTCATCCATGCTCCTGTAGGCAATTCTACCTAAACTCCTCACTGGTTTACAAAGAAAGAAAGAAAGAAAGAGAGAGAGAGAGAGAGAGAGAGAGAGAGAGAGAGAGAGAGAGAGAGAGAAAGAGAAAAAAGGATAAAAAGGGCAGGGAACAGGAAAGGGATAAACTGAGTAAAAATGGGGCACTGTGCGAATGGGAGATCAAAAAATGCTCATAGGAGAACCTATGTAAAATAATATTTTCATACAAACTGCAGAGTAAAACCCATTATTAGGACTGTCAAGATGTATTAGTGAGTAAAGGTTCTTGTCTCTACACCTGTCAATCTGAGTTCAGTCTTCCTGACCCACACGGTAGAGGAGAACACCAATTCCACCTGAAGGTCAGAACACATGTACACCCCTCACAATAAAACAAATATATGTAAAGCTTTGAGCATCCTTTGGATATATACCCAAAAGAGGTATTTCTGGGTCTTGAGGAAGGTTGTTTCCTAATTTTCTGAGAAATCGCCACACTGACATCCAAAGGGGTTATACCAGCTTGCACTCCCACCAGCAATGCAGAAGTGTTCCCTTTACACCACAACCTCTCCAGCATAAGTTGTCATCAGTGTTTTTGATCTTGGCCATTCTTACAAGTATAAGATGGAATCTCAGAGTTGTTTCAATTTGCATTTCTCTGATGAGTAAGGATGTTGAACATTTCCTTAAGTTTCTTTCAGTCATTTTAGATTCCTCTGCTGACAGTTTAGGTCTATACTTCATTTTTTTTTCTTGGATTATGTGTTATTTTGGTGTCCAATTTCTTGAGCTCTTTGTATATTTTGGATATCAGACCTCTGTCTAATCTGGGGTTAGTGAAGATCTTTTCCCATTCTGTAGGCTGTTAGAAAACTGAAAATTTTAAGGGTTCAATTATATCTAAAGTGTAAACCCCATTATTCTATTTTTCATAATCTTAAACAAAATATTAGTTATTGTTTCATGACTATTCTGTAGTAATTAGTGAAGGGACCACAGTGTGTGGCTTCTAGTGCCATCCTCAGAATATGATGTTCAGATATATTTGTCTCTGCAGCTATCAGAACTAACTATGGTCTCAGGCAGCTTCTATGATCATTGTTTATTGAAGTCTTAAGCTTTAACCTGGTCTGTTCTGTTTCGTGTCACATCCAGCTGTATATTTCTTCCGAATGGCAGATGCTTCCTTTAGTCATTTGTTTTTTCTTGACAGCACACTTTGCTGGAATTGCTTAAAAATCTAATTCAATTGGAGATAGTCAGCTTTGTATGAACAATGTGTTACCCATCTCCACCCCAGTTCAGAAGGTACTTCCCAGACTTCCATTTTCCTTAGTTCTCTTTGCTTAACCTATAGTTTTTTTTTTAACTATGTTGTGAGTACACATGTGAACACATGTACCCACACAACTCTCCCCCACCACATGTTTGTGTGTTTGGGAGTGTATTTCAAATATATGTGTGGAGATTAGATAACAATTTTCCGAAGTTGGTTTTCTCCTACCGTTTGGGTTCCAGGGATCCAACTCAGGTCCTAAGATTTGGGGAAGAACCCTTACCTGTGAAGCTTTTTCCACTGACCCATCTTTGCTTACATTTTACTGAGTGATGAATCACTGGATTCAGTGAGGTTGCTAACAGAAAAGAAGCAGACTCAAAGGCAGTTGCATTATCAAAAAGCCCAACCAAACTGGGAGATGATTCAGGGCCTTGGAATTACTTCCAAACAGTACAGCTCATTGGAGAGTCTCCCCTCTCTTCATAATTTCTTACTTGGAGATGAGTCTTTTAAACCCTGAAAATGTCAGAAAATTCCTGAAAATTGTGAGTTGTCTGCTTGCTGAGTCTTCTAAATTTTCTTATTTTCTGAGCGGTAACAAGTTATCCAAACTATAAAGATTCTGTTTGGAAGAAACAGCTACACAACATCCTAGTACAAATCCTTTCTTCCGAGGGTCTTATTTATTGATCACGGTGTAGAGTAGGTTTTAATCTCAGGACAACTTTATTGTCTTTCAAAACACAAGGAATTGGTAAACTAAGGTTTGTTTATTTTTTTAAACATGGTTTCTAGGTGCAAACTCAGGCACTCATGCTTGTACAACAAGCACTTTACCGAGTGATCCTTCTCCGCAACCGTGTGTGTGTGTGTGTGTGTGTGTGTGTGTGTGTGTGTGTATAGATGGCATTAAAAATCTTTCTCATGAACAACATTTTCTTCTCACACATACACACAGACATACAGACACACACAGGTATGAAGAAATATCTCTATTATGTGTGTGTGTGCATCTGTGTTCATGCTGTTATTTGTATTTTTGTTATAAACAAATACATGAGAGAAATTATTTAAAGGAATGAAGATTTATTTTGACTCACAGTTACCATCTTATCCAGTAGATCTTCTTTGGTCATTTTGTTGAATGATAATTGATTCTAAAACAATGCTTTTAGGAAATCTCTCTCTCTCTCTCTCTCTCTCTCTCTCTCTCTCTCTCTTTCTCTCTTTCTCTCTCTTTCTCTCTCTCTCTCCCTCCATCTATTGTGTTCTACTGCCTTTCATGTGTTTAATGCTACTTTGTACCTATCTATATCTGTAACTTTATCTGTCTTATATATTGTAGATTCCTTACTTAACCTTACTGACTCATTTTCCCCTCTTTCACACAATGATATGAAGCACTAATCTGTCTTTTGGAGATTTTTTTTATTTTTTTTGAAAGTAATTTTATTAAATTATAAAGAGTTTCCATTTACGCCCCTCCTCCCAACGCCCTCCCACTCCCCCCCTCCCTCTTCTCCTCCCTCTTTGTCCCCAAGGGCAGTCAGGGTCTCCTGCCCTGTGGGAAGTCCAAGTTCCTCCCCCCTCCCTCCAGGTCCAGGAAGGTGAGCATCCAAACAGACTGGATCCCAAAAATCCAGTATATGCAGAGGAAACCAGTCCCAGTGTCATTGTCAATGGCTTCTCAGTAAGACTGCAGGCCAGCCACATTCAGAAAATCCGGCCACATTCAGAGAATCTGGTTGGATCACATGCTCGTTCAGTCACGGTCCATCTGGCCTTGATAAACTCTCATTAGATCCGACCCCTTGTATCAGTGGGTGATAGTATCCCTCGCAGTCCTTCGTCATTTTCTTCCTTCCATTTGGATCTTGGGGGCTCAGTTCCGTGCTCCAACGCGGGCCTCCATCTGATTTTAGGAGGAAAAATAAAACTGAGAATTTGAAAATTGCTACTTTATAGTAAGCAGAATGAAACAAAATTTTTCAAGAAGTACAACATTAATTTTTTCCCAATTTTTAAAGATGTGTTTCTCTTTTCACCTGTACTAATTCAAGTGTAGTTTAACTGTAGAAAGGTGGATAGCTCTTCCTTGTGTTACATGTATGAAATTAGACATCATGGTTGATGTGATGTATGTGCAACTACTTGTAAATCAAAATCTGTAAACAGACTAATCTTCTGTTAGTGAATTTTGAACAATTGGGAATAAAAATTAGGTATAATATTTTCAGTCAAGTCACTGGGAATTTTTTTTTCAAACTACTGAAAATCTCTGCCTAATCATATCAAATGGAATAAGCAAACCATGGCAATGTGAGACCTAATGCTAAATAAATGAAGACCATATTAAGCTAGCATTATAGATTTAAGGAATAAAATCCCCAGGAATCTTTATAAAGGAGACCTGAAACTGCAAAAAGGTCTTGGGAGGATGGGAAGGAGTGGTGCAGATGTATATGTGGCAAAGGATAAAGAATGCCAATGCAGAGAGAACACATCTAGGAGTCCAGTGCATCAGATCACCTCAGCTTCTGGGAAATAGCTAGGCATGGGAAAGGAAAGGATACTTTCATTTCACAGGTATACTTAAACTGAATTCGTTATAGTTTAGCCATATCAGAGCATGGTTTGTATTACTTTCCACTACTCATTTTGACTGTCAAAGCAAAGGCCTCCTGGAGCTGCCTTATGTGATCTTCAGTCTTGATTCAGCTTCTTTCTCAAACAGAACACTCAACATTTATGAAATGTTTTAGTTAAGACAGTAAGGAAATGTCAAGTCAATATTCAAATACATCTAATATCTAATATCTAATATCTAATGTGCACATTATTTTTCTTTTTTTCTTTAGAATTATTTTATTAAATCACAAATATACAAACCTTCTTAACTTTACACATACACTTACATTTCTCTTCCATAATTATGTTTACCTCTAAAATCACTGCTTCCAAGTTCTCCTCCGTATCCATGGTAGCCATCCACAAATCCACGTGCATATCCATAATTATCAGATTCTTTGGTTAAGTTGCTTATTGGTCCTGGTCAAAATTGCCACCACCAACATGAAAATCCCCCAAAACAAAGTTTCTTCCTCTTTCACTCCTAGAACTTTGGACTTTCTACATTCCCTGTCTAGACAACACCTTTCTACCTTCTGCATTGGGATCATTGATTGTGTGGTATTTTGGCAATGCAATTTTATCCACAGGATCATGATCATCAAAAGAATCAAAGCCAAAGACCATTTTCTTTTCAGACATGCTATCGGTAATTATTTCAATAGTATTTGTTTTTCCATTTTCTTCAAAGTAATCTCTAAGGTGGTGTTCCTCAGCATCTTCATTGGCTCCACCAACAAACAGCTTCTTCCCTGTCACATGGACTCCTTTTGCCTAACTTCTCTCTTGCCACAGCATGTTTTGCCTCAGCTACACTCCCATCAATGGAATGAGGCCTTGTAGCCATGGCAGCATCAACCTCCGCCAAGGATGAAAATGTTGCAAAACCAAATCCTCTTGATCTTTTGCTTGCAGGATCTCTCATAACCACAGAGTCTGTGAGGTTTCCTTGTTGTGAGCAATAGTTTCTCAAACTCGTTTTTATAGCTTCAAACCTTAAGCTACCAATAAAGAGTTTACAGAACTGTTTTTCCTCTTTCTTCCTTCTCCAAAGAAACAGTTTCTAAGGATTTTTTCATCGCAGACTCACTCGCTGCATCCCAGTTTACCGCCTCCAGTGAGCTGAGAAAGGTCTCCACAGATGCAGACCCACAAGACATGTCCTGATGCTGTGGTGAGAGCAGCTGCTGCTTGAGAAACTCACCGCTGGGAGCACCTGCTGCACACAGGACCCGGGGCTGCCGCTGCTACTAGCACATTATTTTTCTATGTAGATATACTTCAACAATTGGGTTATTCTTTCTATTCCTACTGCTGTCAAGATCATAGAATGTCTCTTTTAGAATCCAGATCATATAGATCGTTTGTGTAAAACGAAATGGGCCGGACCTGCTTGTTGGGGTTTCTGTCCTGCCCAGCCCCCCAGCTGCTTAGCCAAAGAAAATGACACGAAGGACTCCGTAAGTTATAATGCTGATTGGCCCATTAGGTCAGGCTTCTTACTGGCTAACTCTCATGTCTTGATTAACCCATTTTTCTGATCTATGTTAGCCATGTGACTCAGTACCTTTTTCAGTGGGCAGCTCACATCCTGCTGCTTCAGTGATCTGGGCAGGAGTGGGAGGAATCAGCTTCCTCCTCCCTAGCACTCTCCTGCTCCCCTTGCATCATTTCCACTTCCTGTCTGGTTTTTCCCACCTATACCTCCTGCCTGACCAATCAGCGTTTATTTAAAACATGATTGACAGAATACAGACAATTCTCCCGCATCACTTCCCCCTCTTTTTTAAAAAAAACAAAAACAAAGGAAAATATCCAAAGTCCATTTTTTGGGAATGTGGGCGTAGTATTCCAGGCTACTTCCAGCTGGTTGGGGGCACTGATAATCTTATGGGGACCTAAAGAAAAATTTAGAGTTATGATCAAGTCCTGACTGAAGTATCCTGTGAGTCTTGATCATCTCAGGCAGCAGTCTTGAACCTGTTCTGGATGAAGAACTCAGACATCTGGGCCATCTATTCCTGTTGGAGATTTTTCAGGTGGTCTCCCTTGGTCAAATTGGATTTTTCTTAACTCAGAATAAATCCACAGCCTCTCATTTTCTGTGGAAACAAAAGCAAAATCTCTTCTCCAAAGTAACATACCTTTCGACTTCAATTTTGAAGCCAAGGTATTTTCAAAATACCTATCTTGGATTAATTCTGCAGCATTTATAAGCAAATATTTTTTAGCAGCTGTTGCTCCTTCCTCAGCATCTAAACAATTCAAAGAGAGCATAATAGCATACAGTATCAAGATTCTCTGTGTATTTTCCATCTTTACATGGCTTTATTTTAACCTCTATTTTCTTTTATTTTTACTTTTAACTTTTGGCTTTTTGAGACAGGTTCTCTGCATATCTTTGTCCTGGAACTCCCTCTGTAGACCAGGCTATCCTTGAACTCCCAGAGATCTGTCTGTCTCTGCCCCCCAGGCTACTCATTCTTTTCTTTCTTTCCTGAGAACTTTAACCTTTAGCTTGCATATATTTTTAACACAATATAAACAATTTAGAAGGTTTTTTTACTCTTTGAATCTCTCTTTACTGTATATCTCTTTTTTTCTGACCACATGGGTCTTTAATTTGCTAAGGAATGTGGAGAAAACAACAGTCAAAAGCTCTTAAGGCATTTCAAGGTCCTTGCCAGGAAGCAAGTTTCAACAGTGCTTCCATAGTCCAGTCAGCCTGCTTGAAAGAGTCAGAGTTTTCCCTGGCAGGACGGCCCAGAAAGCCGGCATTTTAAAACAGCGCAGCTTTTTTCCTGCTAAGACTGAAAACCGAAATGCTTTACTTTAGTCTTTCCCAAGTTTTCTCAGGCTTTCTGTGGATGCAGTTATCCACGTGGGCACCATTCTGTAACATGAGGGGGCTGGCTTGTTTGTGTTTTCTGTCTCGCCAGGCCCCCCAAGCTGTTTAGTCTCTGAGGAAATCACACAAAGATCTCTATAAGTTATAATGCTGATTGGCCCATTAGGTCAGGCTTCTTACTGGCTAACTCTCATGTCTTGATTAACCCATTTTTCTGATCTATGTTAGCCATGTGGCTCAGTACCTTTTTCAGTGGGCAGCTCACATCCTGCTGCTTCAGTAATCTGGGCAGGAGTGGGAGGAATCAGCTTCCTCCTCCCTAGCACTCTCCTGCTCCCCTTGCATCATTTCCACTTCCTGTCTGGTTTTCCCACCCACACCTCCTGCCTGACCAATCAGCGTTTATTTAAAACATGATTGACAGAATACAGACAATTCTCCCGCACCACGTTTGACACTGCACAACAACTTATCTATTCTCAATAAAACCAGACATGGTACACGTGAGTATCTACGTGCTACTCATGATGTTGGGAAGTTTAAAATTCTCTACATTGGCTTTGTACGCAGGTAATCCCAAGGGACAAATTTTGTTCTGATAAATTCTATCTGTGTAACATTGGGTAGCTCTATTTATTTCACTTATCTGTGTTGACATATTGAATGTCCACCTGAAATGGAATTTTTATGGGATTTAAATAAAATTCTCGAGAAAATAAGACCACTGATTGAAAACATTTTTACAGAAAAGACTTCAAGGGTTTTCCCCCCACCTGTGTTTACCTACAAAATATTTATAACAGAAAGCAATATGGGAAACATAATGAAGCTCCACAAAGAAGTTAGAATTCTATGACTGTGATTGCATGAAATTAAATATGTATGGAAACAGAAAATTATTAAAAATGATCTATAAATTACAATTAAGAACCGACACGAAACACAGAGAAATGGCGCATGAAAAGACAGCTTGGCAGAATCAACAACTCCAAGTGCACAAAAATTACACATGTGAGCTATATATGTCTTTGAAGTTGACATTGCATTATTATAGGATATTTTTAATTTTTAATTGATTTATTGATGTATTTAAGAAGGAGATACCCATTTATGTGGAGGTCAGGGAACAGGTGTAGGGATTTATTCTCTGCTTTCACAATGTGGACCAAGGTAATTAAACACAGGTCATCATGACTCTGAGTCATCTCATCAGCTTAGTCGTATTATTATTTTGTCAGTAAGAATATTTAAATATGATGAAAATTTGCATTTTTGGCTATCCTTCTAAATTATTTTGATCAAGTGTCAAGGCCCTATACTATGCAAAATGACAACAAGAATTACAGAGAGGAGATCAACATGTGTCTCTGACGAAAGGGAGTTTTTCAATATATAAGTGTGTGTACATGTATGTATATGTGTATATATATCATATGATGTGTGTGTGTGTGTATGTGTGGTCATTTGGCATGCAAATACCTGATGTTATGGAACAAAATTATTAGCTTCAAGTTAAATATTAATAAATAGATAAAAATTGTTTTAATCATTGATATTTAAGGAGCCATGATGAAAGACTAAGTGGAACCACTTGATTGGATTACAAACGTTAAAAGTTATTCAATGACAGAAATTTATTTATTTATTTATTTTTTAGTAAATTTTATTAAATTATAAAAGTTTCCATTTCCGCCCCCCCTCCCAACATTCTCCCACTCCCCCCACTCCCCCCCTCCTTCCCCTCCGTCCCCCAGGGCAGTCAGGGTTTCCTGCCCTGTGGGAAGCTCCAGCTCCCTACCCCTCCCTCCAGGTCCAGGAAGGCGAGCGTCCAAACAGACCGAATCCCCAAAATCCAGCATATGCAGAGGAAACAGGTCCCAGTGTCATAGTCAATGGCTTTTCAGAAAGACCCCGGGCCAGCCACAGTCAGAGAATCCGGCCAAATTCCGAGAATCTGGCTAGATCACGTCCTCGTTCAGTCCCAGTCCGACTGGCCCTGGTAAACTCTCATCAGATCCGTACCCTTGTATCAGTGGGTGATAGCATCACTCGCAGTACTGATTTCGTCTTTCATGTTCCTCCTCCTTCCGCTCCCCCTCCGGACCTCGGGGGGCTCAATCCGGTGCTCCAATGTGGGCCTCCAACTGCATAGCCGTCCTTCGCCAGACGAAGGATCTATGGTAATAAGAAAAATATACATCAGTATGGTCATGGGCCACGGCCCATTCAGGCACCCTCTCCTCTGTCCAGAGAGCAATCTGGGGGATCTCTCCTTGGACCTGGGATCCCATATATAATCAAGTCTCCTGTAAACCCTAAAATGGCTCCCTTAGTTGAAATATATTGTTCCCTGATCCCATATTCATCCTACCTCCCTCCCCCCCCATCCCCGGCCACCAAGCTTTCCCCGTTCCTCCCCTACTCCCTTCTCTCTAGCCCTCTCCCCCTCCATCGACCCTCCCACCCCCCCATGCACCCGAGGTTACCTGGGACTCTTGTCTATTTCCTACCTCCTGATGGATAGCTAAATAATCTTCATCAGGTTCATCTTCTTATTTAGCTTCTCTAGGATCACGAATAATAGGCTCAAAGACCTTTAATTATGGTTAGAATCCACTTATGAGTGAATACATACCGTGTTCCTCTTTTTGGGTCTGGCTTACCTCACTCAGTAAAGCGTTTTCTATTTCCATCCATTTGCATGCAAAATTCAAGATGTCATTGTTTTTTACCGCCGAGTAAAACTCTAATGTAGATATGTTCCACACCTTTTTTAACCATTCTTCTATTGAGGGGCACCTAGGTTGTTTCCATGTTCTGGCTATTACAAATAGTGCAGCTATGAACATAGTTGAACAAATGCTTTTGTAGTATGTTAGGGAATCTTTAGGGTATATTCCCAAGAGTGGTATTGCTGGGTCCTGAGGGAGGTTGACTCCCAGTTTCCTGAGAAACCGCCACACTGATTTCCACAGTGGCTGCACAAGTTTGCATTCCCACCAACAATGGATGAGTGTTCCCCTCACCCCACATCCTCTCCAGCATAGGCTATCGTTGGTGTTTTTGACTTTAGCTATTCTGACAGGTGTAAGATGGTATCTCAAAGTGGTTTTGATTTGCATTTCCCTGATCGCTAAGGAGGTTGAGCATGACCTTAAGTGTCTTCTGGCCATTCGAAGTTCATCTGTTGTGAATTCTCTGTTCAGTTCAGTACCCCATTTTTTAATTGGGTTAATTAGAGTTTTAGTGTCTAGTTTCTTGAGTTCTTTGTATATTTTGGAGATCAGACCTTTGTCTGATGAGGGGTTGGTGAAGATCTTCTCCCAGTCAGAAGGCAGCCTTTTTGTCCTACTGACAGTGTCCTTTGCTTTACAGAAGCTTCCCAGTTTCAGTAGATCCCATTTATTCATTGTTTCTCTTATTGTCTGTGCTGCTGGGGTCCTACTTAGGAAGAGGCCTCCTGTGCCTAAATCTTGTAGACTACTTCCCTCTTTTTCTTCTATCAGGTTCAAAGTGGACGGATTAATGTTGATGTCTTTAATCCATTTGGACTTGATTTTTGTGCATGGTGATAGATATGGATCTACTTTCATTTTTTTACAGGTTGACATCCAGTTATGCCAGCACCATTTGTTAAAGATGCTTTCCTTCTTCCATTGTATACCTTTAGCTCCCTTGTCGAAAATTAGGTGTTCATAAGTTTGTGGGTTAATATCTGGGTCTTCTATTCGATTCCATAGGTCGACTTCTCTGTTCTTATGCCAATACCAAGCTGTTTTCAATACTGTAGCTCTATAATAGAGTTTGAAGTCAGGGATGGTAATGCCTCCAGAAGTTCTTTTATTGTATAAGATTGTTTTGGCTATCCTGGGTTTTTGTTTTGCCATATAAACTTGATTATTGTTCTCTCAAGGTCTGTGAAGAAGTTTGATGGGATTTTGATGGGGATTGCATTGAATCTATAGATTGCTTTTGGTAGAATTGCCATTTTTACTATGTTGATTCTCCCAATCCAAGAGCAGGGGAGGTCTTTCCATTTTCTGGTATCCTCCTCAATTTCTTTCTTCAAAGACTTAAAGTTTTTGTCAAATAGGTCTTTCACTTCCTTGGTTAGAGTAACCCCAGGATATTTTATGCTATTTGTGGCTATCATGAAAGGTGATGCTTCTCTGATTTCCCTCTCTGCTTCTTTATCCTTTGTGTATAGGAGGGCCACTGATTTTTTGGAGTTGATCTTGTATCCTGCCACGTTACTAAAGGTGTTTATCAGCTGTAGGAGTTCTTTGGTAGAGTTTTTGGGGTCGCTTATGTACACTATCATATCGTCAGCAAATAACGAAAGTTTAACTTCATCCTTTCCAATTTGAATCCCCGTGATCCCCTTATGTTGTCTTATTGCTATTGCTAGAACTTCAAGCACTATATTGAAGAGGTATGGAGAGAGTGGACAGCCTTGTCGCGTTCCTGATTTTAGTGGAAAGGCTTTGAGTTTCTCTCCATTCAGTTTGATGTTAGCTGTCGGCTTGCTGTATATTGCTTTTATTATATTTAGGTATGATCCTTGTATCCCCAGTCTCTCCAACACCTTTATCATAAATGGGTGTTGAATTTTGTCAAATGCTTTTTCAGCATCTAGTGAGATGATCATATGGTTTTTTTCTTTCAGTTTATTTATATGATGGATTACATTGATAGATTTGCGTATGTTGAACCAGCCCTGCATCTCTGGAATGAAGCCGACTTGATCATAATGGATAATTTTTCTAATAATGCTCTTGGATTCGGTTTGCCAGTATTTTATTGAGAATTTTCGCGTCGATGTTCATGAGTGAGATTGGCCTGTAATTCTCTTTCTTGGTTGTGTCTTTGTGTGGTTTTGGTATTAGGGTAACTGTAGCTTCATAAAAGGAGTTAGGCAGTGACTCTTCTGTTTCTATATTATGGAATACGTTAAGGAGTATAGGTATTAGCTCTTCCTGGAAGTTCTGGTAGAATTCTGCATTGAAACCATCTGGTCCTGGGCTTTTTTTGGTAGGGAGATTTTTGATAACAGCTTCTAACTCTTCGCGACTAACAGGTCTATTTAGATTGTTCACCTGTTCTTGGTTCAACTTTGGTATATGGTATTTATCTAAAAAAATGTCCATTTCTTTTACATTTTCCAACTTTGTGGCATATAAACTTTCATAGTAAGATCTAATGATTCTCTGAATTTCCTCTGTGTCTGTGATTATGTCCCCCTTTTCATTTCTGATCTTATTAATTTGCATGTTCTCTCTCTGCCGTTTGATTAACTTGGATAGGGGTTTGTCAATCTTGTTGATTTTCTCCAAGAACCAGCTTTTTGATTTATTGATTCTTTGGATTGTTTTCTCTGTTTCTATTTTGTTGATTTCAGCCCTCAGTTTGATTATTTCCAGTCTTCTAGACCTCCTGGG
Organism: Myodes glareolus; assembly: GCF_982192425.1. NCBI lineage: Eukaryota > Metazoa > Chordata > Mammalia > Rodentia > Cricetidae > Myodes > Myodes glareolus. The sequence goes on from NC_142045.1 coordinate 1,478,441, forward strand.
TGAATCAGCTTCTTTTTTTTCTAGATCTTTCAAGTGTGCTGTTAAGTCTCCAATGTGTGCTTTCTCCGCTTTCTTTAATTGGGCACTTAGTGCTATGAACTTTCCTCTTAGCACTGCTTTCATAGTGTCCCATAGGTTTGAGTATGTTGTGTCTTTGTTTTCATTAAATTCAAGGAAGAGATTAATTTCTTTCTTTATTTCTTCCTTGACCCAGGGGTGATTTAGTAGTTGACTGTTCAGTTTCCATGAGTTTGTTGGCTTCCTGGGGGGAGCATTGTTGTTGAATTCTAATTTTAGTCCATGGTGATCTGACAAGACACAGGTAGTTACTAATATTTTTTTGTATCTGTGGAAGTTTGCTTTGTTACCGAGTATGTGATCAATTTTCGAGAAGGTTCCATGAGCTGCAGAGAAAAAGGTATATTCTTTCCTATTTGGGTGGAGTGTTCTATAGATGTCTGTTAAGTCCATTTGATTCAATACCTCCAATAGGTCTCTCAATTCTCTGTTTGGTTTCTGTCTGATTGACCTGTCCATTGGTGAGAGAGGAGTGTTGAAGTCTCCTACTATTAGTGTGTGTGGTTTGATGACCGCCTTGAGTTCTAGAAGAGTTTCTTTTACATATGTGGGTGCCTTTATATTAGGAGCATAGATATTCAGGATTGAGACTTCCTCCTGATGAATTGTTCCAGTTATGAGTATGAAATGTCCATCTCCATTTCTTCTGATTGATTTTAGTTTGAAGTCGATTTTGTTAGATATTAGAATGGCCACGCCCGCTTGTTTCTTAGGTCCTTTTGCTTGGAAAACCTTTTCCCAACCCTTTACTCTGAGTAAGTGTCTGTCTTTGTGGTTGAGGTGTGTTTCTTGTAAACAGCAGAATGTTGGATCCTGTTTTCGTATCCAATCTCTAAGTCTGTGCCTCTTTATAGGTGAATTGAGTCCATTGATATTAAGTGATATTAATGACCAGTGGTTGTTGACTCCAGTCATTTTTTTTTTTTTAGGTAGTAGAGTGTATGTGTTTTTCTTCTTTGATTTGTGCTTGTGAATGGTCGCTAGATGTTCGAGTTATTGTAGATCGTGTTGGGAATGTTGGATTCCTTCGGTAGTGATTTTCCTTCTAATATTCTCTGTAAGGCTGGATTAGTAGCTACGTATTGTTTAAATTTGTTTTTATCCTGGAATATTTTGTTTTCTCCGTTGATAGTGAACAATAGCTTGGCTGGGTATAGTAGTCTGGGTTTGCATCCATGGTCTCTTAGTTTCTGCAGTACCTCTATCCAGGATCTTCTGGCTTTCATGGTTTCCATAGAGAAATCTGGTGTAAGCCTGATAGGTTTACCTTTATAAGTTACTTGACCTTTTTCCTTTGCAGCTCTTAAAATTTTTTCTTTAATCTGTATGTTTTGTGTTTTGATTATTATATGGCGCGGGGATGTTTTTTTCTGATCCAATCTATTCGGTGTTCTGTATGCTTCTTGAACCTTCATAGGAATATCGTTCTTTAGGTTGGGAAAGTTTTCTTCTATAATTTTGTTGAATATATTTTCTGGGCCTTCGATCTGCAGTTCTTCTCCTTCTTCAATCCCTATTATTCTTAGATTTGGTTTTTTTATTGTGTCCCAGATTTCCTGAATGTTTTGTGAAGAGAATTTGTTGGATTTGCCGTTTTCTCTGACCAGAGCATTTATTTTCTCTATGGTATCTTCAGAATCTGAGATTCGTTCTTCTATCTCAGAAATTTATAAACATGAATACTTAGATCACATATAAAATATGTTATTATATATGCCAAATTGTTGTTTATATATGAACATAACATAATGAAATGGGACCATTCAGAATTTGAGAAAACTGTCCTGTGTCTTAGTAAATGTATTTAAATATTTATTGTATAATGCATGTTACATATATATTGTATAACATATTTTCTGAGGACACTGCAGCAGGACTATCAGAAGCCTTACACTAGTCTGGGCTACTGAATGATACCTTGTCTCAAAAGAACAATGAAAAAGTAAATGCTTCATTAACTGAAATGATGCTTCCACATTCAGTGATTTTGGGTGGGTTTTTCTACCTAGATTAATTATATGCAGAATATTGCTTACAGGCATGCCTACAGGCAAACCCCAATTTCTCAGTAATACAATTTCTCAGTAATACATCCTTCCCAGGAAATTCAGATTGTGTCAGGTTGTCAATTAAAGCCAGCCATCACACTGATAAAACAATGTAGTCTCCCCAAAGACAGAGAAATAGTCAATATATGTTTGAAACAGAATTTCAAAATACTTGAAGCAGAAAATACTACTTGTGTGAGATGATGACAAATTTTCAAAAATAATTGGAAAATTAAACGATCATCTTTAAATAATGGGTATAAAAAGAAAACAGAGAACTGAGTGTCGGTGGTGTGCCTTTAATCCCAGCATTCAGAAGGCAGAGGCAGGCAGAGCTCTGTGAGTTCGAGGCCAGCCTAGTCTACAAGAGCTAGTTCCAGGACAGGCTCCAAAGCTATAGAGAAACCCTGTCTCAAAAAACCAAAAAAAAAACCCTGATAATCATTAAGTATCTAGTAATTAATGTTACTTAATTATCATTTATAAAACACATTACCAAACAATAAAGTAGATATTACATTCACACATGCTTGTATATTCATTATAATATACTGTATGCTTACAATTTAAAACAAATCTTAATAAACATAAAAGAAGCTAAGCAAAGTAAACAGAAATAATTTATAGAATAGAACCTGGAGATAATTAAAATATTTAATAATTAATTCATTTACTTTGAATTCCTTAAGGGTTATTAAAAGGGAAACAGGGGAGATGATTGATAGAAAAAAAGCAATGCATTAAAATGTGTGTGAAGCACCTGAAAACCTGCAAACCAGGTCATTCCATACCTTAAGTCAATGAGCCCTCTTCTCTATGAGCCACTTTTTCTGGGTAAGTTCTTTCTTGCCATTCCTTGCTCTTGTCCCAACCCTCTGCTACATTTAACTCACAATCTTAGTTTCAGACCAGTGGCTATGAATTCAGTTCTTTGTGAGTCCCATTTTCCTGGCATAACTCCATCTAGACCAGTTGTTCAGGAGTCATATTTCCCTGGTTTCAGTAAGCAGTTCATTCTCAAGCTTCTCTTGGCTTAGCTGAGGTCATGTATTGCAGGGAATCATGGAGTTGGCTTGGCCTAGCTATCTTGAGTGATATGCATCATGAGTTTTTCAGTATAGAGTCCAAGACTCCAAGGGCACACTATAACTGTCTTCCACGTCCTGAGAGACTGACACATTCCGTCAGGCAGTGAAGTGTTCAGACCACTTGGTATTTCTCTGTAGTCAAGGAAGCATGAAGGTTTGCCAGGACAATTGCCTTAGACATTAATCTTGCATAACTTATATGACTTGCAAACTTTATTGTTTCCTAGCAACTACAATGGTATTGTTCCTGGAAATTGCCCTTATGTTATGCTACTGATAAAGGTATAAGAAGTCTAATTGCACTTAAATAAAATAGTCATAGCCTCAATTTTGCTGTAGCCCCTCCAACCTGGCCTGATTTCATTCCTAGCACCCATATCATGTGACTTTGGTTTGGTGGTCTTTACAGTGTATTGGGCCTACACTGGCCCAATCTATGGAAGGCAGATTATTACAGCAGACAAGAAACAGAAGAGCTTTACATGCTCAGGTCAAGTTGCATAAACAAAAATAATATAACTGACCAAAGTTGGACTCCAATACATGGAATTTAAAAGAATAGTAAACGTATTATCAAATAATTCAAGTAATTTGTAGAAGATACAAAGAAATATTTAATTGAACTCTAAAAGAATAAGAAAAATTGCTTGCAAGTTGTTCAAGAAAACACAAATACATGTCGGAATGAAATAACAAGATAATTCAGGATTTGAAAACTGGACTCAATAAAGATATAAAACTATAACACAAGCTGAAAAGAAGATGGAACTGTGAAAAATCCAATATTCCAATTAGAAAACTCAAGGGAAGGTCATAAAAATAGAATGAATCAAACAGAAGAAAGAGTATTAGGATTCAAAGATAAAGTAGAGGATACAGAAAAACAAACAAAAATATTTCTTTAATTTAATGCACAAGATAGAAAATTACAAGAAATAAGTGGCATCATCTTAGTACAAAATCATCAAGTTGTAGACATGAAAGAGGGGGAAGAATCCTAAGTTAATTGCAAAGGCCAACATTTTAACAATGCCATAGAAGAAAACTTCCCAAATTAAGGTAGAACTTGCCTATACAGATATAAGAAGCACACAGAGCCTCATCTAGACAAAATTAAGAGAGAAACAAATCATTAAATGTCAGCCAAAACACTGAATATATAGGAAAAAAGACTGAATACTGAAAGAGAAAATTCACGGATCATAGAAAGTAAACCCTTCAGAATAGCATGAGATTTCTCAGTGGGAATTCCAAAAGAAGAAAAGTTTGAAGTAATACATTCCAAGGTCTAAAAGAACATGACTGCCAGCTCAGACAACTGAACACAGAAAATCTCTCTGACAGGGTTTGAGAAGAAAGGAAACCTTCCATTATTCAAAGGGCCAAAAAATAATATCCAACAAAAATATTACAAAATAGAATACTGAGAAAGTACTACAACTGAATAAAAGAAAAAGGAGCCAAGAAATCCTAGAAAGAAAATAAATGCAACTAATTTAATGAATAATAAGGCACAACTAAGAAAAAGAAAACATATCAAAATGACTAAAATATGCACTCATATTTCAATAATAACTTTAAACATTATTGACCTCAACTCTCCAATTAAAAGTCATAGGCTAAATGAGTGGGTTAAAAACAAAATGCGTCCATTTGTTGCCTACAAGAAACTCACGTTATTTTTAAGGATATATACAACATGAATGATAAAGGATAACACAGTTATCATAAATAAATAAAGATAAAACAGACTAGATCAATACTCAAAAAATGCTGCAATAATAATAATATCTGATTAACAAACATAAAAGTAAAAATAATTACATGATACAAGAAATAGCACTTAATTCTAATAAAATTATCAATTAATCAGGAAAATACAAAATATAAATGAAGCAAATTTGGGGACACTCAATTTCATCAAAAGCACACTAATAAAATTTAATAAAACAGATGAACACAAACCTAATAACAGCACATGGTTTCAACACCATGCTTTCTACACTAGTTAGAGCATTTGCACACTAATAGTCAGAGAAATACGAGAGTTAAGTGAAATTATGGATTAAATGGACATAACAGATATCTACAGACTATTATGGCCCAATAACACAGCAGTTGGAAGCTCTTCTAAATAAACTATACCCTGAGACACAAAGTAGCCTTTAACAAATACAGAAAAAACTAATTCTATATATTGTATTTTACCATTATGTGATAAGACTTTAAACAAAACAAAAAAAGAAAAGAAAAAGCATAGCAAACCAAATTCTAGTAAGTGGGTAGATTCATGTAGATTAAAGAGCTTATTACTGACTCAAAGAAGAAATCAAGAAAAAAATAAAAGTTTTCTTGAAGCTAAGTGAAAATCAGAACACAGCACAATAAAATTTTTGGGACGCATTAAAGCTAAGAGAAAAGTTTATAGGCCTAAGTGCCTTCAGTAAAAAAATTAGAAAGAGCAAATGTAAAGGATTCTGTGATGTAACTCAAAAATCTGAAAATATAAAAGACAAGTTAAATCTAAACCTAGTTGAAAGGAAAAAAATAATAAAATCTAAATAGAAAATAAAATTAATAAAAATCAATATAAGAACAAAAGCAGAAAATCATTGAATCTAAGTGCTTTTTTTTTCTTTTGAGAAAGTAAATAAGACCAACCGACTGTTAGGACAATGTAGGACAATGAACCAAAAGAAATAGATAACTCTAATGAACTGAAGCAGGGAAAAACTATAAGAGACACCAATGAAATACAGAAAATTAAGAGGGAATATTTTAAAACCTGTACTACACTGAGTTGTATAAATAGAAAGAAATGGATGAGTTCCTTGGTTCATCCAAACTGCCAAAGTTGAACCAAGAAGAGAGCAGCAACATAAACAGACCCATAGCAAATGAAAAGATGGAAGCAATCATAACTCTCCAAACTAAAACCAAGAAAACAAAAACCAAAACAGACACAGAGATGGATTCACATCAAATTTCTATTATACTTTCGAAGAAAATCTACAGCCAATATATCATCAAGTTTAAAAAAAAATAAAAAAGACGATACAGGAGGAATATTACCAAATAATATGGAGTTAGTATCAGTCTTACTACACTAAAGCAACAAGAACAGAAACAGCTACAGAACAAAATCCCTGTTAAACACAGATACAAAAATTCTCAACAAAGTTCTAGCACACCGAGGATGAGCCCACATCAAGATGACCACCCACCACATCAATTGGCTTATCCTAGAAATGCACTCTTGGTTGAATATATGTAAGTCAATAAATAATGTAAAATGTATAAAAGTATGTAAAAACAAAAATTACATATCCATCTTGGTGGACACTGAAAAACCCTTTGACAAAGTCCAATGTGCTTCATGATAAAAGTTTTAGAGAGCTACAGGACGGCCAGAACACAGCTCATGATGATAAAGTCTCTCTGTGGCAAATTCACAGCCAGCCTTAAACAAATGGAGAAAATCTTTGAGCACTCTCATTGAAATCAGGAATAAGACAGGCTAGTCACTAGCCTCACTCATTAAGACTGTGCTCAAATCACTAGCTGCAGCAATAATGCAAAAGGAAGAAATTAAGGAGATAAAATAAGAAAAGAAGTTACACTGTTCCTAATTTTAGATTATATAATGGTTTGCATTAAAGACCTTCTATAAGTGGCAAAGTAAGAAAAGTAAAAATTCAATTTTCAAAAATCATCAACCTATCTATACACCAACCACAAACACACTGAGAAAGAGATTATGGGCACACCTCATTTACAATAGCTTCAAAGAAAATAAAATATCTTGAAATAAACAAGCAAAGGAGGTAAAAGACCTATACAATGAAAACTTCAAAATGTTGAAGTAAAAGACTGAGAAAGATATTAGAAAGTGTACCACATCCTGTGTTCATAGATTGGTAGAATTAATATGAAATTGGCCATCTTACCAAAAGCAAATTATATAAGCAGTGCAATCTCAATTAACATTCACCATTATTCACAGAAATTGAAAAAAATCATAAAATTCATATAGAGCCATAAAATCCCCAAATAACTAAAGCAATCCTGATAATGGAAGGATTGCTACTCCAGATATGTTACTATATATATATATATATATATATATATATATATATATATATGTATGTGTGTGTGTGTATATATGTATATATGTGTGTGTATGTATGCATGTATGTATACTGCATTGCTATAGAGCTACAGTAATAAAAACAGAATGGTACTGACAACAAAAAAGACATGTAGGTCAGTGAAATGAAATAGATGGCCCCACTATGAACACTAGTAACTACACCAATCTGATATTAGGAGAAGATGCAAAATATATACATACACTGAAGAAAAGGCAGTCTGTATACAGTTGAATAAAATTAGTTGAATAAAATTATATTACCCTGAAAAAAAAAGAAACTCAAAAGCATTAATGACCTCAATTTGAAATCTGAAATACTAAAACTTTTATAAGAAAACATAGATAGTATCCTTCAGAATACAGGGGCAGAAAAGGAATTTCAGTCAGGAGCTTAATGATGTAAGTACAGGAGATTTCAGTCTTCCCTCTATTTCTGTTTACTTTGGATATTTTTCTCTCCTTTTGCATGACTCTTTACCACAAGTCTTCCTGATGTTCTTGCAATGAAAACTTAGGCCTTTTAATTTTACAGCCATGCATTACCATGTAGTCCCCTCAGCCCAGTGTAGGGCCCACTGCATCACTGGAGTGAGTGCTTGCCCAGCATGTGTTTCTTTTCCCACTGGATAGCTCCTTGGTAGAAGCTAGGTGCTCTTACTCCTTACATTTGTGTCCTTTCAAGTTGTGGTTTTGAATTTTGACTTAAAATATACTGCATTAGACAGACTGGAAATACAGAATCCAGAATCAAAACTATGGACAAAATTATATCAGTTTTTCATGAACAGGTACAGACACTACATACACCACACACACTGGTGTACACGTGAAGACATATACGGACATATACACACATGGGCACATATCTTACACAACACACAAAAGTTTACACACAGATGGACCACACACATTCACACAGAGACACACATATATAGACATACACACATATACACAAATCGCACAATGACATACATGGGAATAAAGGAACACACATAGACATATGTATTACACACTGGGACATAGGCACATAAACACAAGCATACATCACACATGTGTGTAATATACACAGGGGCATATACACATAAACACACAAAAACAAACACCATACACAGGTACATACATATACACACATCACACACAGACACATACACCACAAACAACACATGTATGTGCACATGCACAGGTACTTATAAGGAGACATACATACTACACATAAAGACACATATATCACACAGATAAAAGCATGCATAATCACACATCTCACAAAAAATAAATTGTTAATCTTACTTTTATCAAAATCTCTAGGACATTGATAGAGAAAACAAATTTGTTCAGGTGATAATTTTTGCTTTCTAGAGTGAAGTCATCAGACACAATTATGTCCTCTCAAGGTCAATGGCACATGGTTTTTTTAAATTATGTAACATGCAATAATGTAATCATACTCAAATGTCCTGCAATTAAATCTAAAAAAGTGAAATACAATTGCAAATGCCTTTCCATTTAACTTCCCTAAAGTGTTTTTATTTTTCAAAAATTATGACCATAAAAGCAAGAAAAAAAAGAAAACTATAAAATTAACATTGGGATTCACAAGTGTTTAGAATATATTCATTATTTCCCACTTTGAATGCTTTCTGTGATCTAGCTCCTGGATCTGCAACAGAAGAACTCCAAGTCACCTTAAAGAGACATTTGATGGACTGGTGCGGGAGAATTGTCTGTATTCTGTCAATCATATTTTAATAAAACGCTGATTGGCCAGGCAGGCAGTATAGGTGGGAAAACCAGACAGGAAGTAGAGGTGATGCAATGAAAACAGGAGTATCCTGGAAAGCAGGAAGCCATTCCTTCACTCCTGTACAGACCACCGAAGAGGCAACATGTAAGCTGTCACACCGAGAAAGGTACCGAGCCCATGTGGCTAACATAGATAAGGATAATGGGGTAATATATGTTATAAGAGTTAACAAGAAGCCTGACCTAATGGACCAATCAGTTTATAACCTGATGTAGACTCCGTGTTATTTTCCTTGGGACTTGCTGGCTTGTTGGGGTACTGGGCGGGACAGAAACCCCAACAAGCTGGCCCCTCATGTTACATATGGCGCCCAGACGTGGATAACTGAATCCACAGAAAGCCTGAGAAAGCTTGGGAAAGAATAGAGTAAAGCATGTTTTGTTGGTAGCAGCAATTTCTTGGGTCTACTTTGCTTGCTAGAGGCAAGCAAGCACTCTCATCTGAGAGAGGCTTCCTGACTCAGCTTTAGCTGCAAAACCTTGCAGCTCTTTAAAGAGGTCCTGCCGTGAAGCACTTAAACCGTGTTGATGAAAAGCGGAACACATGCTTTTCGGTTTTCAGTCGTAGCAGGAAAAAAGCTGCGCTGTTTTACAATGCCGGCTTTCTGGGCTGTCCTAACAGGGTAATCTCTGACTCTTTCAGGCAGGCAGTCTGACTGAGTGTGGTCTGTGAGCAGAATGCTGCAGCTTGCTTGCTGGCAAGGACCTTGAAACGCCATAGAGTTGTGGCAATGAACATAGCTCTGGCTGGTATCTCAGCCATGAGACTGGAGAGCTGGGGAGTGGGTTGGATCTAGCCGTCAAAGCCACTGCTCTCCATATTGCTTAGTAAATTAAAGGCTCATGTGGTCAGAAAAGGGAGATAAACAGTAAAGAGAGATTCAAAGATGAAGAAAACCTCTAAATGGTTTATAGTGTGTTACAAATAAATTCAGGATAAAAGTTAAAGTTCTTAAAGTAAAAAGAGAGTAGTTAGGTGTGGTGGTACACACCTTTAATCCCAATGCCCTGGGAGGTAGAGGCATATTGACCTCTGTGACTTCAAGGGACAGAGGTAGAGATTGACCTCTGTGACTTCAAGGTGTGGTAGTACACGCCTTTAATCCCAATGCCTGGGAGGCAGAGACAGATCTCTGTGAGTTCAAGGTGTGGTAGCATACACCTTTAATCCCAGCACTGGGGAGGCAGAGACAGGAGGATCTCTGTGAGTTCAAAGACAGCCTGGTCTACAGTGTTATTCCAGGACAAAGATATACAGAGAACCTGTCTCAAAAAGTAAAAGTAAAAATAAAAGAAATAGAGGTTAAAGTAAAGCCACATAAAGATGGAAAATATACAGAGAATCTTGATACTGTATGCTATTATGCTCTCTTTGGATTGTTTGAATGCTGAGGAAGGAGCAACAGTTGCTAAAAGACTTTTGTTTATAAATGCTGCTGAACTAACCCAAGATAGGTATTTTGAAAATACCTTGGCTTCAAAACTGAAGTCAAAAGGTATGTTACTTTGGAGAAGAGATTTTGCTTTTGTTTCCACAGAAAATGAGAGGCTATGGATTTATTCAGAGTTAAGAAAAATCATCTTTGACCAAGGGAGGCCACCTGAGAAATCTCCGACAGGAACAGATGGCCCAGATGACAGAGTTCTACATCCAGAACTGATTCAAGACTGCAGCCTGCGATGATCAAGACTCCCAGGATACTTCAGTCAGGACTTGATTATAACTCTAAATTTTCTTTAGGTCCCCATAAGATCATCAGTGCCCCCAACCAGCAGGAAGTAGCCTGAAATACTACGCCCACATTCCCAACAAATGGACTATGGGTATTTTTCTTTGTTTTAAAAAAAAAAAAAAAGAGGGAAATGGTGCGGGAGAATTGTCTGTATTCTGTCAATCATATTTTAATAAAACGCTGATTGGCCAGGCAGGCAGTATAGGTGGGAAAACCAGACAGGAAGTAGAGGTGATGCAATGAAAACAGGAGTATCCTGGAAAGCAGGAAGCCATTCCTTCACTCCTGTACAGACCACCGAAGAGGCAACATGTAAGCTGTCACACCGAGAAAGGTACCGAGCCCATGTGGCTAACATAGATAAGGATAATGGGGTAATATATGTTATAAGAGTTAACAAGAAGCCTGACCTAATGGACCAATCAGTTTATAACCTGATGTAGACTCCGTGTTATTTTCCTTGGGACTTGCTGGCTTGTTGGGGTACTGGGCGGGACAGAAACCCCAACAAGCTGGCCCCTCATGTTACAATGGACAAAGAACAGGTGGCATATATAGAATTGGAATTAATTTAGTCCTGAAGAAGATTAAGGAAAAATGGATGCAACTGGAAAACCAGATGTCAGGTTTTGCATAGCAGCCCTGAACATTCATATAAGTGCTCTGAACTGTGCTTGACACCAGTCCCCACTTGGCCATGAGTTGCACCTGTTCTGTTAATCTTTCATTCTTTGTTATAATCATAATTTGAAGAAAATCTTAATTTTAAATAAATTTATTATTAATCTATTTTGTGGTTTACATATTGTATGCTGGCTAATGAATTAACCCATTAAATAAAATCCATGTTTTTTATCTATACTTACTCTACAATCATTTGTCATTATCATAAATATCCATGGCCTCTCTTCCTTCTAGTTCCTGCCTAGACTTCCCTTCTTGATGGACTACAAGCTGTAAGAGAAAGCAAGTCATTGTCACCCACTCAGGTTTGACCATCCCAAACCTATTATTAAACAAGCAAAGAGATATGTGTATTGGCTTTCTGATAAAGATATATTCTTATTTGAGGTTACTTCTTCCAAGATGACTCTAGCTTGTGTCACCTTGAAAATATAACTAACCAATCCACATTCCTTACCTGTTTTTCCATACTGTAATCTTGCAAAGGAGACTGTTAAGCATAGACCACGTGCAACCAGTGGCTATTTGTCCATTATCTTTTTCAGACCAGAGTGTTTACATAAAAAAATTAGGAATTTTTTGACTTGAGAATTTTATCTCTTCTCTCTTTTATCTTATGATATTCATTTTATAATATAATATCACATTATATGCCTTGTTTGGGTTGATATAGTTTTGATTTTGAATGTTTTTTTTTCCCATTGGCTCTAACTTTATATCAACGTATGACTAATATCTAGGCAGGTTTTGCTTTATATTTATTCTTATGACTGTTTTGTCATCTCTGGGATATAACATATGGCTTTGTACTTGCTATGTAAATGCTCTACTACTAAATCCTAGGACCTATTTCTTTCCTAGTCATGCTATGAAGTTATAATCAAATCTGTGTTTTATCCCTGTAATTCACAGGTAGAAGAAGAAAACTATCTCCCAAGAGTTATTTGCTCTACTACACATTTGTACAATGATACACATATGTACAGACACAATAAATAAATTAGTAAAAACAATAATTTGTTCATATTTTCTTGTATAGGTCTATGACACTTAATTATTAGTTTTTATCTGGAATATATTTTGTTAATTGTATACTAGATTAGGAAATAACTTGGTTAGATCAAGTAGTTCCAGTATAGTCTCTTAAAAATAATATGTTTCTGATTTCATTACCTTGAAATTTTTGATGAAAGTAAAGTTACCATGCACATGAGAAATTGCTTCTGGGTTTTCACTCTTTTTCACTGATTTACAGGTTGACTTCTAAGATTAAATTATATTATATTTCTTTAATAGATGTGCTTTGAAGGCTAAATTATATTTTTCACATTAACTTTGTTAACCTTTCTATCTTTTCAAATGATCTTTGGTTTTTAACCTTTCTGTAACATCATTCTCACACATAATTCTTATAAACACAAATAGATGGATTTTATTCATTGACCTACTTGATAATATCTTTTCTTTATCATTTGTATTCAGTATTATATGTATGTACATTTCTGGTATGTGTATATATATATATATATATATGTATCATTAGCATATGAGTTCTGGTATTCATGTGCTACTGAACTTGTATAAAATTACAGAAACAGAATAATTTTGTATGGAAATTAATACACCTCAAGATGCTACATAGTTTTCAATGATATGTTTGTATAGTATTCTTGTCATTAGCCAATATATTTATTCAAATTTCTTCTTGTTATTTCAGGAAACACGTGACATTTTTCTAAAATATATATGTATCCTGGTCAGGTGCTCTCAAAGGCCCCTGAGATGGCACCTGGTCATCCATCAGCATCCTGGCTCTTAAACCATTCGAGACTTATCCATCAGTCCTCTTTTGTATGATTTCCTCAGTAGAGGAATTTGGGTTAGATTCTCTAAAATTCTTACTGGAATTAAAAATATTTTTTCTCTACCTTGATAAGAAAATAATATCTCAGAGGACTGTGATGATACCAATTGTCTTTCTTGCTGTCTATACATATTAGTACAACCACTTCTTTCAGTGTTAAAATGAGATCCTTTAGATCAATTCAATTTCCTTTTATTTATTGAAAATGTTTTTAGTGTAGTCTGGAAATTTGTTAATATTTTCTTCTTCCTTAGAGCTCAGACTTATACGAGAATGTCTAGAGTGTCTTTTATCATCAGTCTTCCTCAAATGTAATGACATTTTTATAATGACACACTCATGTAACTCAGAGAAATCATTGTCTGTTTATTTAACTTTATGACTATAAAAACACAGAGGAAATGTTAGATTTTTGGGGGGGGTTAGCTTACACTATTCTAATTTGGGGCTCAATGCACACCAGGATCTGTTTGCAGTGCATCTGAAGCAAGTTTTTTTTTAATCATGCAAATTACACCCATTATTTTTGTGCCATATTTAAAAACTGCTGTTTAAATTATGTATTTGCTTTATTGTTTCTTGCTGTTTTCTATTCACATTGGCATCTCCTTCCTCTAGCCGTTCTGCTACTCTATCATAGCAGCACATTCCTGGTCTCTTTGCAGTGTGGCTGTCCTGGAGTCGCTGAGGCTACTGCCAGTATCCAGCCACCAAAGGATGTAAATAAGCATCGTATGTTGGTTTTCCAGAGCAAACTTTGGTAAAATTTTACCCTGAATTTCTGTTGAGACCTTACAAAGTGTATATAGACATTTAAAGTTCCCAGATAAAAAGGTCTCACAGCACACCTGGTGTCTCTTTAAATGTATACTTATCCAATTGTTATTATAGAAAAGTTTGTGTTCAACTAGGAGACAAAGACATGAAAAAGGTACAAAACTAAACACTCTCTGAGGATGCAGTATTCATTGTTTAGTACGAGTTTTGGTAATTATAAAAAGGAACAGAATATACAACAACTTCAGTAATACCAGTAATGTGTGTCCTGAACAGACCCTATGATCTTATAGATCTGGCAACCAGGCATCTATAATGGGTTTCACTGAGCAATGAGAACTTGTATATGTGTTTGACTTGTTTCCCTTAACTCCTAGGTGAGGATAGTTTCCTTGACTTTGTATTCTTAAGTTATAGCATTCTAACATGAATGTTTAATGCACAAAACTTACACTGGAAGTCACAGGAGTGGATGAGTCTAGTGATGCACACTAGACTCTAGTGTCTCTTACACATTTGTATTACCACATATAATATTGAGGATTCTGATTTCTCTAATTTGAAAATACTGGGTTTTTTAAATAACTGATTTATTGATTTGTGATAGCAATCCGCCCTGCTGCATTTCTTTTAGAGTATTTTTTCTCTTTTACATGTCTGTCTTATTTCTGTTGGGTTGGTATCCAATATTGAAGATCAGTTTGAATAAATATTCAGGTATTCATGGTAGCTAGTATTTACTTTCTTGATTTTAATGATGCTGCACTTCTCTTAATTCCAATTACATAAAAGATTGAAAGTAAAATAAAAAGACTTAATACTTGATCATTTAGATAGAACTTTTTTTAAAATTGGAAGTTCTTAGTCTAATCTTAAAACTTTTACATTTCTGTAAATATTTAAATATCCTAACACATCTACTTTGCTTCAGTTCTTCAGTTTTTTTTCATGACTTCACTTTTTTTTTGTTGTTGCTGTTAATCATTATTTATTCTTTGTGGCTTTCACATCTTGCATCTTTATCCAATTATCTCCCTGTCTTTCGTATCCACCCTCTGACCTTGCAACCTCTGCTCCATTGTATTTTATTAACAAAATAAAATAAAATGTAAAAGGAAAGAAAAAAGGGAAAAAGAAAGAAAGAAAGTGTTATCCTAGGCAGCCATTCAGGGGTGCCGCAACAGCTCCCCCACTCTCATGTCCAGCTGCTCATCTGTACCCCAACAAGGAGGGTAAGCTTTATGGTGCTGCCTAGGGGAGGCGTAGGACCAATTCTTCTGAGTGCTGCAACTAGTCAGGGGCAGTGCCAACTCTGTGCAGTCCTATCTGTCCTCTTGGCTTGTGGTGGTTATAGGAGCCAGGAACATCAACACACCATGGTCCTGAGTGGCAAGTATATCATTCACTTCTGGTCACTATTCACTGCCTTCACCTCTTCAGATCTACCTATCTCCACAGAACATGAACTATTCTGTCTCTCTGCCATACTCCATCATATGTTTCCTTACCACAATAGTGCATAATCAATGAGTGCCCCAAGGTGAGGGTGGGCTCATGTTTTTTCCTCGCCAACAGGAGCAGGCTACCCCAGGAAGGCATGTGAGTATCCTTCTCCAGATCAGTCTTAAGAGCCTTTTTAGCGTATTTTTTTAAAAAAAATTTTATTTGTTCTTATGTTATGTGTGTCTATGTATGTATTATATACACTATATGGCAGTGTATGTATGTGTGATATCTGCATAAGTCAGCAGAAGTTGCCAAGTTCCAGTGATCTGTGTTACAGTAAAGCTGTGGCTTGCCTGTCATGGGTCTAGGAATGGAACATGGTCTTTTCTGAAAACATGAAAGCTGTGATATCACTCCAACACTCTCTGTGATGCTTTGTAAATCTCCATTTATGTAAAAGTTTCTCTTCTTTTAGAACAGCTCAGAGGCCATTTGACACTGACAGTCCAGAAGAGGGAAAGTTACTCTTAGGTAGAATGCTCCAGTTTGGGGATGTTGAGACTCAATTTGTGAAGTCTTTGACAAGACTGTTTCATGGGTGATTCTGCAATCATTGTTAAGCTGACACTCATTCCAGACTCTTTCCCTGTAACAAACCTGGTTAACCTAAGGGTGAATGTGTTTCAATGGTGACAACCCTGTTTTGACATTCTAGGATTTGTTTTTCCTTTTATTTGTCGCTACTCCCTAGGTAAATGTCAAATGATGATCCTCTAATTATAGTTTTTCTGCCCCTGGGGAGTATACTTTTCCTTGACCCATTGCCTTTGTATTTTGTTTCTTTTACCCACTCATCCCACCCCAATTTGTCCCTTTCTGTCTGAATCATAAAAGGTTTGGAGATTCATTTTTTTAGTGCATTAATCACAATAGTAATTAATTTTCATTCATATTATTCCTGATGCTCAAATTAACCTTATGTTGCCTTGGTGTTGAAGCTCAGTAAGATGTAAATGGAGACTGCTCATTCATTTTCTGACTGCCCAGGCCTGAATAATCACACATCACACAGAAACTATATTAATTCCAACATTATTTGGTGAATGGCTCAGGCATATTTCCAGCTAGTTTTTACATCTTAAATTAGCCAATTTCTATTAGTCTGTGTATCACCACAAGGTTGTTGCTGACTGGTAAGTTTCTTGATCTTTCTCTTTTGGCAGCTACATGGTATCTCCTGATTCTGCCTATTTTCTCTTTCTATCTCTGGTCATATTTCTGCTTTTCTTTACTCTGCTAAGACATAGGCTGAAACAACTTTGTTAATTATCCAATAAACGCAACACATATACTGAAGGACATCACATATCATTTCCCCCTTTCTATCTAATTAAAAAGGAAGGTTTTAACTTTACTGCAGTAAAATTACAAATACAAAAGAGTTATCAAGAAAGAATTATAATTATAATATTTTGTCCATTTACTTTTGGCAAGTTAAGGAAAATACTCTGTCATCTGTCCTATATTTGTCAATCTAAAGTTTTAAATCTAATTTATTTTTATCATAACTAAGGAAAACTATAATTATATCTATCTTCAACTCTTCAAAGACTCCTGAAGAATATAATAATATTTAAGTAAACAGGAAGCACATTATAAGCGACTTCCAAAGTTCTAGAATTGACAGAGACACCTTGCTGTCTGGACAGTCACCCAAAATTCTTCTGTAATGTTGGGTCCTCCATCTTTAGCCTACAGAACCTTAGTATCTAGGAGACTTTTCCACAAAGCAGGAAATTTGAAAGACTGTTTTGCCAATATAGGCAGTTTGTCAGGCACTTTCTTCTGGGTCTTACAGAATGTCTGGAAGACTCTTTCATGAAGAAGGAACCCTGAAGATCTGTCTCATTCCCTTTAAGCAAGTTCATTAGTCATTTTTTTTCTGTGCATCCTGTATGTCCAGTTCATAAGCATGCCATCAAACAGTCCATAAAGAACAGTTTCTTGCTCAAATGGCTAGCCGTGTCACATTGAAGGAACATTCCATAATGAGTTTCTTCAGTGCCCATCCATCTCTATGAAATAATAGGTGCTGCCAGAAGCAAACATGTCTCACTGTTGAGAAAACTCTAAGTTCTTAAAACATGTTAAATGCCATATTATGTATGTCTTTGAAAGGGTTAAAGAATACCTATCCATCTGAAATATATCTCTGTACATCTAGAAAACCTAACTAACATGACTACAAGTTTGACTTGGGAGGCAGAGGCAAGTGGATCTCTGTGAGTTCAAGACCAGCCTAGTCTACAAGAGCTAGTTCCAGAACAGGCTCCAAAATTACAGATAAATCCTGTCTCAAAAAACCAAAAAAAAAAAAAAGACTATCTGTATTTGTTAACTATACATTGCATTTTTAAATGAGATACACAAACACAATACCTTAAAAAAGAACGAAAATACACACATACAATGTAATAAAAATCAAACTTAAATTTGTATCAACAAAGCAAGAAACACACCAGCTCAAAGTATTCATTCTATACCATATCCTCATTTTTTTAAGAAATTGACTGTTACCATTACTAATTAAAAACAACCCTTTTAAATTTAAAAAAAACATTTATAAACAATTATTTTGGGAATTTGGGCATAGTTTTCTCCAAACTGCTTTCTTTTGTTTGTTGGACAAAGTAATATTAGGGTATACAGAGACCTTTCAGGAGGTCTTGTTCCATCAAGCCACATTAACCTGGAAGGAATTCGTAGGTTCTCATCCTCTGTGGGAAAAAAAGCAAAATATCCCTTACAAAGTAACATAGCCTTAGACTCAAATTTTGTAGTCAAGATACCTTTAAAATATATATGTTGGTTTAGCTTAGTAGCCTGTACAATGAAACTTCTCTCTGCAGTTAGGTCATTCTTAGTCAAAAATTTCAAAGCAAACACAACAATATACATAATCCAGACTCTCTGTGTATTTTTCATTTTTATGTAGCTTATTTTTTACTCTATTATTTTTTAATATTTAATTATATTAACCCCTCTAATCTTTGAATTTTTGTACTTTTGTTTATATTCTTTTTTCTTTTTCTACCAAGCCTATGTACATTTTTAAACACACTGTGACCCATTTAGAGGTTTATTTTTGTCTCAATGTGTCTTTATTGCATATCTGTAATAATTTTCTAACTAGGAGTGCCTTTTTTAAAAATTGCTGAGCAGGCATTACTAGGACCAATTCCATGGCCCTGCTTGTTGTCTCTACCTTATCCAACATGGTTGAGTATGTTACTCCTTTTGTGAGCCATGTTCACCATTCCAACTCCAGGGACACAGCACAATTGTGTCATAAGTAATCAACCTGTAGCACTATGCTCAAAAACCCCATTTAAGTGCAGGACCTTCTGAAAGAGCCAGAGTTCACACTGCCTGCTTGAACCAGGAATCCAACTCTTAAAGGAGCCATGCATGTTTTTGCTGCTAATGTTGAGTCAGGAAACCTTCTCGTAAAGCCTCCTTACACAGCCAACAAATAGATCCTATCTGAAAAAAAAAAAAGGTCTAGCTGTGCTTGGATCCTGGTTTTGTGGGCCTAGAAGCCCTCTTTTCCTTTTAAGGTTTTTTTAGGTCTTATGTGGATTCATGGCCTAGACAGTGGATGCCATTTCATAAGCCGAGGTTACTTGTTCATTTCTCAAGTAGCCAGATCCGAATGATCACATAGAAATTCTATTTATTCCAATATTGTTTGGTCAATGGCTCAGGCATAATTCTAGCTAGTTCTTATATCTTAAATTAATCCATTTCTATTCATCTGCAGCTTACCAGTGAAACCCAGCGCCTCCCTTTTTCTGCAGCTACATGATATCTCCTGACTCTGCCTACTGTCTCTATTTTTCTGTTTGTATTTCCCTCCTAATTTTACTCTGCTAAGTCATTCATTATCCTCCTTATTTTACTCTGCTAAGTCATTCATTATCCAATAAAAGCAACACACTTACAGAAGGATATCCCACATCAGTAGGAAAGGATTTGAACAGCATGCATGAAACATTTATGTGATACCATACAATGTAAATCAAAACTTAAGCTTTCTCTTGACCTGATCTTGCACCTCTCACTGCACAGGGTATTCTAGGTAGAATCCATTCTTTCAAAGCACTACGTCTTTACAAATATTATGTTTCAAAGCAAAGGCAGAGGTAGTAAATAAGCTCTCGAGAGGTTGCTGAGGAAATACAAGGGTCTCGGTATAATTACTAATATCTATGGGTATCCAAGATAAAAATAAAGTCCATAAATCAAATGTATGCTACATGAGTAAACAACAAGTTTATCACAATACTTTCCATATAAGTCTACACTGTCTTCAATAGAGTTACACACTCTGCAGTATCCTGAGCATAGGAAATCTCAAAACCAGGGCCCACAGTGACACATTTCTTCAACAAGGCCGTAACCACTCCAACAAAAGCACACCTCCTAATAGTGCCATTCAGTATGAGATTATGAAAGCCAATTGCATTCACATTCCCTGGGCCCAAGAAGCTATTAACAATATCATATTGCAAAATTTTTTAGTTCAACTTCAAAACTCCCTGTAGTCTATCACAGTGTTTAAAAGTCCAAATTTCATAGTCTCTTCTGAGATTCATGCAAACTCTTTCTGGTAACCCCCTAAAAAATCAAAAGAAAAAACAAATCACATATTTCCTACATATGATGGCACATGATATACATTACCATTCTAAAATGTAGGATAAGTGGCATATAGAGAAAATACTGGAATAAAGTAAGACTAAAACCAGCTGGACAAATGCCAAATTCTGCATCTCCATGCTTGATGTTAAAGTTCTCTTCAGATCAGCAACTCTATTCAGCTTTGTTGACCGCAACACACTTATTTCTCTTTGGCTGGTTCCACTCTCTGTCAACTGTTCCTTTCAAGAGGTATCCCATGACTCTCTAACATCTCTAACATCTTGGATTCTCCAAAACAATACAGGCTTTAGCTTTACAGCTTCACACAGTGGCCTCTCTAGTAGGCCTCCATTCAGGGACACCCCTGACACACGCCAGGCTTCAGCGGCTTTCTTAAGGTGCTGGTGGGCAAATTCCACAACTCGTTTCTTCTGTCCTTGACTCCAAAGCCATAACTATGAGGCTGCAGCTGCTAAGGTCTGCTTGGAGCTGGAACATGACCCCCTAGTTCAATTACAAATGTACCAGCTTTCTGTCCTTCATTCCTAAGTTTGGCTGTGTTGAAACTGGATCTATAGGAGATACTGGTCACAAACTCAAAGATCTTCCAGCTTCTGCCTTCCCAGTTCTGGAATTAAAGGTGTCCCCCCACCACAACTGACTGTAAGCTGTTCTTTAGCTCCATTTTACAAGTTGGGTAATTAGATGGGTGGGATCTTGCCCATTCTATTTATTCCATTTCTTTATCCATTTATTTCTCTGAACACAGAAATTAGCTCTATTATACCTTGTGGTGCTTTTTTTCTCCTCAAAATTTTCATTTGTAATTTAGCCTACTCAGCTTGCTCCTTTTCATTATAAATCTATATTAAATTTACCACTAAAAACCACATGACAGTCTATACTAGGCTGTTTTGGGATTTTCTCTGCTAATGAAATTAATCCAAAATACTTCACTTTAGTCTCAGGAAGAGTCTTTGGACAAGAACAAAAGGTAGCCACTTTCTTAACTAAAACATCACAAGAATAATCTCAGGCAACATACTAAATTTCTGTTCCTCTGAAGCATCTTGAGTGATCCCCCAACAGTTCAAATAACGCTTAGCAGTTCTGTCTTCCATGTTCCTACTAATATGGCCTATTAAGCAGTAATTGAAGCATTCTGCTGCTTTCTAAATCCAAAGTACCGAAGTCCAAATTCCTCTAAACAGAAACATGGTCAGACCTATGACAGCAATACTGCAGTTCCTGCTACCAACTTCTGCATTAGAGTTTTTATTGCTGTGAAGAGAAAACCATGACCACAGCAGCTCATGAAGAAAACATCTAATTGGGGTGGCTCGTGTACTGTTTCAGAGACTCAGTCTATTATCATCATGGCAGGGAGCATGGCAGTACGCAGTCAGACATCATGCTGGCTACATCTTGGTTTGCAGGCAACAGGAATTCAACGGACACACTCAGTGGTATTCTGGGCATAGGAAACTTCAAACCCAGCCTCCACAGTTACACACTTCCTCCAAAAGGGTCATGCTCACTCCAAAAAAACCCTCACTTCCTAATAGTGCCACTGTCTATAAAATTGTGGAAGCAAATTATATTCAAAATATCACAACTGCCTTCCCCAAATTTTGCATTTCTCTTCTACTAGAAACAAAAACACTATTTTCAGTAATATCAATGAGTTTATTCATATGGTTTCTTTTCCATAATGAAGCAAGTATAGGAGCTTTTACAATAACTCAACCTCATTAAACTTAATAAACATCATTCATGATGCCTTTGATTGACTCATTTCACTTGGAAAACTACTGTTGTGATCTGTTCCTTGAAAAAAAAGGAGTATGCAAACCCTTAATTATTCAGGCAGAAATGGGGAAAGAAATGGAGGTGGTACAGAATGAGGACCAAGAGGGCAAAGAAAAGTAGAATTGCTAGAATCAGAAGAGCATCATTCGGCACTTGGCTAGGGAATAGTGCCAAATATAAACAAAAGGCAAGTCTTCAGAGGTCAAAATGTAGTTGTCAAATCAAGATTTTTGACTGCCTCACAATTATGGATTCCAAATCCATCAAATAAATCTTTTCTCTCCTAAGTTACTTTTTTTCAGGACATGTTATCAGAGCAAAGAATGGAACCAGAACAGCCTCATACTTGCTGGGAAAACACAGGTAGTCTAAAATCAACCTTGGTTTGTTTTCACAATTACATAACATTCATTGGAATTATGCACTTGTTAACACAGTGGTATTCTTCACCATTCCCATTTCACCTTGCACTGGATGCCCCAAAAAGGTGCCTCATCCTACATGTAATGTACCATGCATGTTTTACTGTCACTCCCCATAGTGCTATAAATGGAAACCAGGATCTTATATGAGCTAGACACATACTAAGCTCTTAAGTTACACTCCTAGCTCAATCTTTTCTGTTTGATCAGGAATGAGAATCCTGGATCTACATACAAGAAATGCTAAGGACTTCACTAAAATTTACTAGAAATGATCAATACCTTCATCTAAGTAACTAGATTAAAATTAATATACAAATTTAGTAGTCTTGGGGAAGTGAGATGAGTCGGTGGGTAAAGGTGCTTCCCTTACAAGCCTGGTAACCTAAGTATAATTTCTGGAACCCAGGTAAAGGTGGAAGAAGAGAATATATTCTATAACATTGTTCCAACTTTCACATGTGCTTGTGACATATGCAGGTTTACGCACACACACTCACTCACACACACACACTCACACACACACACACCTACACCTACACATGAACAAACTTCTACACACATATCACAACCACACAAATAAAATTTTAAAAGCTCTGGCATGTTTCAAGACGGCTCCCTGGTTACAAACACCTATGGCCTTTGCAGAGAGGCAGGCTCACGTCACAGCTCTCACAAGAAGGTTCCGTGGTTACAAACATCTATGGCCTTGGCAGAGGGGCAGGCTCACGTCACAGCTCTCACATGATGCTGCACATCCACCTGGAATTAATTCCTCTTCTCAAGAATCGTATGCTTTATACTAAACTCTAACCTACAGAGGTGCCAGGCATACATGTCTTATGTTTATATGGACTAGCTTTGTGGGAGCCTAATCTGTTTGGATGCTCACCTTCCTAGACCTGGATGGAGCGGGGAGGACCTTGAACTTCCCACAGGGCAGGGAACCCTGACTGCTCTTAGGACTGAAGAGGGAGGAGGAGTGGGAGGGAAATGGGAGGAAATGGAAATTTTTAATAAATAATAATAAAAAATAGAAAAAAGAAAAACACACATACACATAAAGTAAAAAGATGAGTGTAATTTAAAAATGTAAAAATCAGTGTCCTTTCGACAGTCCAATGATAAATGCAATTTATTTAATTTTGTTTTGCTATCTTTGAGAAAGGGTTTAATATAGCACAAGATAGCCTTTAGTTCATCATTTAGCTGAAGCTGGTCTTGAGCTTTTGATATTCCTGCCTCCCCGTCCCAAGTACTAGGATTACAGGTCTGTGCAATCATATCTGGAGTTCCTGGTTTTTTGTTTGTTTGTTTGTTTAATTTAAGGTGATTGTATAGATAGTAAACCAAGGAACATTCCATACTGTAAGACAGATTCAAAAATGGTAAATGCTTTTCCTAAGGTTATAAAATTTGAAGTGTAGATTTAAACAAGCTTGCTCATTCCTTTGGCATTGGACATTCCACATGGCCTTGATTCTTTCCTAAGAACAACCTTGGTGACTGAAATCTGTCTCTGTATACTAATGAAGCCACATGACCACAGCACATACACAAAGCCACGGCTGCTCTTCCCACTCCTTGCGTAGAATACATGAAGATGGGAAGCTGATAGCACTGCTAAAGTTGAGAGACACACATGGACACTGTACCAAAGAATACAGTCAAGGATAAAGAAATGCATGCTTCACCCCTGCTCAGGCCCAGGGTATCTCAGATTAAGCTGGATTTAGGGAAGGTACAGAAGACCCAAAAGAACTATGGGAAGCTACAATCCAGGGCTACAATCTCAAATACTCCGGAAAGCTGGTCCATTATCCTAAGACGGAAACATTTCAACTGAATGATAAAGCACTAATATCTCTAATGAAACATTACCAGTGATAAGGCTGGGAAGTGGGCTCAGACGTCACGCAGTTGTTGCTCTTGGAAAGAAAGGGGCTCTGTTCTCCTCACCGATATCGGGTGGCTCACAACAACATGTAACACCTGCTCCAGGGTATCATTCCAATGGCCTCTTCTGGACTCCAGGCACAACTCATTTAAGTGGCATAAATATGTATAGGCAGAATAAACACGT
This sequence comes from Myodes glareolus, assembly GCF_982192425.1. Classification (NCBI taxonomy): domain Eukaryota; kingdom Metazoa; phylum Chordata; class Mammalia; order Rodentia; family Cricetidae; genus Myodes; species Myodes glareolus. The sequence goes on from NC_142045.1 coordinate 1,503,124, forward strand.
GCACAATACAATAAAACAAATAAATTTTCAAAATATTACCAGTGAAGAACTGAAACCTCAAGTCCTTCTTTATGAAGACTGGAAGTTCAAGTTTAGAAGGAACTTACTATGCATGAAATCCTAAACCCCAAAATTAAATGAATTCTGATCTAAGCTTATTAAACCTTTTTAGCTCGAACAGTGAACAAACTTCACACTGCCTTATATTAAACACTTCATACTCCAGGCAATGCAAGACTCCAAAGAATTATCAGCCAGGTGAAGCCGAAGTTCACAATAAAGATATAATCATGAATAAAAATACATTTCTATTTGGCAGATCCAGCTGCACAGAGAGCAACACAATTACTACACTGAGGAGAAGAAATAATAAAAATATCTTCAGGTGGTTCCTTCCAGTTTCATTTCTGTTGCTATGATAAATACACTGACAAAAGTAAATTTGGGGAGAAAAGTTTGTCTCAGTTTAAAACTCCAGGTTTTGTGTTGAAGCCAAGGGAGGAGCTTTGAACAGTTAGTCATAGCTTGCCAATAATCAAGAGTGTAGAGAAACAAATCCATGCAGGCCCATTTGATTTTATGATTGTGGTCAACTTGATTTCTCCATTCTTATATTGTTTATGACCCCTACTGAGGGAATTTTTCCAAGTACAGTTGACTGAGTCTTATTAAAGCATTAACTAAAGACAACACTCCATAGACATGCCCACAGCCCAACTTGATGTAGGAGTCCTTCTTTGATTCTTTTTAAATTGCTGCCTCCCCCCATTACCCTCCCACTGCCCCCACTCCTCCTCCCCCTCTGTCTCCAGTACTAAGAGAAGGCAGGGTACCCTGCCCTGTGAGAAGTCCAAGGCCCCTCCCTCCAAGTCTAGGAAGGTATGCATCCAAACCTAGGCTTGCAAAAAGCCAGTACATGCAGTAGAATCAAAACCTGGTGCTGTTATCATTGGCTTCTCAGTTCGCCCTCATTGTCAGTCACATTCAGAGAGTCTGGTGTGATCACAAACTCATTCAGTCCCAGTCCAGCTGGCCTTCTTGAGCTCCCATTAGATCAGTCCCACCGTCTCCGTGGGTGGACACACCCCTTGTGTTCCGACTTCCTTGCTCATGTTCTCCCTCCTTCTGCTCTTCATCTGTGTCTTGGGAGCTCAGTCCAGTGCTCCAATGTTGATCTTTGTCTCTATCTCCATCCATCACCAGATGAAGGTTCTATGGTGATATGCAAGATATTCATCAGTGTGGCTATGGGAGAAGGCCAGTTCAGGCACCCTTTCCTCTGTTGCCCAAGAAACTAGATGGGGAAATCCCCTTGGACATCTGAGAACCCCTCTAGAGCCAAGGATCTTGCCAACCCTAAAATTCTCTCCTATAATGGCTCCCTTAGTTAAGATATCTTCTTCCCTGCTCCCATATCGACCCTTCCTCCATCTCAACCATCCCATTTCCCCAAGCTCTTTCCAATCCTCCCCTCTCCCTTCTCTCTACCCTTTTCCTTTTCTCCCCAACCTCCCACCCCTATGCTCCCAACTTTTTCTCAGCAATCTTGTCTATTTCCAATATCCAGGAGGATAAATATATGTTTTTCTTAGGGTTCACCTTTTTATTTAGCTTCTCTATGATCACTTGATTCAAGAAAATTGCATTAATAGTGAATTATATTATAATTATGAAGAAATCTAGCTTAGAAACAGGAGAGAGGATGTGTACAAAGAATCCAAATGCATATACTCATGCTTGCATGGCAAACCCTTGACAGACTGTGTTATCATCCTGTTGCCCAAGAAACCTCCTTTAAGAGCAAGCTACCAAGAAGTTATAGTTCATGAAGTGGAGAAAGGCACATATGCCAAGGCTAATAAAAAGAAAATTACTCTTGCAGTACTATTTCAGATAAATCTGAATTCAAACCAAAAGAAAAGCAATCAGGATTAAATAAAGGCACTATGTAACAATAACACTTCTATTCTCCAAGACATACATCCTTAAGGTATTAAGGCAACATTATGCCTTAATATATGTGATAAAACTTCAAAGTGTCTCAAATATAGTGAATGAATGCACTACAGATTTGTGGTCTTTTACTCTTTTCCCTCTTAATTGACACATCCAAACAGTAGCAGGAGCATTAACAGGGGTGTAATTGAAATATAATGGCATCCTCATCCACCTGGTCCAATTAACCATGAGAGAATGGTTTTTTCCAAGAAATGTAGAATATAAACCCTCCTATTCAAGATAGATCACTTGTGGAGTGATAGTCTTGGGTTAAATTTTAATTTAAATCCATAGGTTACAAGGGGCAATTTATACCATTGATAGTCATGTTGAAAAAAAGAAGAAATATCTAAAGAGTAAGTCTACACTTTTAGGAAACTAGAAGAAGAATCTTGTTATAACTAGCTCTACCTCATTAGTCACAGAAATCTGCCCAGAGTAGATTAAAGGCTTAGATGCACAATTTAAAACTACTAAGAGATGTATTTTCAGAGTTGTAGAGATGGTTCAAATTTCTTTAAACCTTAAACTATCCAAAGAATATTTACTAAAAAAAAATTGAAAAAAGCAAACCCCAGTAGTTGCTTAGCCCACAAGGCAGCATTCTAAGCAGTTTCAATCTGCAGACTTGTCTTGATTGCCATAATTGATGTGATAAGACGAATCCTGATTGTGGGCAGCAATTTCTGGTAGCAGCCAAGATTTAAAAAGGGCATGTTAGGAAGAAGAAATTTGCCTTTTGTCTTCTCAGCCTTCTTTCTTGCCATCAGGTTAATTTTTCTTGCTCTTTCTGTTGCTATCAGAAGGAGAGTTCCCAGGCTTCTATCATAGACTAAGGACTAGAGACTTTCCAGGAAACCTCCAGGTTTTTACAGATTGGAACTGCTGAGGAATGCAGCCTTGTTGGCTAAGCAACTACTGGGTCTCACAACTTAGAGGCTGAGAACCCCTGCTTGCTCAGTTCTTGAGGCTGGTGCCTCAGCACGCTGAAGAGCTGCACAGTGGCTGGCTCACAACTGTTGTTACTACTTCAGCTTAAGTGGATTCAATAAAATATATAGACATCAGTATAGTTCTACAGCAGAACTTAAAGTCAGGGATAGTGATGCCTCCAGAAGTTTCTTTATTGTAGAGGATTATTTTAACTATCCTGGGTTTTTTGTTTTACCATATAAAGTTGAGTTGGCAGTTTTGAGGTCTCTGAAGAATTGTGTTAGAATTTTCATGGGGATTGCAATATATCTGTAGATTGTCATTTTTATTATGTTGATCTTACCTATCCAAGAGCATAGGAGATCTTTTCATTTTCTGATATCTTTTTCAATTTCTTTCTTCAAAGACTTCAAGTTCTTGTGATACAGGTTTTTCACTTGTTTGGTTAGAGTTACCTCAAAATATTTTATGCTATTTGTGGCTATTGTGAAGGGTGCTGTTTCTCTGATTTTTTTCTCAGCCCATTTATCATTTGTATATAGGAGGACTACTCATTTTTTTTAAGTTAATCTTGTATGCCACCATATTACTGAAGGTGTTTATCAGATGTTGGAGTTCCCCTATATTATTATATCATCTACAAATAATGAAAGCTTGACTTCTTCTTTTCCAATTTTTATATGACTCTGAAATATCATCCTATAGCTGTGAGAATGGCTAAGATCAAAAACACTGATGAGAGCTTATGTTAGAGAGAATGCAGAGTAAAGGGAACATTCTTCTACTAATGGTGGGAGTATAACTTGTATAGACACTTTGGAAATCAACATGTTTTTTTAGAAAATTGGGAATCAATCTACCTTAAAACCCAGCTATACTAGTCTTATGCATATACCAACAGAATGAACAATCATACCACAAAGACACTTGTACAACTATGAGCAACAGTGAGAACAGGTCTTCTGTGAGGCCCTGTCCTCCCTGTTCCTTTAGACCAAAACACAGGATGCAAGTAATGTTTACACTAACCAGCTAAGCTTCCTGCTAAGTTCCGTGCTTGCTTCTGCTCCGGCCTGGTACAATAGCCTGAGGGGTCTATATTACTTTAAAATGGTAATTTCTCAACCTGCCTGAAAGAAGCTCAGGCACCAAGGCCCGGTCTACCCTGTCTGACACTGCCTTGCACCCTTGACCACCTGCCTGCAGAGAAGCTCTCACAGGTGCCAGTTTCCCCAGCCCCCTCTGGGTGGGAGGAGTTTTTCTTTACTGGGGCCAAAAGTATTTAACCCTGGATTAAGTTGATTAAATTGGGCATTCTCTTCTTGAGGATGACTCGAACTCTGTATCTGTGTGTGTGTCTTGTGTTTTAACCCCTAGGACAATATGGAACTCGTGGGAGGTGGGTGACGTGAAATGGCAACCCCCACAGTCTTCTCCTTGACTTCTCCTTGGCACTTAGCTGGCTTTTGATAACACGTTTCCCTTGATACATTACATAGCCCTGTCTTGAAGTAAGGAGAGAAGCTCAGTACTGCCTCACTTTGATGTGCCATGCTTTGTGCAAGACCATGGCAGGCCTGCCCCTTTCTGAAGGGAGATGGAGAAGGAGTAGATGGGGAGGAGGACATCTGGGAAAGGAAAGCTAACAGGAAGAGAGGAGGGAAGAGAAAGTGTTTGGTATGTAAAATAAATGAAAAATGTTATTTTGAAATAATACATATACATTTTCATTTATTTTACATATATATATTGGTTTTGTTCCTTTAGAGAACCTTAACTAACACCACCCCTATGCCTCCCTCTCCCCAACTCTTTCTGCTACTTCTTTTCCTTTTCCAACACAATTTCACTTCTATTTTCATGTCATATGTACATACATTTACACACACACAATATTATATATCTATGTAAAACCTAGGAAAGGCATATTCATATGAAACATGACTTTTGTTTTCCTGAGACTTACTTAAGTCATTTAATATGATAATTCCATGTTGTCTTGAATACATTTTCTAGCACAAACCAATTATACAATTCTATGTTTTATCAAAAAATTATTATACAGTGTCTGTGCTACTGGGATTATATTTAGGAAGTGGTCTCCTGTGCCAATGCGTTCAAGTGTACTTCCCACTTTCTCTTCTATGAGGTTTGGTGTGGCTGTCTTTATGTTGAGGTGTTTGATCCAGTTGGACTTGAGTTTTTTGCATGGTGATAGATATGGATTTATTTCATTTTTCTACATGCTGATATCCAATTATGCCATTAGTATTTGTTAAATATGCTTCCTTTTTCCATTTGACATTTTTTGCTTCTTTATCAAATCAGATGTTTATAGGTTTGTGGATTAATATCTGGGTCTTCGATTTGGTTCCATTGGTCTTCCTGTCTGTTGGAACCTCCTGAAACTGAAAAGCTTCTGTATAGAAAAGAACACAGTCAACAAGGCAAAAAAGCAGCCTAAAGAATGGGAAAAGATCTTCACCAGAGGACTGACTTCCAAAATATACAAAAAACTCAAGAAATTGATCAACAACAAGACAAATAATCCAATAAAAAAAGGAGTACAGACCTAAACAGAGAACTCTCAACAGAGAAATCGAAGATGGCTGAAAGACACTTAAGGATATGCTCAACATCCTTAGTCATCAGAGAAATGAAAATCAAAACAACTCTGAGATTCCATCTTACACATGTAAGAATGACCAAGATCAAAAACACTGATAACAACTTATGCTGGAGAGGATGTGAGTAAAGGGAACACTCCTCATTGCGTGGGAGTAAAAGTTGGTACAGCCCCTTTGGATATCAGTATGATGATTTCTCAGAAAATTAGGAAACAACATTTCTCAAGATCCAGCAATACTGCATTTGGGTATATACCCAAAGGATGCTCAATCTTACCACAAGGACATGTGCTCAACTATATTCATAGCAGCATTTTTTTTGTCTCAGTCAGAACCTGGAAACAACCTAAATGTTCCTTGACCAAAAAATGGAGAAGGAAAATGTGTTGCATTTACACAATGGAGTACTACACAGCAGAATAAAATAATGACCGCTTGAAATTTGCAGGTAAATGCTAGAAAACATCATATTGAGTGAGGTAACTCAGAAAGACAAGTATCATATGTACTCACTCATAAGTTTAGACATAAAGGAAAGGAAAACCAGCCTACAAATCATAATGCCAGAGAACCTAAACAACAAGGACGACAGTAAGAGAGACATACATGGATCTAATCTACATGGGAAGTAGAAAAAGACAAGATCTTCTTAGTAAATTGGGACCATGGGGACCATGGGATAGGGTTGAAGGGGAGGGGAGAGAAAACGAGGGAAGCAGAGAAAAATGTAGAGATCAATAAAATTGACTTTAAAAAGTTAAAATCTCACATACACACACATACACACACACACACACACACACACACACACACATACACACACACAAATTATTATATACTTCCGGAGCTGTGTTGTGGTGAACAGTCTCGGCAAACTAGCACTTTCTTTACTAGGAATCACGTTTGTATTGAGTCCCTCTGCAATTTAAAACCACTCATTGTGATTTTGAGGGAACTTTATAAATGCTGTCACTGTTTGCTCTCTATGTGATCAACCTCAGGTGCCTTTGAATTAATCTAGAATCCAGGAAGACCTGGTGGGAGAAGGACCACTCTAATGAGTGTATTATTTCATAGGCAGGCAGTGTCCTCTCACACCTCAGGCTCTCATGACTATGTGCTAAATGAACCGAGCTAGCAATGGTCTCTAATTTTCTGAGCTAATGACAGAGAACAAGACATTAACTTGGGCAAGGTGGTGCATCATTTTCTCTGGTGCAAGAACACTAGTAGATAATAAACAGAAGGCAGCCATAAAGAGGCTTTTCCACAGATGTGCTTGCATATGGTCGAACATTTAAAATTCTTTAATTATTATGTAGAACAGTAAATTAATTGCTCTACAGCCAAGGGGGCATCTGGGAGGCAAAGCACAGACTGCAGATCATAAACTTCTGCAGTCCCTCTGTCACTTCTTTCAGATAAGGTTGTCAACTCTAAACTTGCAAGTCACCTGTGAGTCTGCTACAAAACCAACCCTGCTCTGCAAACTGTCATATGTTCATAGGCCAGTGATTTGTTTATAACATAATTTATTTTAGGCTAGTTTGTCTGCTGTAAGTAAATATTGCCAAGATTTATTTCCAAAATCTTAATGAGGAACTGTAAATTATCATTGAAAGACTGGGGAATTATAGAACCAGCAACACAAATATAGGGAGAAGAAAAGAGAAAAGGTGTCTTGGGCATTCCAGAAGGTTCTCACAGGGATAAGATTGATTTTAGATTAATTTTGTAAGAATTTTCATGTGATTATTTAAGGTTTATTGCTTTATGGCATACGTTCTATGAATAAATAATGAATTAGTCCTTCCTTCCTTCCTTCCTTCCTTCCTTCCTTCCTTCCTTCCTTCCTTCCTTCCTTCCTTCCTGTTGGTTGCCATTAAGTTTGTTATGTACCTAAAAGTTATATTAAAGTCATGATTCTCCTGCCTCCACCTCCTGAGCGCTGTAATTACATATGTGTGCCACCATGCCAAGTAATGATATCTTTAAAAAATCGATAGCCTTGGGCTGAGAGCCTAAATTGCCTTTAAAATTATACTTTGAAAATATAAGGTGTAATATAATTGTCTATTATCTTAATTCCTCTATTATTTTACATATTAAAACGAAAATATTCATTTCCCAATTGTTTTGTGAACTGACAAGTGTCTTTATTTAAGTTACATTGTTTTATCTAATGTCTTTCTGTCTTTTACACAAGGGCATATTCATAGTTTGTAGTGATTAACATTAATTGTCAGCATGAGGGTTAGAATCACATGGGGGATCTGCTGTGGGTAGGACTGTAGATTATCTTTATTAGAGTACTTATGGTAAGAAGACTCTCACTGTGAGTGACACTATTCACTTGACTGGGGTCCTGGCTGCATCAAAAGGACAAGGAGAGCCAAGCACAGTTGTGCATTTCTTGTCTTGGAGTGTGGTTGCAAAGATGTCCCAAATTTCTTCTGCTAACTCTTCCCCAGAAGGACGAACTGCAATGCCAAATCCTGAGCCAGAATTGATCTTTTCCTTCTAAGTCACTTTTGCCAGAATATGTTCTTAATGATGAATATTTGACAGAATATTTTAACTATATAAAAATTAACTAAAATAAAGCCGACACATAAGAACACACACATATATTCATATACACACTCCTCACATATGTGCACCCCATATATACATATGCCTCACACATGCACACACGTTCCACGTGTCTACAAATTTACATATACATGTGTGCATGCAGATAGATAGATAGACAGACAGACAGACAGACAGACAGACAGACAGACAGGACCACATATAAGTAATACGATTGCATTATTGTATTGGTTTTTGACATGTTTACCAATAAAATGTCATGGATATGATTAGCCATTATATTTTAATGTGGCCATGAGTCTTCCTAAGAGAGATGAGTGTTGAATTTGAGCACAAAGCTGATCTTTCTCAGTGATTGCTAGAATCCTTCACCTTGATGAAAGGATGTGGAGATCAGAACCCTGGCGGGCATTAATTTTTTTCCTTCCTAATTATTTTAATTGGCAATAGAGATTCCTGTCTATGAATGTGACATATGAGAGAAACTTAATTCCCAGATCCTTTTAAAAGTTAGAAGTTCAACACACACATAGGCTTTCCTGGGTCCTCTAAGTAAGCAGATTTTAAGTTTTCCCAGCCTCAGTAATTACATGAAGATTCCTCATTATAAATTTTACTCAGATATGTCTGCATGTCTGTACCAGGCTGGCACTGTTTCTCTGAAGAACCCTAAAATAGATCATGCCTTCAATTCATTTTTGGAAAAAGACTGACATCCAAAAGCCTATCTATTAATAAACCTAGGGAGATATAGATAACAGATAGCCCCCTGCCAAGTTTAGCCAATGCATTAGCTTTGCAAGTATGAAATAAAACCGAGGCACCATGTCTCAGACCAGGAAGTCCTGAGCATAGCTTATTTTTCAGAATTCCGGAGGATGGGATAATTAAGAATATTGTGTCAGGAAATTTGTTGTCTGGTGGTCTCACTGCCTTCTTATCAGTAGTCTTACTGCACCCTTACTAGGTGGAGAGGTTTCTTTTCTTTTGTCTTTTGTCTGTCTGTCTTTCTTTCTTTCTTTTTTTTCTTTCTTTCTTTCTTTCTTTTTTCAAGACAGGGTTTCTCTGTAGCTTTGGAGCCTGTCCTGGATCAGGCTCCAAAATCTTTAGACCTGTAGACCATGTTGGACTCAAACTCACAAAGATCCGCTTGCCTCTGCCTCCCGAGTGTTGGGATTAAAGGCGTGAGTCACTGCCCAGCTGAGGTTTCTTATTTATAAATGCTCCAACCTTGCTAATAAAGGAGATGACTCAGTGTGTAAAGCACTTGTTATGCACGCATGAGGACAAGAGCTTGGATCTCTAGCACCCAGGTGAATTGTAGGTGGGCATGGTTGCACATACTGGAATTCCTAGGTCTCAGGATCATAAGTCTATCCTGACCTGGACTAGCCTGACTTGTGTGCTCAGGTTAAAATGAGAAAACCCTCCCTGATGTAGGAAGTGGGGAGGGATGCAAGAAGACATCAGATGTCATCCTCTGACCTCCACGTGAATATTCACCCCCACACATGTCAAAACACAACACACAAGTACACACCAAATACACACGCATGCAAAATCCTTTCTTTGATGGGAACTTACACCTTGAAACATTAGCCTAAGTATTGTTTTCTCTTTCTTCTTCTGTTCTTTTTATTTTTTAAATCCAGCTCAGACAGAAGAGGGTGTTGCTCATTCTCCCCTTGGACTCCCTGCTGTTGCCTGCTAGGGATTTTCTGAAACCCTTTGTGCTAGAGGAAACTGTGTCCTCTGTGGACTTTTCAAACCTCAGGACTCAGAAGGAGCATTTTCAATAATGCAGAAATTGACGAGGACCAGATATTTTTTCAACAGAAAACACCACTGATATGCAATGTTTTATTCTCACTTTTAAGTATAAATTGATTTCAAGAATGTTTATTTTATTTTATGTATTTTAATAGTGCTTTATCTAGTCAGCTGCTAATCTAGTTACCTGGAGCACATTTACTGAAAACTAAATAAGAGTTCATAGCTCAGCCTTGATGCAGTGGGTAGACTTTGCCCAGCCTCAACTCCGTATGCCATGTCTCCCCTTGGAAGGCCTTACCCTTTCTGAAGAGTAGATAGGGGGATGGGGGAGGGGGAGAAGGAAGAAAGGAGGGTGGTTGAATATGTAAAATGAATAAAAAACTTATCAAAATAAACCAGAGTTTATCTCAACAGTCATTCCTTCTTCATGAAGATGGTTTCCAAGCAAGCTTCCAGCTTCCTCTGTGGCTCTATTGAAAAGTCTTGTTGGGGCTCTCTTAGGACATTAGCAGTTTTGTGCTGAGTCCTGATGAATATTAATAATACATCATTGTGCCCCTCATTGTGTGTGTGTGTGGTGTGTATATGTATTCAAATGAGTGCACACATGTATATGTAAATATGGATGAGGAGTCTAGAGGCCAGGCTTGTGTGTTATTCCTTAGATACCATCCATCTTTCTTTTTTAACACTTGAGACAATCTCTCACTGGGCTGGAGTTCCTAGGTCTGGCTGGGCAGAGAGTCAAGAGATCCCCTGCATCCCCTCGGACTGGGATTAGAGAGCCAGGCAACTATGCTGACTTTGTACATGACTGCTGGGGGGTGGAACTCTAGTCCTCATGTTTGCAAGGGAAGCACTTCACTGAGTGACTTACTTTTGCACTCCCCTCTGAACTTGTTACTTCTCAGAATCATCTAACTTCCACGGCCTTCTGGAAGCTCAGGGCCAGAGTAAGCAAGACTTCCATATGAGAGATGTTTAGTTCCAGATAAAAACTGCTAATGGCAATCCCAAGCAACTAATTTTATGAAGCATCTCTTCCCTGATACAACTATGCAAAAATAATTCTTTTAACATTATCTAAATTTATCTTAAAACAAACATAAATAATTACCTTAATAATTATTGACTAAGCATCAATAATTATGAAGAGTCTTACGTGGATTTTATTTCCTTCTTTCATTACCCTTTCTGTGCACAGCACAGCTGCTCAGTTTTCATGGAAAAATCCTAGTTGTAGAGTTTCAAAGTACAGTAAATACTAAATTTAACTACTTCAGTAAAAATATGAGATCATTATAAAAGAATTATTTTTAAATTACCTTTCTAATTAGAAGAGAAAATGAAAAAAACAGATTGAGCTAAAATCATTTTCTTTCTAGAAATATTAAGTTATATTTTACTTGCCTTTCTTCATTGTGGCAACCACTTAGGATAATGACTGACCATCACATATTTCACATCTAAATAAATTCTGTCACTCTCTATAAAGGCAACTCCATTAGAACATTCAGTAAGGTGGCTTTCGAGCCTATACTCCTGTCTACATTTTTTCAACCTCATAAACGTCTTCACCCTTTCATGCCTCTGCTGACATCTTCTAGTTGAGAGCAAAAATTAAACATCAGAGATCAAATACCTCTAGCAAAGGACTCATTTTCCCGAAAGAAGTAAAAAGAACTTAATCCAGGCAAAACTTGTGATAATGAAGGATATTGAAATTGCAAAGCTTGGGACAGGGATGTAGCTTAGCTTCAATGTACAAGGAAGAGTACTTGCCTAGCATACACAAAACCCTGGATTTGTTCCCAGTCCTGTAAAAATTAGACAGGCTAGCTCAAGCCTGTAATCCTAGCACTTTGCAGGTTCATGTAAAAATGTGAGTTCAAGGTTATTGGTTCGTGGCCATTTGGACTAGCTAAGACCCTGTCTCAAACAAGACTGGGAATGACAGAGAGGGAGCAAAGAAGGAGGATATTGCAAAATTGTTTGACAAGAGGCAAGTTCATGTCACGTGCATCTAGAGGGATTCCAGTTCAGGTTTCTCTCATGGTCAGCATGGAGCCACACTCTCTCTGAAAACATAGGACCAATCTTCACCCTGACCTATCTCAGAAGATCCAGAGTGAGCATTCATTTTAAGAATTTTATATTTCCAAAGAGAAATGAAGAATCCATCTCACTGATTTTCTGGCATAGCCCTCTGTCTCCTTCATGGGAGAATAACTACCCAGGAATATACAGAAGAATGATAGACTTAGCTTTAGAGACTGATCACCAGAATAAATTAGGCAGCTAGAAGAACTAAACTAGACAACAGCCATGAAATGTTGGGTAGTAAAAATATCCTTATTCCTTTTTCCTGTCTGGTCAATTTAAATATTATCTGCAAAAAAAGTACAGAACAAAAAAAATTAGCCCTGTGTATGTTTAGTAAAATGATATTTCATAAATTGTGTATCAGTTCTTTTTACCTGCTCATATTTCTCTAGAGTGACTCCACAAAACTCAACAGCACTTTTAGAGATTGGCAATGCTAAGGGACAGGAATCTTAATTTTGGACTGGTCCATAAGAAGATTGTATCTGATGAATTTCAGTCTTTATTCTACCTAAAGGAAATAAATATTTAGAAGCTTGAAGCCACACCAGACCAAATAATGAAATTGATCTTTAGAATTTATGAGTTATAATATGGGGAGATTTAAAAACCATTTTTAGTTAAAATTTAAAGCTACAATTCTATGAAATTCCAGCAATAAAGATCTCTAAAATTATTGAATTTAATAATCTAAGATCTATTTGGGGAAAGTTGAAAGCTTAAATGACTCTAGTATGATGACTATAAAACTCAGTTGATATTTATTTGACACACACACACACACATATATATATATATACATTTACATGCATGTACACATACATACATACATACATACATCAACGAACAATCAAGGAGCCTAAAGGATCTGACCTAAGTCCTCTACATTGTTATGTCTGTGTAGCTTAGTGTTCTTGTGGGTTTCCTAACAGTAGGAGGGGTTGCTTTCTCTGATGTTTGCAGGCTTTGAGAACCCTTTTCTTCCTAGTGGGTTCCCTCTTATAGCCTTGATATGAGGGTATGTGCTTACTCTTATTGGTACATTTGGTTTATGTCTCTGGGAGACCTGCTCTTTTCTGAAGAAAAACAGAGGAGGAGTAGATCTGGGGGATAGGGGACTTGAAGAGAGGAGGTTGGTGAAACTGCAACTGGGATGTGGTAAACAGAAGAATATAAATATATATGTATATATACGCACGTGTGTATTATATATGTATATATAAATCATACATTATGTGTCTATTATATGTATATATACACATGTGTATTATATATGTATGTGTAATCCATTATACATTATATGGATTACATATGTATATATAAATTGTGCATTATATATGTATATAAATACACACATGAATTTATATTTTCAAATTGAGGGAACTTTTAGTAGAATATATAATAAAATATTGCAGATTAAATAGACTTAAAGCAAATATTTGATGTCGGATTCCACTCTATATGTTGTCAATACCATTGGTTAATAAAGAAACTATCTTGGGCCTGTGCAGGGCTGAATAGAGTAGGCAAAGAAAAACTAAACTGAATGCTAGGAGAAAGAAAGCAGAGTCAAGGAGATGCATGTAGGTGCTGCTGGGTACAGATAAGCCAGAACCTTGCCAGTGAGCCATGAGCCTCATACAAAATACAAAATAATAGAAACAGGTTAATTTAAGATATAAGAGTGAGCTAGAAATATGCATATGCTTATTGGCAAAGCAGTGATTTAAGTAATATAGTTTCTGTGTAATTATTTTGGTTCTGGGCAGCCGAGAACAAACAAGCATCCACCCTACAACCTATGTCCGTAATTCTTTGTGTACATCAAGCATTGTGAAATCAATAGTTACTCTAGTGAATTAATTTAAATAACTAGGGCCAGAAATATCTTCATGATTTCCTTTTGTTAGAGAATCAGATCATATGATGTACATATTCTAATGAAACTCTTAGAGATTTTACTTAAAGTTTTACCAGTATGTGAAGAAATATTTTAAATATTTCTGATTTAATTGTTTACTAATTTGATTAATTAATATGAGTGCAGAGGGCAAAGGACAACTTTTGAAATTATTTCTTTGCCTCTACCTTTCCATGTGTTCCAGAATCCAATTCAAGTTGCCAGGTTTTTCAGAAAAGCCTGTTACCCTCTAAGCTAGGTTTTAGGGTCCTCAGCTGTATTTAATTTATGAATATATGATAGGAAGCAAAGTGTACCACTAAGATGTCTGGCATGTGGCCAGGAGACACAATTTGCAAGCGAAAATATTACCCAATGAAGAAGAAAGGACATAGCTAGCTTGGAAGAGAAGAAATAGAGGTACCCACTTGACTAGCAAGTGTGATGTGGGTCTGATGGAAGAGACATAAATTGCAGTAAACCCTCAGATTATGATTACAGCAGCTAATACAAAATGAAGGAAAATAAACAACAAGCACCCCTTAAGTTGAGAGGCAAATCAGGTTTGAAACTTATGCCTTTTGTTTGGAAACAGCCTTCTGATTTCTGATGCTCCATTGCAATCCTTTCACTGCTGTCTGTATATGAACACAGTTAATTACACCTACAGAGAGTCAATGGGTAATGTGATGACATAGTTTTCCCCTGAATACACACTCTTCTAAAAATAATACCTGTGTGAGTACAAATAAATGACACATCCTCCACTTGGAAATTTTAGCATTCATGAAGAATGGAAGAAAATTAGTTTGTACAGAACACATCCAGTGTTTCTATATGGCCTGGTTCTGTGAATGTCTGGCAGCACGGTCACCCAGCCTTTCCATCAGCCAGGATTCAAATTGCCCTAAACACCTGCATTTTCCACATTTATGTTGGCTGACAGTTATAATTTTTAAAATTATTACTACTAAAAGACAAGAAATCTATTCCACTGTTTGAAAAGTTAATAAGCCTAAGAGAAGCTAGGGATCCAGGTGAACTTACGCTTCATTTTCAAATGTCACTATGCTGGATGCTTTGCTCTGTGATTACCTAGTAAATAAAATGATCCTTACCTGAGAGATGATTGGAGAGCCCCTAGCTCACAGATACAGTGACTGGTGGGATGCTATAGTTTCAACTGCAGCACCAGCTGGGGCTGATATGTAAATGAAGTGTTCTGACTTTAGAAGATGC